>NC_136067.1:561227936-561565436 GCF_964261635.1 Lissotriton helveticus | reverse complement strand
TGAGGTGGTGAGGTAGGTGGTGCTCTATTGAATTTATTAAGAGATTGAGGTGGTGAGGTAGGTGGTACTCTATTGGTTTTGGGGGAGAAGCGGTCCTGAGTCCTGTGCTGTAGGGACATCACAATGGGGAGATTAGAGCGTGACCATTCTCTTGGAGAGGGTGTTATAGAGCGAAGGAAGGGAAAAGAAATAGTTTGTGTTTTGTTAGTCGTGAGCAGAAGGCCCTTATCCTCTGGAGCTAACTTTAAGCTGTAGTGGACACTGCTCCAACTTGCGTTAGATTGAGACAGGGGGTGTGTTAAAGGGTGGGAGGCCTTCACCTGCACTTTTAGGGGGGGAAGTGGACATTACATTTTTTGAGATCCTTGTGAGGAACTTGGATCAGAACTGTGCCATTTTGATAGATTGAGGTCAGCTCTTGGGTATTGTGAGGGACCGATCATTATTTTGGTGCCATACAGAATATTTCTGGTTTCAATAACATTTAGTAAATGTATTATGGTTGCTTGCCATAGTGCACTTTTCCTGCGTAGAATATTAGATCATTAACAATGATGCCCTTTTCTAGGTTGCAGTGCTGGTCAGATATCAGTGTCTCAGGGTGTCTTCTCAGGAGATTGTGTTTGAAGGTTTTTGATGCGGACTTAGGTAGGTTAGGAGGGTATGAGATAGTGTAGGAGTTACATTCTGCAGATTTCAGGCATGTTCCTGCCATACTGGTGAGAGTGGTTCAAGGTTGGTTGTAAGAACATTTCTATCCATTTTCTCAGTGAATTTTCCTGGACAGAGGAGATTGGGAGGGAGTTATGCAAAGTAGATGGGTCTATCCACTATCACAGGGATGTTCCCATATCACTAGTCTGGATGTCTAAGCGCATTGAAGAAGTGGTGGGTGGGCTCACCGGAGAGTAATTATAGGAGTTGGGAGGCTGCTATTCTGGAGAATTCCCTTCATGTGTTGTAGGAGGTTATCAAAAGTCACTATTTTATGTGAGGTACACACATAGATTTTTTCTCTCAAGGATCCGAGGTGGGAGGACCTCATTACCAGACTCTACACGCTCTATCCTGTTAACGAGTATGTTTAAAGATGGCCGCTTCTTTGTAAGGTTTTTATTTCATTAAGGCCATTTCTTTATTACAAGCAGATTTTGTTTTATTTTATAATTAATGTTTTATGCTTCATAGCCTATGTTTTTCCATTCCAGCAAATCGGGTTGCATTTTAGAGTAAGGCTTACAATGTTTGCAGTAGACCTAGTAGTGCAAGAAATGATTGTTCCAAAATACACTACCCTTCTACGGGTGAAACATGTTTCAACACCAACTAATCATAGCCAGACTGCCCACATAAGAAATGAAATCATACACAAAGCAACTTTTTTTCCTTCACTATGTCAGTGAATGTTTTTGTTGCTTTTCCCCTCATTTTGAGGAACAATTACATGAGGGAGAAAGAGAGGGTTTACAGGTAAAGGATCACATTCTTTGGCATGTTCAGGGAAGTCATCTTTACTAGACACCGAACACCGTTTCTCAACTAATGCAAACCTTGCAGACTGGGAGCAGGAGCTTGATTAACCTACTGCTCACATCCAGGATATGCATGCCTAAATACAAATAATGGCAGCACTCCATTTAATGGCCACTATATATTTCCTGCGAGTCACCTCTGTCAATGCTGGCATCTCACAGAGAAGTCAATCTTGATGTATGCATAAGGTAATAAAATATATAAACTGAAGTGCACAACAGTTTACCTCCATCTCACTGGAAAAAAGGCAAATGGTGTCAAGGGAATTGTATGCTTATGACCACTTCCTTCACGTGGTAGGTGCCACTGACTGCAGCTATCCAGTGTGTCACCATTCTCACCCCACAGCACACCTTTTACACAGCAGACCCTGCTTGTATTAAATCAATGTACAGGCTGTCTGCAAAGCCAGGGGTTGTTTCACTAATGTCCATGCTCCCTTTTATTGAACCACGCATGACAACTACACCTTTTATCAGTCATCTGTTGCACATCTTTTACTTGCTGGGGATTTCAGTAACACATGGCTCACTGATAAACACTTAAATATCACAGTAGGGCTGCATATGCATATGGGGTTGGCACTCAAAGGTAATCATTATTCTGAATACAATACACATCCACTATCCTCAAACCCATTGAATGTATGTACACATGACAGAGTACATTTAGAATGGAGGGCCATTTGAAATTAACAATTGATAGAAGGTATGCTTTTTCTCTACATCTGCTTATATTCTACAGATGTCCAACCTCAGTACTTCAGCAGAGGTAAAATAGGGCACACAAAAGCACATAAGCCATTACTAGAACCACATTTTAGATCCTTAAGTCACAGTTCAGATATTCTGACCATACAGGGGATGTAGAAGTACTTCCAAGAAATTGTGTGCAAGATTGTTGGAACCTATTATGTGTTGCACAACTTCGGGTCCTGACTTAGATAAACCCTGATCCAATTTTGGAAAATACAGTGAAATGCAATATTTATTTGAGAAGAAAATGACAAAAATCCTTTCAGTAATACTGGATTTAAAATATTTAAATGAAAATAACGCCTAAGTAAAAAGCTTCAACTGTGATTATCTGGTTGTGCTTGACCGGAACAAAGTCACACGTTCAGGCCAACCACAATGGAGTGCTTGTTAGATACAGGGACCAAATTAGGCTTATTTATCAAAGTACCTTAACTCCTAGTTTGTGGAGAGGTTGGAAATCCTGCATTGGGGTTGCATCATGCACCAGCGGTACCGAGGAGCCGCGGGACTCCAAAGCCATCGATGAGGCGCCTACAATGCAAAGTCCTGTGCCAAAGATGCATTGTGCAACAGTGAATCCTAAGAGGCTGTCGGCTGTGATACGAACTCCCGCATCATCGAGGATGGCATGGATGAGGGGCTTGCGATGCAGAGGTTGCATTGAGGATGCACCATGAAGCGGCATTTCAAAGGAGATTGCAGGCTGCAATGCATGGTCCAGCACCAGGAATGCGTCATGCTGGGGTGGTTATGATGTGGCTGTGAGTAGATGTGATGGTTCGTGTAGTGGCATTTCTGAGGAGACTGGGCAACGATGCAAATTCCAGCATTGAGGATGGGACACACTGCGGTAGTTCCGCTGCAAGAAGATATATAACATCACATCATCAATATTGCTTACAGGACCCCAGCAGGGCTGGCATAGTACATTCAGGCCCACTTCCAAGAGTATAAAAGTTACGCCAATGTTATTATATGGGAGAGGCAGGCCTTACAGTAGCAAAAAACGACTCCACTACCATGACAGGCAAAACTTAAAAATACATGTACAACTTTTTCAATACACTGATCTCTGCCCTATTGCTATTTACCGCCTTCTGTTGTGGACTTATATGTATTAAATTGGAAGATTTAGGCTTGTTAAAAGGCTGATTTAGCCACGTTGAAATAAATGACAGTTTAATACTGCACACACAGTCTCCAATTGAAGGTATGAAACATGTTTAAATATACTACTTAAGTGGGTGGCACAATTAGTGCTATAGACCCACTTGAGGTGACGAATGCAGAAAAAACAAGTGATGGACGGAATGCAGAACAATTTCATACATTCGCTCCAGTACAGAGATCTGAGCCTAAATCCATTGTTTTTTTGGTCACCATGCCATACCAGTTTGGACCAAGCCATTTGCAAATTAGTCTTGAACCTGCACACAATGGGAACAGTTCAGATCAACAGCCAGGCCAGGTCCTGCCTGAACTGGAAACAAGCATCCTAGGACCGGTTTCAGGGTTTCACCACCCCCCCATCAACCAGGATAGCTTGACTCCAGTATCATGGAGAGCAAGGACCCACGTCTGGGCATACCAATCCTACTCAGGGGTGACAAATGCAAAAAGAACAATTGATGGACAAAATGCAGAACAATGTCATACATTCACCCCAGTACAGAGATCTGGGCCTAAATACATTGTTTCTGTGCTCACCATGCCATACCAGTTTGGACCCAGTCTTATGCAAATCAGTCTTGACCATGCACCCAATGGGAACAGTCCAGACGGAATAGCTAGGCCAGGTCCTCCCTGGACTGGAAACAAACATCCTAGGACCGGTTTCGGGATTTCACCCCTCATCAGCCAGGATAGAATGACTCCATTGGCATGGAGAGCCCACTAGTAGCTTTTAATTTACAGGCTCTAGATACATGTAGTACCACTTTACTAGGGACTTTCAAGTACAATACATTAAATAGTCCAATTAGGTCTCATGTAATGTTACCATGTTTAAAGGAGCGAACACAAGCACTTTAACACTGTTTTAGCAGTGGTAAAGGGCACAGAGACCTAAAGTCAGCAAAAACAGTAGGCTGGAAAGCAAAAAGATGGGGGAAGACCACACCAAAATTGTCAGGTCCAACACTTTTCATTAACAACATTTACCTAGTACACTCATCTTTTTTAAACATTCTAAAACATGACTTTTCCCAAATACATTAGGTTATTAATTTTGTGGTCTTATTATTAGTTTTGGGCTATCTCTACATGCAAGTGTCACCCTGCTGCATATAAAGATAGACCCTTTGCATGCAGAGGATTCCCTCCCACATGCAGAGTCTCAGCACTGCATACTAATTGCCTCATTTATGATGTTTTGCCATAGGGAAGCACTAAAAGCCTTCCAGCTGCGCTGCCCTACGGCAAAAGAAAAGGGCAGGAATGAACTCAGATGCAGCGCATTCCAGTACTGTTCCCTTGCACCGGTTCACAATGGGCTGCCTTGCGCCAATGCAGGCATCTTCTCACCATGGTGCAGGGGTGCCTGCACTGCAGGAACTATTATTTTTGGGCAGGAAGGTAAACCTTCCTGCACAAAAACAATCGCAAGAGGCTTTTTTCTCTTGTATGCAGAATGTAGCACACATAGAAAAAGGAAAAACGAGGAGAAATAAATATATTTATTCTCGTTGTGCCTCCCTTATGCCTAGTTGTTGGTGCTGCCTCAAAGTTATGACCCCAGCAACACCCATGGCACGCCCCTGTAATGCAGAAAGCTGTGTTAAAGGGAATACATTTTATGGGGCAGCGTTAAGACAAAAGAGTGATTTAGTGCTGCCTGCTGCCTGGTCAAAGGAAACAGGCTCCTGAGCCACGGAACATCACAAAAAGTAACGCACCATTGGCGCAAGGAGCCTCATAAATGAGGCCCTAAGTCTTTGCCCTGCATGTAGGGCAGTGACTCTTCAGTAAAGGTACAAATCTCCACTTAGGACATCAAACAGGGAACTACATACAGAAAGAGGAAGTCGGAAATGTTGTGGTCATTCTGAGCCATACTCTCAACATCACAATGCCATCCTCCTCCACGCTGCTCCTCTTTTTAATAATCAAACCCACAACATGGCTGAGAGACAAAATGAGAGGGTCCACCCATTCACAGATGAAGATTTTCTTTTAGGTGTCATCCTTGGCTTTATGAGGATCCACAATGCAATGTGGACCCAAATATATAGAGTAATCTCAATGTGCTGTGGTGCAATGGGTGACCTTAACTAGCTGGTGGAAGTTCGGCTGGTTGCACTGGGAGGTTATTATTTCTAGACCCATCCAAAGGGGTAAACTATTCTGGGATTGTCCCTGCAGCCACATAATTATCTTCCCAGCATGGGACCACTGCCCATGAGGGTCTGAAGAGTAGCCTAGCCTACCATCCACCCTCAGCTAGAAGAGGTTGAGCAGTAGACAGGTGGTAATTGCAGTACTTGCTTATTCACATAAGATAACATCAGTTTTGAGAGGAGTGTCCTGTTGTGCTGAGCTTGAGGTTTGTACTAAAATTCCATGTTGTTGTCAATTAGTTTTATTTATGGCTTAAAAATTGAATGAAGGTATACAATTATCAACAAAGGATGACAGAGGTAAAAGCAGATAACACCTTACTCTCTATTTGTGGTAGCGTGGGTGAACAGTAAAGCTTTATTAGAAGGTAGTGTTAAGCATTTATTGTACAAACTCAGGCAAGAAATGATATCACACACTCAAAAACTGAACTCATACCAATTGTTTATATAAAAAATATTTCATCAGTTGTATTTTATTTTTAGAACCAAGCAGGACTTGGTACAGAATATGCAAGCTGGATGAAATTGACTTTATTACAGGTTTGAAAAACATTTATAGACAGTTGATATTTGTAATGACTTGGTGATTACTTTTTTAGATTACTCTTGAGATTACTTTTTAAATAATTTTTTCTACTCAGTATGATATGCCTAGATCTCACGCTAGGACATTTCCTAGACAAAGTGGCATTAAAACCCAGTTGCTTAGGTTTCTATAAAAACATAACCCAACACAGAGAACTTTCTCAGAGGATAACAGTCAATGTAATCCCAAGAAAGAAAATGTCGTTATCGGTTTGTAGGTAAGCAATTGGTCTTGAGGATTGCGTTTCTGGGGTTAGAACAATTTTTCACCCAGGGTCAATAATGCATTTAAAGAGCACCCTGAATAGCAATAGGGTGGCCGGGTGCCGAGTGCTGAGGCCCAATGTTAGCCTATGGGCTTAGCGGGCCTTCGGATGGTGGCTGTTCTCGGGCAAGCCACAGGGTTAAGCTCAGGGCAAAGGGAGGTCCACGTTAGCACACAAGGTGCACCCACAGCGGCACAGGGGCTGCCATGTGCAAGGTGCTTAGATGGTGTCAGGTGCCATGTTGTTTTCAATGGGAGATCTCCGTTCAGAATAAAGACTGTAGGGAGGCTTCCTGGAGGCGAAAACTGGTTTTGAGAGGTAAGTTGCGATGCAGGGGATGCCTGGACACCATCACTTGGGCCACCCAAGGCCATGGGGCGTTGGATGAACTGGTCTCTTTAGGAGTTGGGTTTCCTTATCAACTCCTATTGCATTCAAGGGGATCCTCCAGGTAGAGGATGCAGGCGTCGTCAGTTGGTTTGAGGTAGGTCAGGGATCACCAGATCCCAGGTCAGGTTTGCCGGGGGGACCTCCTCCTGGTGTTGGGCCGCTCGAATTCAGTCCAGGGCATTGGGTGAAGAGTTTTGCAGAATCACGGATTTGATTGGAGCTAGATTCTGGTTCTTGAGCAAGTCTGTGCTCACGGGAGGCAGAGTGTTTGCAGGGAAGGCACGGCAGGTCCTCCAGGTTCTGAGGGGCTTTTGAATGCTGGACAAGCTGGGGTTCAGCTGGAACAGTTTGAGGTCGGGACAGGCCAGTACGGCTGTTGATGTCTTCCTCTTCTTCCTTCAGCACAGCTCTTCTGTCCTTCTTCTTCTTCTTGCTTGTCTGAGGATACAAGGTTCGGAGTCACCCCTAAATACTACATTTAGGGGTGTTTCAGGTAGTTAGCAGTCAAGACCAAGGGTCCCTTCCTTGGGGTGTGTGAACCCCTATTATGACACCTAATGTGAGGGGGCAGAAGCCTCGCTCTAGTTGACTGGGTACCCCATTTCAATATGGTGGGGACTGAGAAATGTGCTTCATACCCCGCTCCTCCTATCTTGGTTTTCCCACCAACTTTCCCTCCCAAAGAGGGGGTTAGAAATGGTGGGGGGCATTTGCTGGGAGCAGCAAAAGACAGGGTCACCAATTAAAGGCAGAAGCTTCTGCTTCAAGGACCCTGCCCATCCTTGAGGAGAAGGATTTGCAGCTCTGCCCAGGATGTACTTTGTTTCAGCATCCCAAGAGCGGGAGGCTTATGAACCAGGGGTCCAGAAACATGTCTGGGGGTGGCAGCTGGCGACGAGCCATTTAGCCAGGACACCTGGGTTAGGTCATTTTTTAGGAAACATTTCTTAGATGCCTTCTGAGTGCATATGACATTACATCCAACGCTGGCATCAGTGTGGGTTTAATGGGCTCAGAAGTTTGATACCAAATTGGTTATGAACCTTTAACCATACAAAAAGCACTCCTGATGGGAAAAGTTTTAGGGAAGTGACTAGAAAAATAACAAAAATAGTCTATACAGCAGTAGTGCATACTGAAGAAGCAAATATAAATGTAACAATATGGGTGAAAGAAGGCGTATTCTGTGTAAAACAGCATCACATTTGAAAAGTTTATTCAAATAAATATTTTTTATGCAAAAATTGTAGGTAGTAGTACAGTTAAAATCCTTTAAATGCTTTCCTTCCTCGACCGAATACACTCTATTCTCTGATAAACAAAGGAAAATGTAGCAAAACATATTTTAATGCTTTACGCACAGTATTACTCCTAGACAAAAGACAACTTTGCAAAACCCTTTCTCCTCCTTTGAATGTATGTTTCCAAAAATATTTTGGTGAAGGAAATATTCAGAAAAATTATTTCACAAACATTAAATTAAAGGATGCTTGTGAAAGACTGCACAATATCAGTTCATGTCTTTCGGGATGTAAGATAGCTTTTAAATAAAATACATATGATATGTAGTATTGAACATATCAAATTTAAATGTTTCTCTTTTTACATATTTGTTTTCACTTGGCCAGGCTGGCCAAGAATCACCCTAGAAGGACTGGGGGCAAGGGAGAAGATTCTAAACTGGGAGGTGAGCATGACCACTCAACACCACTTCAATACAAAAAGGGGTATGCCCAAATCACCCTCCTCCACCTGAGCATATATCCTCAAAGATGTACTATAGAAAAGAAGCAAGAAGGAATCAATCAAATGTTTTATTTCGTGCCAGGGCACAATAAATTACCCTGTCATCAGAATTTTCTTATATCTACCTTATCATATTTAAATAAAGTATATATATATCAAAAAAGATGGGACTGGATACATACAAAACAATCAATACATATAAAGCACATATGACAAGACATCAATCACATACTCTTCGGAATTACAAAAGACAATTGAATTATATAGAACACAATTACAAAGAATTACAAAAAAAACATTATTACAGGAATTTTTTTCCACACACCCTAAATTATTATATATACACATGTACACTCCTTTTTCAGAGTATTACACACAGAGGAAGTCACCTCAGCGCCTGAGCTATCACAACCTCCTACCCTATTTTTCAGGCGCCCTAACCAAAACAAACCAAAATATTAATTTTACGTAGGACTCCTCCTAATTCTGTCGACGGAGTCGCGGTCTTGTTTCAGCCATATATTTCGTGTGGCTTCGTCAGGACAAGGGTATATCTGAAACCGATTCAACAATGGTTACAAAGCTCTATAAAGTATCCAATCACCTCTGGAAAGTAAAACGTCTCCTGGGCGTCGTGGATTGACTTCTGTCCACGCCTAAACCCGGCGTCTTCACGGGGTATGTACAACTCGTCCACCTCGTTCCCTGAAAGCAAAGATCCTCTCAAATACCAAGAAAAACTGTGCCACTCCAACAATTCCTAAGTCTTAATTCCTTTCCTTTCTTGCTAAGCGAATTCAACAGGCGCCCGCCCTCACTCTCCGTGCTAAACGAGCCAGAGGCAAGGACAATGAAGCCACCATAAGCAGGGTGAGTGTGACACCCAGATATGTCACCAAAAGACCTCCCACCACATCTACCACAGAGTTGCAGACATCATTGCCACTGCACTACAAAGAATCTTTAACCACTCCTTCAAGACCACCATCATCCCTGATGACATGCCGAGATCAACCCTCTCCTGTGAAAACCCTCGGCGGACCCCACCTACCTCAAGAACTACAGACTAATCTTCTTACTTAAGTACCCTGCGAAAGTCATTGAAAAAACTAGTAACAGCCAATTCGCCTCCTTCATCTGTGAGAACAATGTCCTTGACTCCTCCCAATCAGGCTTCAGGAAGAACCACAGCACCAAAACTGCCTCGACAGAGAAGAGACTGTAGCCCTCATCCTCCTGGACCTCTCCGCGCCATTCCACACAGTCTCACACCGTACTCTAGCCCACAGACTCCTTGACGCAGGAATCCGTGACAAAGCCCTTGACTGGATCCGCTCATTCCTCTCTGGCAGAAGGCGGCAGGTCAGACTCCCTCCTTTTCTCTCAAAACCCACACCGAGCACCTCTGGAGTCGCCCAAGGATTCTCTATCAGCCCCACTCTTTTCAACATCTACATGGCCCTCCTCAGATCCATTGTCAGATCACACTGACTCAATATCATATCCTACAGACACAAAACTCAACTCATCCTCTCCCTATCCCACAAACCCAACATTTACAAACACGACTTTCAACAAGGAATGGAAGTTGTCAACAGTTGAATTAAGAACAGCTGCCTGCAACTGAACACAGACAAAACAAAATACTCATCATAGACCCACATCCCGAATCCTGGAACAACACCTGGTGGCCCCGCATTTGCGGGAACCCACCCCTACCCACGAACCATGCAAGCAACCTCAAAATCATCCTGGACTCCAAAATCAAAATGGACTGCACGATCAATGCCGTCAACCCTTCCTGTTTTCACACCCTCCATCTCCTACGAAAAACTTTCAACTGGATTCCCCTCAATCACAGGACAATCATCACCCATGCCCTCATCATCAGCAGACTGGACTACAGCAATGCACTCTACACCGTGATCAACAAGAACCTCATTCACAAACTCCATAACATCCAGAATGCCTACGCCAGACTAGTCATTAACCTACCGTGCCTCTGCCACATCACCCAACACCTGTGGGCACTACACTGGCTCCCTTTCTAAAAGAGAATAACCTACAAGCTGCTCAACCACACTGGTCTGATCTCTTGACTGGGTGAGAGATTCTGCTTAATTCAGAAACTCTGTCCATCACCACCCCCTGTTGTTTAATTATTTTGTCCACCATAAGCGTGGAAGGGTATACTCAGACGTGAGTCCCTTGCTCATTGCACCATCAGGATTCAAGCAAGCCGGGCCGAAGACGGCTGCAATGCCAGAAACCGGTCCCCGGAAGCTTGTTTCCTTCCCAGTGAAAGAATTGGCTATTGTAGTCTGGTCTGCCCTGTTCCCATGATGCACTGGGCCAGGGACAGACTAATTTGCATACAGCCAGGTTCTGAAACTGGGATGGTGCAATGAGCTAAAAAACGGTGTTGGATCTAGCCCTGATCTCTTGACTGGGTGAGAGATTCTGCTTAATTCAGAAACTCTGTCCATCACCACCCCCTGTTGTTTAATTATTTTGTCCACCATAAGCGTGGAAGGGTATACTCAGACGTGAGTCCCTTGCTCATTGCACCATCAGGATTCAAGCAAGCCGGGCCGAAGACGGCTGCAATGCCAGAAACCGGTCCCCGGAAGCTTGTTTCCTTCCCAGTGAAAGAATTGGCTATTGTAGTCTGGTCTGCCCTGTTCCCATGATGCACTGGGCCAGGGACAGACTAATTTGCATACAGCCAGGTTCTGAAACTGGGATGGTGCAATGAGCTAAAAAACGGTGTTGGATCTAGCCCTGATCTCTTGACTGGGTGAGAGATTCTGCTTAATTCATAAACTCTGTCCATCACCACCCCCTGTTGTTTAATTATTTTGTCCACCATAAGCGTGGAAGGGTATACTCAGACGTGAGTCCCTTGCTCATTGCACCATCAGGATTCAAGCAAGCCGGGCCGAAGACGGCTGCAATGCCAGAAACCGGTCCCCGGAAGCTTGTTTCCTTCCCAGTGAAAGAATTGGCTATTGTAGTCTGGTCTGCCCTGTTCCCATGATGCACTGGGCCAGGGACAGACTAATTTGCATACAGCCAGGTTCTGAAACTGGGATGGTGCAATGAGCTAAAAAACGGTGTTGGATCTAGCCCTGATCTCTTGACTGGGTGAGAGATTCTGCTTAATTCAGAAACTCTGTCCATCACCACCCCCTGTTGTTTAATTATTTTGTCCACCATAAGCGTGGAAGGGTATACTCAGACGTGAGTCCCTTGCTCATTGCACCATCAGGATTCAAGCAAGCCGGGCCGAAGACGGCTGTAATGCCAGAAACCGGTCCCCGGAAGCTTGTTTCCTTCCCAGTGAAAGAATTGGCTATTGTAGTCTGGTCTGCCCTGTTCCCATGATGCACTGGGCCAGGGACAGACTAATTTGCATACAGCCAGGTTCTGAAACTGGGATGGTGCAATGAGCTAAAAAACGGTGTTGGATCTAGCCCTGATCTCTTGACTGGGTGAGAGATTCTGCTTAATTCAGAAACTCTGTCCATCACCACCCCCTGTTGTTTAATTATTTTGTCCACCATAAGCGTGGAAGGGTATACTCAGACGTGAGTCCCTTGCTCATTGCACCATCAGGATTCAAGCAAGCCGGGCCGAAGACGGCTGCAATGCCAGAAACCGGTCCCCGGAAGCTTGTTTCCTTCCCAGTGAAAGAATTGGCTATTGTAGTCTGGTCTGCCCTGTTCCCATGATGCACTGGGCCAGGGACAGACTAATTTGCATACAGCCAGGTTCTGAAACTGGGATGGTGCAATGAGCTAAAAAACGGTGTTGGATCTAGCCCTGATCTCTTGACTGGGTGAGAGATTCTGCTTAATTCAGAAACTCTGTCCATCACCACCCCCTGTTGTTTAATTATTTTGTCCACCATAAGCGTGGAAGGGTATACTCAGACGTGAGTCCCTTGCTCATTGCACCATCAGGATTCAAGCAAGCCGGGCCGAAGACGGCTGTAATGCCAGAAACCGGTCCCCGGAAGCTTGTTTCCTTCCCAGTGAAAGAATTGGCTATTGTAGTCTGGTCTGCCCTGTTCCCATGATGCACTGGGCCAGGGACAGACTAATTTGCATACAGCCAGGTTCTGAAACTGGGATGGTGCAATGAGCTAAAAAACGGTGTTGGATCTAGCCCTGATCTCTTGACTGGGTGAGAGATTCTGCTTAATTCAGAAACTCTGTCCATCACCACCCACTGTTGTTTAATTATTTTGTCCACCATAAGCGTGGAAGGGTATACTCAGACGTGAGTCCCTTGCTCATTGCACCATCAGGATTCAAGCAAGCCGGGCCGAAGACGGCTGTAATGCCAGAAACCGGTCCCCGGAAGCTTGTTTCCTTCCCAGTGAAAGAATTGGCTATTGTAGTCTGGTCTGCCCTGTTCCCATGATGCACTGGGCCAGGGACAGACTAATTTGCATACAGCCAGGTTCTGAAACTGGGATGGTGCAATGAGCTAAAAAACGGTGTTGGATCTAGCCCTGATCTCTTGACTGGGTGAGAGATTCTGCTTAATTCAGAAACTCTGTCCATCACCACCCCCTGTTGTTTAATTATTTTGTCCACCATAAGCGTGGAAGGGTATACTCAGACGTGAGTCCCTTGCTCATTGCACCATCAGGATTCAAGCAAGCCGGGCCGAAGACGGCTGCAATGCCAGAAACCGGTCCCCGGAAGCTTGTTTCCTTCCCAGTGAAAGAATTGGCTATTGTAGTCTGGTCTGCCCTGTTCCCATGATGCACTGGGCCAGGGACAGACTAATTTGCATACAGCCAGGTTCTGAAACTGGGATGGTGCAATGAGCTAAAAAACGGTGTTGGATCTAGCCCTGATCTCTTGACTGGGTGAGAGATTCTGCTTAATTCAGAAACTCTGTCCATCACCACCCCCTGTTGTTTAATTATTTTGTCCACCATAAGCGTGGAAGGGTATACTCAGACGTGAGTCCCTTGCTCATTGCACCATCAGGATTCAAGCAAGCCGGGCCGAAGACGGCTGTAATGCCAGAAACCGGTCCCCGGAAGCTTGTTTCCTTCCCAGTGAAAGAATTGGCTATTCTAGTCTGGTCTGCCCTGTTCCCATGATGCACTGGGCCAGGGACAGACTAATTTGCATACAGCCAGGTTCTGAAACTGGGATGGTGCAATGAGCTAAGAAACGGTGTTGGATCTAGCCCTGATCTCTTGACTGGGTGAGAGATTCTGCTTAATTCAGAAACTCTGTCCATCACCACCCCCTGTTGTTTAATTATTTTGTCCACCATAAGCGTGGAAGGGTATACTCAGACGTGAGTCCCTTGCTCATTGCACCATCAGGATTCAAGCAAGCCGGGCCGAAGACGGCTGTAATGCCAGAAACCGGTCCCCGGAAGCTTGTTTCCTTCCCAGTGAAAGAATTGGCTATTGTAGTCTGGTCTGCCCTGTTCCCATGATGCACTGGGCCAGGGACAGACTAATTTGCATACAGCCAGGTTCTGAAACTGGGATGGTGCAATGAGCTAAAAAACGGTGTTGGATCTAGCCCTGATCTCTTGACTGGGTGAGAGATTCTGCTTAATTCAGAAACTCTGTCCATCACCACCCCCTGTTGTTTAATTATTTTGTCCACCATAAGCGTGGAAGGGTATACTCAGACGTGAGTCCCTTGCTCATTGCACCATCAGGATTCAAGCAAGCCGGGCCGAAGACGGCTGTAATGCCAGAAACCGGTCCCCGGAAGCTTGTTTCCTTCCCAGTGAAAGAATTGGCTATTGTAGTCTGGTCTGCCCTGTTCCCATGATGCACTGGGCCAGGGACAGACTAATTTGCATACAGCCAGGTTCTGAAACTGGGATGGTGCAATGAGCTAAAAAACGGTGTTGGATCTAGCCCTGATCTCTTGACTGGGTGAGAGATTCTGCTTAATTCAGAAACTCTGTCCATCACCACCCCCTGTTGTTTAATTATTTTGTCCACCATAAGCGTGGAAGGGTATACTCAGACGTGAGTCCCTTGCTCATTGCACCATCAGGATTCAAGCAAGCCGGGCCGAAGACGGCTGTAATGCCAGAAACCGGTCCCCGGAAGCTTGTTTCCTTCCCAGTGAAAGAATTGGCTATTGTAGTCTGGTCTGCCCTGTTCCCATGATGCACTGGGCCAGGGACAGACTAATTTGCATACAGCCAGGTTCTGAAACTGGGATGGTGCAATGAGCTAAAAAACGGTGTTGGATCTAGCCCTGATCTCTTGACTGGGTGAGAGATTCTGCTTAATTCAGAAACTCTGTCCATCACCACCCCCTGTTGTTTAATTATTTTGTCCACCATAAGCGTGGAAGGGTATACTCAGACGTGAGTCCCTTGCTCATTGCACCATCAGGATTCAAGCAAGCCGGGCCGAAGACGGCTGTAATGCCAGAAACCGGTCCCCGGAAGCTTGTTTCCTTCCCAGTGAAAGAATTGGCTATTGTAGTCTGGTCTGCCCTGTTCCCATGATGCACTGGGCCAGGGACAGACTAATTTGCATACAGCCAGGTTCTGAAACTGGGATGGTGCAATGAGCTAAAAAACGGTGTTGGATCTAGCCCTGATCTCTTGACTGGGTGAGAGATTCTGCTTAATTCAGAAACTCTGTCCATCACCACCCCCTGTTGTTTAATTATTTTGTCCACCATAAGCGTGGAAGGGTATACTCAGACGTGAGTCCCTTGCTCATTGCACCATCAGGATTCAAGCAAGCCGGGCCGAAGACGGCTGTAATGCCAGAAACCGGTCCCCGGAAGCTTGTTTCCTTCCCAGTGAAAGAATTGGCTATTGTAGTCTGGTCTGCCCTGTTCCCATGATGCACTGGGCCAGGGACAGACTAATTTGCATACAGCCAGGTTCTGAAACTGGGATGGTGCAATGAGCTAAAAAACGGTGTTGGATCTAGCCCTGATCTCTTGACTGGGTGAGAGATTCTGCTTAATTCAGAAACTCTGTCCATCACCACCCCCTGTTGTTTAATTATTTTGTCCACCATAAGCGTGGAAGGGTATACTCAGACGTGAGTCCCTTGCTCATTGCACCATCAGGATTCAAGCAAGCCGGGCCGAAGACGGCTGCAATGCCAGAAACCGGTCCCCGGAAGCTTGTTTCCTTCCCAGTGAAAGAATTGGCTATTGTAGTCTGGTCTGCCCTGTTCCCATGATGCACTGGGCCAGGGACAGACTAATTTGCATACAGCCAGGTTCTGAAACTGGGATGGTGCAATGAGCTAAAAAACGGTGTTGGATCTAGCCCTGATCTCTTGACTGGGTGAGAGATTCTGCTTAATTCAGAAACTCTGTCCATCACCACCCCCTGTTGTTTAATTATTTTGTCCACCATAAGCGTGGAAGGGTATACTCAGACGTGAGTCCCTTGCTCATTGCACCATCAGGATTCAAGCAAGCCGGGCCGAAGACGGCTGTAATGCCAGAAACCGGTCCCCGGAAGCTTGTTTCCTTCCCAGTGAAAGAATTGGCTATTGTAGTCTGGTCTGCCCTGTTCCCATGATGCACTGGGCCAGGGACAGACTAATTTGCATACAGCCAGGTTCTGAAACTGGGATGGTGCAATGAGCTAAAAAACGGTGTTGGATCTAGCCCTGATCTCTTGACTGGGTGAGAGATTCTGCTTAATTCAGAAACTCTGTCCATCACCACCCCCTGTTGTTTAATTATTTTGTCCACCATAAGCGTGGAAGGGTATACTCAGACGTGAGTCCCTTGCTCATTGCACCATCAGGATTCAAGCAAGCCGGGCCGAAGACGGCTGTAATGCCAGAAACCGGTCCCCGGAAGCTTGTTTCCTTCCCAGTGAAAGAAATGGCTATTGTAGTCTGGTCTGCCCTGTTCCCATGATGCACTGGGCCAGGGACAGACTAATTTGCATACAGCCAGGTTCTGAAACTGGGATGGTGCAATGAGCTAAAAAACGGTGTTGGATCTAGCCCTGATCTCTTGACTGGGTGAGAGATTCTGCTTAATTCAGAAACTCTGTCCATCACCACCCCCTGTTGTTTAATTATTTTGTCCACCATAAGCGTGGAAGGGTATACTCAGACGTGAGTCCCTTGCTCATTGCACCATCAGGATTCAAGCAAGCCGGGCCGAAGACGGCTGTAATGCCAGAAACCGGTCCCCGGAAGCTTGTTTCCTTCCCAGTGAAAGAATTGGCTATTGTAGTCTGGTCTGCCCTGTTCCCATGATGCACTGGGCCAGGGACAGACTAATTTGCATACAGCCAGGTTCTGAAACTGGGATGGTGCAATGAGCTAAAAAACGGTGTTGGATCTAGCCCTGATCTCTTGACTGGGTGAGAGATTCTGCTTAATTCAGAAACTCTGTCCATCACCACCCCCTGTTGTTTAATTATTTTGTCCACCATAAGCGTGGAAGGGTATACTCAGACGTGAGTCCCTTGCTCATTGCACCATCAGGATTCAAGCAAGCCGGGCCGAAGACGGCTGTAATGCCAGAAACCGGTCCCCGGAAGCTTGTTTCCTTCCCAGTGAAAGAATTGGCTATTGTAGTCTGGTCTGCCCTGTTCCCATGATGCACTGGGCCAGGGACAGACTAATTTGCATACAGCCAGGTTCTGAAACTGGGATGGTGCAATGAGCTAAAAAACGGTGTTGGATCTAGCCCTGATCTCTTGACTGGGTGAGAGATTCTGCTTAATTCAGAAACTCTGTCCATCACCACCCCCTGTTGTTTAATTATTTTGTCCACCATAAGCGTGGAAGGGTATACTCAGACGTGAGTCCCTTGCTCATTGCACCATCAGGATTCAAGCAAGCCGGGCCGAAGACGGCTGTAATGCCAGAAACCGGTCCCCGGAAGCTTGTTTCCTTCCCAGTGAAAGAATTGGCTATTGTAGTCTGGTCTGCCCTGTTCCCATGATGCACTGGGCCAGGGACAGACTAATTTGCATACAGCCAGGTTCTGAAACTGGGATGGTGCAATGAGCTAAAAAACGGTGTTGGATCTAGCCCTGATCTCTTGACTGGGTGAGAGATTCTGCTTAATTCAGAAACTCTGTCCATCACCACCCCCTGTTGTTTAATTACAACCACACTCACACAGCCCTCCACAAAACCTGCCCCACCTCCATGAACCACCACCTCTCGTTCCACACGCCCCAAAGATCCCACTGCTCAGCCCGACTTTCCCTCGCGACGGTGCCCTGCATCAACAAGACCAGAACAGGAGGCCTCTCCTTCTCCCTCCTCATTGCCAAGGAATGGAACACGCTCCCTCTCCACCTCTGCAAGTTCCAGAAGGACCTCAAGACCTGGCTGTCCGATGGATTACCATGAGCGTCCAGCAACTGCACAAACCCTGGTGGGCCCTGGAATATCTCAGGACCTACTTGGCCTTCGACAAAATACAGTGAGTGCCCAGGAGCTCCCCCCCCCCTTAGCACCTTGATACCCTTCCAGGTGAGTAGTTGCCCTATAAAAAGCTGTGACTGATTGATTGACCTTTTGACCACCTCCCACCGCATCCTAATCACAAGACTCCACAACACCGTCATCCAAAACAAGGCTTTGGCACTGGATCCACTACTTCCTTACCGGCCGGACCCAGTGAGTCAGACTACCACCTTCCCTTTCAGAACCCTTCAGAGATCAGCTGTGGAGCATGCCAGGGTTCCTCCCTGAGCCCCACCCTCTTCAACGTCTACATGGCCCCCCTTGCAGCCATCATCAGAAGCCACTGACTTAACATTGTCTACTACACTTTCGACACCCAACTGATCCTCTCATTCACCAATGAACCCACAACAGCCAGAATCAACTTCCACAGTGGAATAAAGGCCGTTGCTACCTGAATGAAAGTTCAAGTTCAAGTTCAAGTTCATGAATTTGTATAGCGCGCTACTCACCCAGGGGGTCTCAAGGCGCTTGGGGGAAGGGGGAGCATTATTTATCGAATAGCCAGGTTTTAAGTTCCTTCCTAAAGGTAATGTGGTTCTGGGTAATGCGGAGTTGACAGACAGCTGCCTCAAGTTCAACTCGGACAAGATCAAAGTACTCATCCTGGGACCTACCCCTTCAGCCAGGAACAACTCCTGGTGGCCAGCGACTCTGGGATCTCACCCCACCAGATGGACCACGCATGCAACCTCAGCATCATACTGGACTCATCACTCACTATGTACCGCCAAATCAATGCACTTTCCTCAGACATCTTCCACACGGTCCACCTGCTTTGAAAGACATTCAGATGAATCTCCACAGAATACAGAAAGACAGTCAGCCACGCACTTATCACCAGCATACATGACTACGCCAATGCACTATATGCCACGGTCACCCATAAACAGCCCAAGAAACTGTAGAACGTCCAAAACGCCGCAGCCAGACTGGTCTTTGACATCCCCCACCACAGCCACATCATGTAACAAGAGAGTCACTTTCAAGATCCTATCTCATGCCTACAAAGCTCTACACGATGAAGCACCAGCATACCTGAACCACTGCCTCCCATTCCAGATACCCCCCAGACAACTCAGATCCTCCAAACTTCCCCTCGCCTCTGTCCCCAGGATCCAGAAGACCAGAATCTGAGGAACGTTGTTCTACTACCACGCCACCAAGACCTGGAACACCCTTCCCCTCCATCTCAGGCAATCTGTGTCGCTGATCCAGTATAGGAAGGACCTCGAGAGCTGACTCTTCGAATGATCCTCAACCCAGTCCAACCAGCATGCCCGCCCCCCAAGGCTTTGAGATCCGCACTTTAAAAGTCCCAGATTGATTGATTAATATTAATAACTATTCCAATTTAGTATGTTCAAATATGTTGTGCATACGTTCTGTTTCCCATTGCTTCAGGAGAGTTTCATCTGTACCAGTGTTGATTTTACCAAATTTAAATAAAGTTTTTAAAAACAGTTATAATATTAACAAATATAATGACTCCACACAATCCTATTTTATTGAAAATATGTATCTGACATAATAGTCGAGCCATCATTTTGAAGCAACTCAATACTGACATACACACAAAATATACATTCGAGTGTGTTTATCAATATCCTTCTTGCAATGTGTTTGTCTTAGTAAATTATGTTTTCCAACCTCTTTGTGTTTGTTTTAATTAGTCTAGAATGGTTCTCACAGGTGTGTGTTTTATATAAATGGTATCAGGAAGTCGCTGGATCAAAGGGACTTACATAAATCTAGGCTGACTTAACTGCCATCTAATCAAGCAAAGGCAGATGTCTGGAAACGCGCTTGCCATCCTTTGAGTCACAAGCAGAACAACCAGAAATTAACATTTTTGTCTGCACAGGTCTGTTTCCAGACTGGTAATCTTTACAATAGCACAGAAAGAGCAGGATTTGTGGCAGACCCAGGAGAACTAAATTAAACAAAGCCTGCTTCACAGGGTTCTGTTGTTTTGTCTCTTTCAACTGAATGCCACCATTCAATCTAAAGAAACACACTGATTACCTGTGAGCCATCGCTATTAGTAAAATAAACGAGCATTGAAAGAACCTACACATAAGATATTTTAAGCCACGTAGTACAGTCACAGAGTGTTACATGGGTTTGAGCAAAATTGTGTTAATTTGTTGAGCAGTTCAACTGACATAGAACGTCTCGGCATATAACCGTTTGAATTTTTGAAACAAAAAATATATGGACTCACATCCGTCGTTAAAAGTACCACATGCTGGCATTATTTTACAACGTTCAATCTGAGAAATATTATTCACAATAATAGAGAAGACATCATGAACCTGGGAAATGAACATGTTCTGAAACAACACGTTAACAAATATTTTGACGATCAGTGGCAGAAGGAAGTAATGAGCCCAGGAGGGTGGGAAAAAGATGAGTCACCAACCATAAAGGGGTTGTAGATTTAGTGTTTTTTTGTACATTCATAATGTGCAGCATCTGCTCTTGCCTCTTAGCAGCTTATTCAGGTATATATCAAAAGAGAGTTTTGCCCTGATATTGTTTCTTGCTTCAGAGCCTAATTAGCAATAACGTTTTAGCATTTACAGGTTAGAAATAAAAGACTTGAAAAGAAGAAGCACGTTCGCCCTGGCCATTGCTTGTTGCATACTGTCTCCTCAGCTATTCAAGTCTCCTGATGGAAGTGTTCGCATTGCCTAATGGGGCCATCGGAGCCAAGTAACATAAACAGATTTCAGACGTCAGGTTCATCAAACACTGATTGAAGATTCGTTCATTCTCTCTCTACTCCATGGAATATTTCATGTATTTTTAGCAAACCCTCTGCCAGGTAAATGCTTGGTGGACCAGACTTTTTTAGAGCTCCTTCCGCAAATGTTCTCAAAGAGTTCTTGATAAGTCTAGTGCAGCGTATTTACACAAAAGATCTACTATATGTAAAGTACACCACCATTTTTAATTGATTCTGAATTATATTTTTATAATGCACGGATTGGGAATTGTGATGATTTATTTAGCACGCCGCTGGAATGTAACCACTCGATTATTATGAAATGACAAGTCATATTCTGAATAATGAGCCTGAAACGTAACAGACGCAGAAACATGTCGATGACACATGGAGAGTGAATGAAAAAGACCTCTTCTTTTTCAGTGTGAGGAAGGGTAGTAGAAATAAAGGACAAGTTTGTGAACCGACACACTCTAAACTGATAACAGCTACGCAATACTGTATGGACTAAAGTTGATATTGTTTGGAGAGAGATTGTAGAATCAAGTTAGTGGCAACACCAGTTAGGTGGGTTAGCTCCTAGAATGATTATCAGGTGGTATGAAATGCCACTGTCTTTTGGAATTCTCCCTTGCCTATAGGAAGATCTGTTTACTTCTGCTTCATTCCTCACAAAGGACTACATACCCCCTGTAGTTAGTCTGGAGCCATGGCAACTGAGTATAAATACTAGAGGAGTGCTTGCTGTTTGTTTGGGAGCCCTTGCCTGTGACCCGTGAAAGCGCCGGTGAAGAGAGACGCTGTACAGATTGGAAGTGCGGCCGTAAGGGGGACGGGACTGCGAGGTCCGACAGGCTGTGTGTTCAACACCCAGCACACCTGCCGCCTCTTCCCGGGACTCCTCCCCTCCATAACCGCCTTCTTTACTCCTCGCGGCCCCCGCTCCGCGGGTGCCGCTCGCAGAGGAGTGCTTGCTGTTTGTTTGGGAGCCCTTGCCTGTGACCCGTGAAAGCGCCGGTGAAGAGAGACGCTGTACAGATTGGAAGTGCGGCCGTAAGGGGGACGGGACTGCGAGGTCCGACAGGCTATGCGTTCAACACCCAGCACACCTGCCGCCTCTTCCCGGGACTCCTCCCCTCCATCACCGCCTTCTTTACTCCTCGCGGCCCCCGCTCCGCGGGAGCCGCTCGCAGAGGAGTGCTTGCTGTTTGTTTGGGAGCCCTTGCCTGTGACCCGTGAAAGCGCCGGTGAAGAGAGACGCTGTACAGATTGGAAGTGCGGCCGTAAGGGGGACGGGACTGCGAGGTCCGACAGGCTGTGCGTTCAACACCCAGCACACCTGCCGCCTCTTCCCGGGACTCCTCCCCTTAAACTCTTTCCGACATAAGAACTGTTACGGGCACGCGTGAGCGGAACGCGTGTGCGGGACTCATCCCGGGACAAAGCCCGGACTAAGGGCGGACCCTCTGAGACCCTCCGAGAGCCGAGGAGACCGGACTGGGCCGGTCCCGCTGTGTGCCAGGTACTGGTCACATCTAGGCTCGCTCCTTGGCTCTGTCGGCCTCTGTGTCAAAAATGTCTACTGTGAATCCCGATCAACCAGTTTTGGACAAACAGGGTGTACTGGTAAATAGGACCCTTGATGATTATGTTGCCAAATCTTCCCCTGATGTCTCTAGGGAAATTGTCATGGCGGAAAGACGTGCGGATCGTCGCCGCTCAATTGAAAGCATAAAGACTAGGTCGGTGTCATTAACTTCGTTTCCCGCCTCCTGCTCCATTGACATTGACAACGAGGCAATAGTCAAAGAGCCAAGCAATGATTTAGTCAGTGAACATCCGGACACGAGTGTGGTAGTGCTTACGTCACATACCGCGCCAAAAACGGACGTGAATGGTTTATTACCAGTTCCTCAAACCAGTAGTGAACGTATGGCGGGGGGAAATGTTTTGCCTATTGTGAAACAGCTGTGTAACAGGGTGAAAAAAATCATACCCCAGCAAAAAATGTATGGTCCACCGCCTACTAAGAAAAGGCGAAAAAGGGGGGATCTATTACAACCGAAATTGAGCTGCTCTGAATTTGGGAAAAAAGTTACCATCAGTTCTATTAAGAAACCCATTATTCTCCAAGCAGACATGGAGGGGTCCCCTGTCACACCTTCTCCCCAAATAAATCTGCTAGTAAATCATGAGGACAATGAGGATAATATGGATGTTAATGTGTTCCCTGATGTGTCTACTGAGGCTAAGGACCACGTTACATTACTTAACATAGAGAGTTTAATTAAATCTTACTCTGCATCTATTTTGGAGAGGCTGATGGAAGTAGAATGTAGATTATGTAAAATCGAGTATGCACTGGGTGGTAAGGATGTTGTATCCAAAAAGGTACCGAATAAGGCACCAAATAAGGTAACTAGTTTATCAATAAATAATGTATCATCTAACATACTAGCACCAGTCCAATTACCCTTAACTATTCCCATTGCTATTCCTACTCTTCCGGCCTCAACCTCCAACTCTATGGGGAACACACCTACAGTACCTACAGTACCTACAGTATCTGCTCAATCTAATTCACCCAAATTACCCCCTATAACGAACCAAAAAAAGCACGACCAACCTTCAAACAACACTGTAAACAAAACCACTGAGAACATCCCTAGCAAATTCCCTATGAATCCAACTAGGGAGACGGGGGAAACCAGACATACGGGGGGGGGGCCTAGAAAGACACCCCTGTCCGAACTTCCGCCAGAGGCAGTACCCTACGTGGTTATTTTAACAGGAGTACCTGTTCTGGGACAGAATAAGAAAGAGGGTTACATACAACTTAAGAATAAGACGATGCATTGGCTGAGTTCTTACAGGCCAATTGCAAATGATATAAACGGTGAGATTGTACACGTTCGTCGGCTTCAATGGTTAGGGGGCAGACCGAAAGACATCAATGGCGATGTGGTAGTTGTGAATTTTAGGGATCCATCGGCTGTCCATTTTATTTTAAACTGGCAATCAGGTGGCCCAAAGAACACTATAATCCCTAAATCGTTAACATACTTCTACCCAAGATCGGTGGTATTTTCATCCCAGTACCACTCATCTCAAAACCATTTATCCCAGTACCAACCATTACAACACACAAATCAAAACCAATCAAGTAATTGTTTTACTGCACAGAACAATGGTAGTAATCAATATGCCATGTACTCACTTACACCACAGAATTCATGCAATTCATACTATGCCCCTCATCCCCTGGTAGCCTCAGACCCCTTGGGATGGAATTATGTATCAGATAAAACACGCAACTTTCAGAATAGAAGGATGGACCATCTAAAGCCTTTTACACCTCTAGAAACCTTTAACAGGTTTGACATATTTAGTGGTCTAGATGATTGCGACTGATGTTTGTTGACCAGGGGTGGTGAGGGGCCGGAAACATTGAGTATTGGCGATGGGGGTGTTGTTAACAATTCTGATGTACTGGCTAATTCTGTGCCTTTTTGTGTTGTGGGCACTGAAAATTTACTGGATGTACTGGATAAATCGGTGCCTTTGGGGTTGGATAAGATTGTTCCCCATGAAGCAAATGTAATACATGATGCGAATATTGTAGAAGAACAGGTACCACTCACAACTATTTTATGTAACAAGAAATCATCTGAGGTACCACCTTTGGTAATACAACCTGTGGTTCTTAATGGTCATGAAGTAATGCCAAGGGCTCCCATTGAGAGGCTAGTTGCCCCAGAGTTGCCTGTTAAACTGGTTTGTTGGAACATAGCCGGAGTTGCGAAAAATTTAAGAGATCCGGAGTGGGCACTTTTTATAGAGTCATTTGATATTTGTCTATTTCAACAAACCTGGTCAGTGGAGACGCCTCATAGGGTGGGTTACAAGACATACGGTATAGGTGCAATACCATCCAAAAGTGGAAGGCCGTCGGGGGGACTCCTGTTGTGGGTGAAAATAACTTTAAGGGCGAAGATCGAGAAGATTGATACAAACTCTGTCGATTTACTAGTTTTAAAAATTACATTGATAAACGGGAAGAACTTAATTCTAGTAAATGTTTATAATAGGCCCCTACCCTCATCAAGAGAATCCCCAACCATTTCAAAATTGGACTGCTTTTTGAGTGGACTAGACCCCAGAGAAGATTTCGTTATCCTGGCTGGCGATTTCAATTGTAATTTTGAGCCAGTCGTGGGGCTTAGCGAAATCTTCGAAGAAGAGGACCAGGTGAATAACATTCCCACGCTTGAAAATGTTAAATCGGTCAAATGCTCAATACAGGGTCTCCAAATGATTAATCTATGTACGGATCACTCTCTTAGGGCCTGCAATGGACGGTTACCGTCCGATAGTGCCAAGAAACCAACTTTTACCAGGAATAACTATAAAAACAACTTAGATTTTGTGATCACCTCCATACCTTTCTGGACATATCTTATTGACCTTGAAGTTATGGAACGGTTTGAGAGTGACCATTTCCCTCTAATATTGACTTTAGATGCTCTATTGTTTAGCGATACAGCTCAGCAATTTCCAATTGAGGGCAATAGTGCTGATAATTCCGAGATCCACATTAGCAATAATAGAAGATCTCTGAAATGGCCGCTCATACTGGACAATAGTAACATCCTCAGCGAAATATATTTTCTTCTTGCTGAGATATTTGGACCCCACTTAGCTGCAAAGCCTGAGGAGGAATTTAGAATGTCCTTTATGTCGTTACATCAGAAATTCTTTGCTGACCTAAGATTATTAGTAACTAAAATGCCCAAAAAACCCCAGCAAAAGACCCAGAACCTGTCCCATGGTAAACCATGGTATGACAGATCATGCAGGGAATCAAAGAGGGAATTGCTAATGGCAATAAAAACTAAATCACCAAGAGTTGTCAGAAGAGCTAGGAATAATTACAAGGCAATCCAAAGGGCCTCAAAGTCAAGATGGGATGAAGATAAATGGGCCGATTTGTTGCTAGCTGCCAGATCACGTGATAACGTGGCGTTCTGGAGGCTGGTCGCAAATGGCAATCATGTAGGTAGGGTGGTAAAAGATGTTTTTTTGGACGAGAAAACATGGGTTACTCATTTTACGAACCTATACAAAAAATATGATGATTCACATACGGACACGATTGTGGAGAACCACGATTACCGAACAGACCCTTTGATTTTTACTTTAGGGGAAACAGAGCTGGCAATAACCCAAATCAAATCAGGGAAAGCCCCTGGTCTGGATAAGATCCCGGGGGACTTATACAAGCACGACCTAGAAATATGGGCACCTTATATTAACTATTTGTGCAATACATTATCTTGCTCTTTAGAATTTCCAGAAAGTTGGAAGGGAGCGGAAATTGTTTTAATTTTTAAAAAAGGTGATAGGATGGACCCTTGCAACTATCGGCCAATAAGTTTAATGGACATCCTACAGAAAATGTATTCACGACACATTTTATTACGTGTGAGTGATTGGTTGGATGAAAAAAAAAAAAAAAGAAATTTTAACCAAATTCCAAGCTGGATTCAGATCAAAAGTCAGCACTATAGACCAAATCTTTAGATTTTGCTGCCTCTATTGGAAGTACGTAGAGATCAAAAGGTGCCACTTATATGTTGCCTTTGTTGATTTAAGGGCAGCATTTGATCTGGTGCCCCGAAATCTCTTATGGAAAACCTTGAGTGCAGCGGGCATGCCAAACAACCTCGTTATTCAGATTAAAGAGTTGCATGAAGGGAATTTTGCGAGAATTAGATGGGGCCCAAATGGTGAGTTAACTCAAAAAATACCCATTGAACGTGGAGTCCGTCAGGGCTGCGTCCTGGCTCCCACGCTTTTTTCCCTGTTTGTAAATGACATCCCCTCTTTTTTAGAAGGTTGCAAAAACGACTCACCAAAGCTTAATGGCGAAAAGGTAACTTCCTTACTATTTGCTGACGATACAATTTTGATATCCCAAACGAAAAATGGATTACAGTCACTATTGGACACCTTTAACGAATATTGTAGTTTAAAGGGGTTGGAGATTAATGGAATGAAAACTAAATGTATGTCCCTAAATCCTATAAAACGGGACAAAGGTTGTTTAACACTAAAAGGAGCAAAGTTGGAATCAGTTCCCCATTTTTCTTATTTAGGGGTGACACTAGACTCCAAGTTCAATTGGAAAGCGCAAATGAACGAAAGTAAACTAATCTTTGCTCAGAATGTTAGACCAATCCTCAGGGAACACAGTCAAAGTACTAGTAAAGCAGTGTCCCCAGTGATGGAACTATTTAAATTTAAGGTCCAGTCATCAGTCCTTTACGGAGCGGAAATATGGGGCCCCGGAGCCAAAGATATTTTTAGAGCATCAGATAATAACTTTATGCGAAGTCTGGTGAGGGTCCCAAGAGGTACTCCATTTGTACCCTTGGAACTGGACCTGAACTTTAAAAGAACAGACCATCATGTTCTGATTCGACCCCTAATGCTATGGGTTAGACTATGGTACGTCCCCGAACTCCAAGACTATAGAGACGGGTTAAAAGAAATTATTGCGCTTGACATCCAAAGTGCTACCCCATGGCTAAGGCATGTTAAGACCTGGTTGAGTTGTATAGGATTAAAACATTTCTGGGAGAATCCCGAGCAACTACCAGATAATCCCAAACAAATTTTAAAAAGGGCATTCTGGACCTTTATAGGGAACAGAACTATAAGTAATTCAACTAGCTGGACCATAATCTCAAAATTCTTAAGTTTTAAGGACGAACCCCTTTATGAAATTTTCATGGATGAAATAGAGCCCCCACTTGCCAAAACATTATTTTTAAAATTTAGGTATGGAAACCTTTTAATTAAAACAACATTGGCACGTTGGGCTAGGAGTCGTGATATATCGTCCCAAGAAATGGACGAAACTTGTCCTATGTGTGAACATGAACAGACTGAAAATGAACAGCATATCCTTTTCTTCTGCCCCTCGTATGTTCAGGCAAGGAAGAGATGGATCAAACCAATATGCCTACTACTAGGCTTGAGGTCATGTTCACAGGCTCTGAGAATCCTAACTACTAATACGTCCCAACAGATAATATTTAGTGTCAGTAGATTTCTACTTTCTATTTTTTACCAAAGGAAAAAGAAGGGGCATCAACTGTAATTGATCTGAATTGTTGATCCGATGTGGTGGTCCATCCTACGACATATGAATGTATTGTTCCCCCACTATTTGTCTTCCAACATGGATTGTACTTTTATTAATGATTGTACTTTTTATTAATGTTTTTATGTATCAATGTTTTAATGTAGAGATATGTTGCTTTATTTGATGTAATGCAAGTAATCTGTGCACTGTTTTTCTTTTATGGCATATATGCCGAAATAAAGATTTTGAATTGAATTGAATTGAGTATAAATACTGGACCTCCAACACCAACTCTTCAGTGCACTTCTGGACCTGTGGATATTCTCACAGGAAGAAGGACTGCTGTGCTCCTACAAGGCTGCCGTCTGTTGAACTGCTTCACTAAAGGAACTGTTGCTCTGCTATGATGAACTGGTGCCTTTTTGCATGGACAAGAAAACCTGGACTGGAACTTCATCTTGAATCCAGGACCCCAGAGTGACTCCTAGTGCTAGTCTGCTGGACTACTGACCTGATCCTCAAATGACATAAATGGCTCCCAAATCAGGTTCTCCACCAAGCTGCTGTGAGTTCCTGTCCCCCAAGTGATGCCTCTTAGTTATTGGACCCTTGATGCGGCTCACAAGCTCTTGAATCAAGCTTTTGGGCTCTTCATGACAGTGAACGGGCCCAATTGCACTGAGACCTCTCCGCGTGCACTGAAATCCTATGGTCGCCATCTCCAGTCCATTGCTTCACACAGCAGCATAGCGAGCCAGCGGGGAAACGCCAACAAGAAGATCCAGCCCGCCTGTCCGCGACACCTGGCCTACTCTTTGCGCTATGCCAACAACCACATACAGCTCTCTCCTAGCTCCTTATAGCTTGCTCCAATATGAACAGGAATCTTGGTACAAAACATGAGAAGTCAAATGTTGAGCGGAACTGATCTAGTACTGTATCTGACCCGTGCTCCATCTTAGTAAGCCCGAACTTTGACTTTGGCCTGGTCAAACACAACAGATGCAAAAGGGGCAGAATTAAGGTCACCAGCTGTTATGGCTTCTGCATACATTGTGCATTATGAGTTCTTTGGTGCAATGGGTAAAACCTACTCAAACCCACATTTTTTTGGTGCTTTGGTTCCTGAGCATGTTTTCACCATGTTGATGTAAAAATAATAACCATTTTTAGCCTGCTGGTCGGGGTACTGATCGGCAAGGCAAGGATCACAGGAACTCTTGTACCTCTCTAAGGGGAATATTAACTGCTCCTGGACTGCAGCAGGCAGCTGGTGGGACTATGACAATGCTGCTGAATACAGCCTCTCTGAGAGGTCCAATGTCTCAAGAGAAAAAGCAAGCTGTGTTTTTTTTATTTTAACAAACTTTTGAGCCTTCAGTCAGAGTACAGTACATCGTATCAAATATCCATGGCATTTTCATTTTTCTTGATCAATATCCCATCTTTCTCCATAAGTAAATTTACAAACTTAAAATCGTTGTATCCAGCGCTACACAACATAAAAAATATAGTGCAAATAAAAGGAAACATGTGGATTCATCCATAATATTTACTAAAGTCTCAAAGGACCCTTGTCTTGTATCTGTACCTTCAGACACTAAACTGAATTAACTACCCCCTCGCCCTTCCCACTCCCCTTCCTGGTCTGTCTGTGTTCTGCCATCCATCCCGTCTCACAGCCTTGAGTTATCCTTGATCTCCGACCTATACTGCTGGTGTACCATGGACCGTTCCCTGTAATTTGCTCTAGCTGCCACTAGCTATGTATCAATTGTTTAAGTTAATCATGAGGTTGAGTCAATAAATGTAAGTGGGACATCCAATTGTGTGTGTTCCTCTAGCATAGTGTCCCATTCCATGGAGATGGGACGTTTCCTCTGCCCTCGCACCTCCTCTTGTCTAAGCGCTGTGCTTTCAGCACTGCCCCATCTAATTACTTCCTCTTGCCATACATCTAGTGGAGGGCTCCTCAGGGACTTCTATCTCATAGTAATTGCTCTTATAGCCAGTGCAATCCAGGTCCAGGAAACGCAGATTCACTTTCTGGGCCTTGGTGGGCTTGCGCAGGCCCAGTAGGCACTCTAGTATGTTGTCTGTTATTATGAGATGTGTAATTTTCCCAAGCATATTCCGGATCTGTCCCTAGTAATCCCTAAGATGTGGGCAGGCCCATAACATATGAACAAAACCTGCCTCCTCCGCTTTGCATCTCGGGCAGCAGTTTTGGGCCTCTGGGAACATGCACTGTATCCTCTTCGGGGTTAAATAAGATCTATGAAGAACAACAGTTTGTATGAACTTGAGTTTGGCATTTCGGGATACCCTCTTGGGATGTTCCAAAATGCTGTCCCAGGCTTTTTCTGTAATCAACATGTTTGTAGTTTCTGCCCATTTTGCACGAAGGTCCGTGAGGTTAGTGGAAGCCTGTGCTTGGATGCCTGTATAAAGCCATTTAACTAGATGGCCTCCCCTCCCCATGTAATAGAGTAGGTCTACCAAGTCATGCTGTGGGGGCTCGCTATGTTGAGGTGCCCATGTCACCCTGATATAATGTGCCATTGTTGCATGTAGCAATTAAAGGCGGTCAGGAGTTCCGGTGTTCGTCACGAATGTGGCATGATCCAAGAGGACACCATCTCAAAAGAAAGAACCCACCTCTGCTACTCCTGCATCTATGCAATCCTGCAGCCTTGTCACCGTAAGCCTACGACCCATAATTGGCAGCCCCTATAGTGGGATATTGGTCGTGTAAGGGATCGTTGCGGAGGTGTACTGTAGGGCCTTTTTCCAGCACCGTAGTGCCGTCATTAACAATGGTGGTCCGTCCAAGGGTATTTTCCTTTTTGGGAGCAGCATATTGTGCAGGGTACCTCTTTCCAGATCTTGTGTATCATAACCTATTTGTAGGTTCCTGCCTGCCGTCCAGTAAGACAGCCATTGTAGCTGGGATGCATAGTAATATGCTCGGAAATCAGAGACACCCAGCCCTCCCTTGTTCGACGCCAATTGCAATTTCTTGAGGCTTACTCTTCGCCTGCCCCCGCTCCTAATAAGTTCCAAAAGGAGCATGTCTAGGATGCGAAATGTGGGTGGTGGCACTATCAGGGATAAATTAACAAAGAAGTACAATAGACGGGGAAGCATCACCATCTTGGAGATGGCTATCCTCCCCATCACTGACAGCGGCAGGGATGTCCAGAAGGAGATGCTGGAGCGTAGCGAAGCAATAGCTTTCATTATGTTGCCCTCCAGTTGGTCCAAATGAGTCCTGTACACGTGGATACCCAGATATTTTAATGTATCCAGCGCTACAGGTATCTGATAGGTACCGAATTGGATCATGTCTGGGTGCAGCCCCTCCTGGAAATAAAAAGCGTGTGACTTCCCTGCATTAATAGCCAATCCGATATGGCCTTGAAGGCAGAGAAAACATCAGGAAGTGGGTTCGCCTTGCCCTCCAAGTTTTGCACCTATATTAGGATATCGTCTGCATATATTGAAATAAGGTTTGTGGTATCGTGTAGGGGTATTCTTAGAGCGTCAGGCGATTGTCTCAAGGCTGTAGCCAGCGGTTCCAGCGCAAGAACAAACAGGAGGGGGGAGAGTGGGCACCCCTGTCTAGTGCCTCTGTGTGCAGCGTATTCTGGGGAGATACAACGTCCAGTACGTGCGCTTGCAGTAGGTTCAGCATAGAGCAGGCGTACCCACCGCAGAAAATCCGGGGGGAGGCCAAAACGCATGTTAGGGAGTCAAATGCCTCACGTAGATCTAATGCCAGACATCCTGCCCTATTGTACTCCCTGGGAATGGCCCTCATTATGTGGTAAAGTCTCCCAGTATTCAGTAAGGTGCTACGTACAGGAATAAACCTGCATTGGTCACGGTGTATAAGGGTATGGAGGACAGGTACCAGACGATTGGCAAGGGCCTTACTAAGGATTTTATATTCTGTAGCCAGTAAACACAGCGGTCTGTAGTTGGACATCTCAGTGCTGTCCCGCCCTGGCTTGGGGAGTGATACCACCAGAGCTTTACATCGTGGATTGTGGCAGTTTACCGGTGTCCCAGGCCGTCTCATACAGTTCCTCTACCTTAAGTACTAAGATATCCAAGTATGTTGCTTAAAATTCAACAGGCAGGCCATCTAGGCCCGGGGCTTTATCACGGTTAAGGCCTTTAATTGCAGTTCTTATTTCGTGTTGGGTGATGTGTTCCAAGAGATCTTTACATGTAGCCTCCAAGATCGTGGGGAACTGTAGGTCATATAAGAAGACGTCTATCAGGCAATCATCCATATGTGCCGCTGCCTCATATAGGGTGCTAAGGTAGTTGCAGGATGCTTCATTATTCTCTATTTTGGAATGGATAAGACCCTTCAGTGGTGAGCGTATGCAGGTGACTAGTGGCGTTTTAGGGTTAACCATAGCAATGTTCCTGATTTGTCAGCGTACTTGTGTTTCAGTTGTGAGTACGCTCGATAGTCCATCAGTCTAATAGTTTCCAGGGTCTCTGCATGCCTAATATGAGCCTCTTGACAAGATGCCCGTTTGTCTACGTCAGTTACTGCAGCTGGTCCGAACTCCTTCATCAGCGTCTCTGTATCCATAAGTCTTTCATGTGCTTCTTGCCGTGCCCCTACAGTAGCACTAATTGTGGAGCCCCGCACCACCACTTTGAACGCGTCCCAGTCTATGAGGTTGGAGGGGGCTGTATTCCAGTTGTCTGTTAAGTAATTGCTTATGGTGTCCAATAATGTGATCCGATAGGGGGCATCCTCTAGGAATTGGGGTCATAGTAGTATCCAGGTACGTACAGGGGTTGGGACTCTGCTCCACGTTAGAGTAAGTTCCAGGGGATTACAATCGGAGAATGTTTTGGCTAGATATGTTGATTTGTGTACATGTGCGGCTATTGTGTGGGAACAAAATAATCTATCCAGCCTTGTATGGATCTGGTGGACTGGGGAGTAAAAGGAGTATTCCCTGTGTGTAGGATGTAGCATGTGCCATGTGTCTATGTGTCTCCAACCCTGCATCCAAGTGGTCAAAAGTTCAGCCTGTTTGCAAGCTCTGGCCCAGTGCATTGGAGGATGGGATCTATCCAACTCTATGTATAGGATCACATTGCAGTATCCCCCAAGATCCAGGGAATGGTATCCCACCCTGTCAGGGTTCTGCCCAGGTCATAGAAAAAAGTGTCGTGATCGAAATTCAGCGCGTATATACTGACTAGGGCTATGGGTAGGTCATATAGAGTGCCCTTTATAAGTATATATTGTCCCTGATCATTTGTACGCCAGTCCACTTCAGTAAACGGGACTGCATGGCAAATCCAATGGCTCTAGCAAAGGGCTAATAATTAGTGTTGAATACTCAGCCTCTCCATTTTTTCCGAGTTTTCAATGCCTCCGCCTCTATAAGGTGGGACTCCTAGAGGAACACTATTTGTGCCCTTCTCCTAAGGAGGTAGGCATGCACTCTGTGGCGCTTATGTACAGCCCCTAGCCCATGTACATTCCAGGTCAGTAGGTTGTATGAGCCTAAGGTGGCTTGATTACGAGACATAGATTTGCTACCCGTATTATTCTCTGTGCAGTACGGAGCCCATGAACGTATACAGACCAGGAATTCCCCATCCCTCGTGAACTAAACATATACGGTGCAGCCAATAAACAATGCTGAGCCAAACCTATAACTAACACATATGAGAACCATAGAACGCCGCATGCGCTTTGTGGGGGGCAAGGGTCGCCAACCATACTATTGCTTGTTTGGGTGTATAACTCCGGTGGCTCTACTGAGCCCGGGGGGATTCTACTCATGATATACTTATCTGTGAACTTTATAATAAGGGTTTCCGTATGTGGGACTGGGGAGTCCACTACAATATCCTAACCTTGAGGGCCCGGCACTACAACTATGACTTTTTAGATCGTACTAGTTTTGATTATTGACCTGTGTACAGTTGGAGGAAAAACATAGCAGTGCATAGCACAATACATGCATTATATACATATTATGTGCACTGGCAAACCATCTCAAGAAAAAAAAGGATACTATCCAGCGTTTTATATCGTGTCCATGGCTCAAGCGCCCAACCCCATGTGAGCCTACTGTGCAAAGATTTAATTTCTGTCCTTCAGTTGTCAAGCAGGCCATCCCCCGTTTGGGGAGTCGCCGAGGAAAAAAACAGTAATGCTATGTTGTGAGTCCGATTGTATGGTACTGTCCTCAGAGTCTGTTGTGATCTTTGGATTGTCCTCGCAGAAGGACCCCGCTACTGCCAACGCCCCTGCCCTGTCCGCCATCTTCTGAACCGGAGTCGGACCGCGTCCTGTAGAGTTCTTCAGGCCTCCACCCCGGCCTCGGCGTAGCTGTTGTTGTGTCTCTACTGGGCTATGCCTCACTGAACCTGACGATCTCTCCTGACTGTTTTCAAGGTCCATTAACTCCAAACATTCTTCTACGTCATTGGGGCTGTCAAAGAAATAAGATTTCTTGTCATGCATAACTTTGAGTCTGGCTCGGAGCAATAGGGCATATTTAAGTTGAGCCGCCAGTAGCTTTTTTTTCACCGGTTGGAAGGATGTTCACTGACGTTGTACCATGATAGTGTAGTCCAGGTACAGGGAGATCTGTTGATTTTCAAATTGAATGTTCGTCTTTTCCCTTGCTTTTTGTAGCAGCATGTCTCTGTCCCTGTAGTTCAGGATTTTGACAATTAGAGGATGTGGGGGTGCTCCCACCCTCAGCGTGCCAGTTGGAATCCGGTGTGCCCTCTCCACACAAAAATATGGGGACAGATCCTCAGGGGCGACATGCACTCGGAAACATGCTTCCATAAAATCCACAGGTTTCATACCTTCACTTCGCTCCGGCTGCCCAATGACTCAGACGTTATTTCGACGATTGTGACCCTCTGAGTCCTCAATCCGGTCCGGGAGGTCAGTAAGTTGGTGTTGCAATTGTTTTATTTGCGTAGCATGTTCCGTAAGTTGGGGGTCGATGCTTGTCAATGCCTTCTCGTGGTCGTGCACTGTGTCGCGAGCTTCCCATGATCTGCTCTCAGGAGACTATGGCTGGTCGTGAGGGCCCCAATCTGTTGTTCCATTATCTTCTTAGAGTCTCAGAATTCCTTTAATATTAAGTCCAGTTTTTCTGATTGGGACTTCACTGTGCCAGTGGTTGAAGTACTCAGTGAACGGTCTCTAGTGTTAGAATCGGGGGCCCCCGCTGCCAGGCCAATATCCAGCATTTTCCCCATAAGCCTGCCCATCTCATAACTCAGCCAATCGTAAGCTTGGGTACAGATGTTGTGGCCGCCTTCAGTGTATAATGTCCCCATCTGCTGAAGACCGAGTCTGAGATCCTCACCTAACAGTGAATAGAAATCCACAGTATCCCTGGACCAGCTGACACCGCCTTCCACCTACGCCACTCCACTGCTCACTTACAGTGCTCAAGTCTCCACAGCAGTATGAAGGTGCCAATCGCACGGTATGCCTCTGTCCACGCCGCTATGGCCTAAGCTGTCGCAGCTGTCGGCGCCCCCGTGTTCTCCAACCACGCTGCATTCGGCTTTGTCACAGCCCAGTAGAGGATGGGTGGGTCTCGCTTCGCACCCCTTAATGGGTGGGGGGGCTCACCGTTCAGCCCGGCGCTGCCGCTGGGAAGCCGCTATCATGCTTTGCCTTCAGTCCAAGCCAATCCCCATGCTTTCTTCACCCGCCGTGGAGCCACGCAGGAGATCAGCATACATCCAAGGGAAAAGAAGGGGGAGGGGCAGCCCGCTCCTGGCCCGGTTCCCCGCACCGGTGGCTTTCACCGCTTAATGATGGTGTGTCGCTCCATGGTCTATTCTGACCCGCGGGTGATCCCCGATTCCTGCTCCAGCAGTCGATCCAGATCAGTCACCATCTGTTGTTCCTTCCTCCGGAGTGCAGATGGTCGGACACGACAAGGGACGTAGCTCGTTACGCAGCACCCGCAATGCTACACAAGCAGGCCGCACGCTCCGCGCCTGCAGCTCAGCACCAATAGACGTCCCTCCGCAGTTGCTTCGCCGGAACAGAGCTGAATTCCCCTGCAGGGCAGCAATGTGCAAGTGTCAGGACCCTCCAGTCAACTATTATATTCCACGACACGGTGAGTTTTCAGGATATATCCCCCCAGGGTCCGGAGCCTCACCAGGTCGCATCTGCCATCTTACGCAGTTGGCCACGCACCCTGCAAGCTATGATTAGATATATTTTTCTGAGGCAGTGTGAAGAAACTGAACCAGGTTTAGCAAAAGGGTCAAGGCTAGAAATTTGGAGTCAGGTAGGTGAGTGTTGGTGATCTTAGTGGAACCTTCTAGGGCCCCCACTGCAAAGATTTTCTGAAAGTGGATGCAATTAAGACTTGTTCCATGTATACTCCATTGGCTGCTGAAATTTCTACCACTTGCTTGGGTGGCCCACATTAGGATTAGGAAAGGGAAACTAAAGCAGTTATCTACTCTGAATCACGTTTCTCCATACCATGACTCAATGCAGTTCACAGCCCAAGATCTCATATATATTTATAACACTTTAGAAATCAACATTTATAACCCCTTCCGTGCTCATGATGAGCTCAGCTCGTCATGAGGTACGGTGCTCGTGTGCTCATGACGAGCTGAGCTCGTCATGACCACACCCATTTACAGTAGGGCCCAGCACAGCAGGATAATCTCCCTCGTAGCCATGAGGATAAAGTGCAAAGTGCAAAGCAGCTTATCATAACTTCAATGCTCTCTCTTAATTGTGCTTTAGTTTGAGACATAATTCCAGTCTTCTAACATATTCCTGTACGGAGATCCTCTCATTGCACTTACAATTTCCTTGCTAAGTAAAAAACACCCAAACTAATATGAAAATCCTAAAAAAGGGGTAATGTCACCAGTTTCTTTAAGATTTTACACATATACATGCCAATGTCATTAGCTACATCTAGGAACCCAAGGCCATGTATAAAATCCAGATCCATTTCCCAGGTTTGGATTCCATATTTTTTAAAAACAGGTCAGATTAACTTTTCCTTTCCTCCATGAAGAATGCACAATCCATCAGTATATGGCTCACTGAATATTTCCTACCTCGCTTACAGGGTCACTGCCCATTATTCTTAGCAACTTCTATTTTTTAATCCCTTGATATGCTACCCAGCGTCGGCTCCCACTCTCAAATGCAATACTTTTTTATGTAGGCGCTTGTCTGGAATGTTATACAGGTAAGGATATAGATCTGTGCTCCACTGAGAGTTTAAGTAGAGAATAACTGAGCTCTTTGTTTTAAGATAGTACAAATCCTCTCTCAAGCTCATTTCCAGAGCACTTTGCCCGAGTGTACTCTTTATCTGGTTGCTCGGTCTACTTCCCCTCTTTTGGTGTGCATCTTTGGGACTCCAAAACGCTTCAGCAACTTTACCACATGATTCTTTTTTATTGGCGTAAATTAACATTATGTCTAGTAAGATTTGCTCCAACAATTTATCACCTGGCACCCCAACCGTAAGAGAAAAATATAAGCATCCGCCAGAGCACTCCAGGGTACAATTCTCAACTCCCTCCCTACAGCTTGAAACAATAGCATTTTTATGGAGTTCAAGGAGCAGTTTCAGAGAATGAATTTCTAAACCTTCCCATAATATCAGCATATCCTAAGCTAACACCTCTGCACCGAAAAGGACCTGTGGGATTAGCTTATCCTGTATAACTTTACTTAGTAGCTCAAAGGTATGGCTCCCAAACCTATGCTTAAAAGTTTTTACACCATTCACTACTGAGGACAGAGCAAGTCTCTGGGAAGGCATTTGTTTATCCCACATCAAAACATCTGAAAAGGTTACACGCAATGGTCAAGTGGAAAGGACAAATATATTGGTGTTGGAGTTATTCTGAGGTGCTGTGATTTAGGGTGTGGAAGTTGCTGATGCTGTTCAAGCAATGTTATGATCATATCACAATACACCACACAGTGTCACTGACGCGCCTATCACTGACCTAAAAGTATTTTGCCCTGCTGTCTGTTGCCCTTGGGGGGCCTGCCTGCATCGGACGCTGCTGGGGAGACGCCGTGTCCCACTGCCAGCAGGGACTACACTCCCCAGCAACCTTTGCGGCGGGAGACGCCAGGAAACATGCTGGTTGCGCCAGGACGGTACATAAGGGGGTGGTGATGGACGGAGCATCCGAACCAATCAAACACTCACACCCAGTCAATAGATCTGGGTTTGATCCATCACCGTTCTTTAGCCCACTCTGCCACCCCAGTTCAGACATGGCTATATGCAAATCAGTCTGACCCTGTGGCTCATGGGAACAGTCCAGCCCAAACTGCCAAGCCATGCCTTCCCTGGACCGGAAACAAGCTTCAGAGGACCGGTTTCTGGCATTCCAGCCGTCTTCAGCCCGGCTTGCTTGAATCCAGTGGCAAAGTGAGCAAGGGACTCACGTCTGAGCATTCCCTGCCACACTTATGGCGGCCAAAGTGGTACAAAAGGGGGTGGTGATGGACGGAGCATCCAAACCAATCAAACACTCACACCCAGTCAAAAGATTTGGGTGTGATCCATCACCGTTCTTTAGCCCACTCTGCCGCCCCAGTTCAGACATGGCTATATGCAAATCAGTCTGACCCTGTGCCTCATGGGAACAATCCAGCCCGAACTGCCAAGCCATGCCTTCCCTGGACCGGAAACAATCTTCCGAGGGCCAGGAGGCGCATGAGAGGAGCTGCGGGACTCCGCGGCGCGAGACACGCGCGGGCCAAGGGCGGGCCCGTCAAAGCCCGGAGGAGCCTGGGCTGGGCCATCGCTCTGACATCGGCTTCCTGGGGGCTATTGGCTAGAAGGTACTGTTGAATATACTTAGCGTGCTCACTTTAATCATCTATTAAGTGTATTTGTTAAGTGGGGTCCGCCACCAGTACTAATCTATTATGACAAAGCGCAAGGGAGCGGTGGGAACCCTGGAGTCCTTCATCGTAAGGGCTGAAAGTTTACTCACGCATGAAATTGAGCTTACTGAACGGCGTTTGTCCTTGGATCTTCTAACTGCTGAAAGACGCGCATCCCTGTATGCGTTAAACCAGGGTGACATTCTCCATCATCGTCTTTCTCTAACGCTGAATTTACAGTCACTGCCTGAAGTAATGCCCCCATTATCGCCAATGTTGCTGATCATGGATACTCCCCTCATTGCCCCACTCAATGGCCCCAGTATTGCAACCCGGGCACACGCTTCTAAAACCATGGCCTTTAACAAATTACAAGAGCCTGCGGCAAAATGGAAACGGGTTGTTCCCCCTAAATTAAAACCTAAAAATCCATCTAAAATTGTAAGAAGCATGGACTTCTCTACACGTGTAGTGACCACTTCTTCCATGGGTACTCAAACTGATGACGTCACACCTATATTGAGAACGGATAATATTATGGATGCTCTGGAGTCAAGTATGAGAACTATGATGAGTTATACAAAGGCACTCTTTGAGAAGAACTTTAGTTCCCTGCAAAATAGACTGGATCAATTGGAACGCATGGTCACAGAGAGTCCTGGAGGTTGTTCTCCTTTAATTACTGATCAAATTATGGTGACTAAGGTTGTTAACGCTTGCAAAGCATGTTATTGCTCCAAAGCCTACTGTTGTCTCTGGTCTTGGGTCAGAGGATTGTACTAAGCAGCCCTCACCTTTGCAATTGGGCTCCTATCCTCTCAATGTTATTGGGCTTAAGGATAGACCGGAAAATGCAAGAATGGTGCCTCCTACCAATCATTCCAATACTGATGTTCTGAACCTTCCCCGGGCTTCTTGTCCTTATGTTTTAATTTTGGCGGGTGTTCCTTGTTTATCAGGCACTGGGAGGGAGTCAGGGGTTGATTTGCGGAACAAGTGTGTGGATTGGCTTAAGAAATATAAAGGTTTCAACCCCTCCAACCTACATGAAATTTTAATGGTGCGTAAAGTGGGGTGGGTTGGCCAATCTCCAAAAAACATCTTGGGAGACTGCATTGTCATTAATTTTCGTAGGCCTCAGATGGTTCGTAATGTTTTATGCTCACGAGAGCAAACATTCGCACCATGTACTGATATTTGTGCTCTCCCCTTGGGTTATTTTCTATAAGCCCTCCACTGGCCCTCACCTCAATGTGCCCACAGATTTACCTTTAGCAAATTGCTTCTCTGCCTTGTCAGATCTGGATATTCCTGACTGACAACCACCCTTACAAATCTATCATGCACAATTGTCAGAGAATTAAGAGATCCTCTTCCTTTATCCCCACCTATTATTTGTAATAATTTACCCAGATCGACTAGATTAGTGGCAGCCAACGATTTAAATGTTTTGTCCTGGAACATAGTAGGTCTGCAGTCAAGGCTAGAAGACCCGGAGTGGCTTAGCCTAATAAACCAGCAGGATATCGTAATGTTTCAGGAGACCTGGGCCACACAGGAGCTGCACCTTAACGGGTTTCAGTGCCATAACATTTTAGCTGCTAAACCAAGATTGGGCTGCCCATCTTTTGATCTGGATTAATATTGCTGCAGGTGGGAGTGTTAAAAATATATCAACTGATAATTTACATTTCCAAGCTCTCTTATTTAAAAGTAAAGTTTCTTTCTATTTGATCAATTTTTATAATAATGATTTTAACACGATTCCAAATAGGAATTTTATTGATCTATTTAATTTTATTTCCAATTTAGAGTCCAGACAAGATTTTGATAAAGTCGATGCTATCTTGTTGGGTGGCAATTTCAATGCTAGGCTTAACGATGCCCCTTTATATATTGACGAACGAGCAAGGCACTTCTCATCAAAGGGGCGTTGAACTGCGTTCTTTTTTAAGCTCTCACAATTTGCCAAATGTTATGGATATTATTGCTAATTGTTTACCGAATGCCCAGTTTGTGCCAACTTTCAGAGGCAGCGGGTGTTCCTCAATCATTGATTATTTTTTTGTTTCACCTCGCCTTGCTGATTGTCTATCAGAGGGTGCTGTCATCCCAATGAGTCAAGGGGATCACTACCCTATTAGGGTCGTTATGAGTTTGGAATCACGGCCCATCTTCAAAAGGGAATGTGGTGCCAGAAATTTATCCCCCACGACAGATAAACTCAGACTCAAATGGCGGGGTATTAACACTAAGGAAGTGTTCCGCGTCCTAGTTAGAGATCATTTATGTCTCTTTAATTCATGCCTGTCAGACACGGTCCCTCACCTCAATGCCGTCTGTGACTTTGTTAAGATTTGTTCAGCCTCTAAATCTTTATTATCAGCACCTCGCAGGGAAGTTGAATCAGGCCCCAGATGGTTCAATCGTGAGTGTTCAGTGGCAAATTGGGAATTGCACAGGCCATTGTCTTCTAGACCTAATTGTCCTATTGAAGTGAGAGAAGCTAGGCGCAGGTATATAGTGACTATAAATAAAAGAAAAACAGAGATCCTTGAAGACCGCTGGGATGCATTGGCTAGAGCAGCTGACCTAAAGAAGCGAGATGCCTTTTGGGCCGCTGTTAAGGACCTGCGTTGTTCAGGTGAGTTCCTGACCCCGATCAGTTGTACCATCACAGGCGAAGCATGGGTGAATCATTTTGTCACCATTTATGCCGCACCACACTCGGAGTCTGTTCCACTATCCTTTTGCCACCCACGAGGGTCGACATAACTTTATCTGAGGTAGAAGATGACATTAATCAGAGCGCAGGGAATAAGGCCCCTGGCCCTGATGGTTTACTCATCGACATTATCAAATCCAATTTAGAAGTCTGGGCACCTCTTCTTTTAAATGTTTTTAATAATCTTACACTTGCCCCTCTTCCCGCACCTGGTCATCAAGTATCATCGTCCCTAGTTTTAAGAAGGGAGACCGCTCTCAACCTAGCTGTTACAGACCTATCTCCCTTATTGATAACACTTTAAAAATTCTTGGTAGGATTTTATACAATAAGATTTTGAGCTGGACGGAGAACAATGGTATTTTGGACCGCTGCCAATTAGGTTTCTGTAATAAGGTAGGAACCATTGAGCAGTGCCTCAATTCAAACCTAATTTTAGGTGAATATAATATTGCACGTAGATCAGCAGTTTATCTTGCATTTATGGGCCTGTCCTTTGCTTTAGATCTTGCCAAAGATCGAAACTTTGGACAGCTCTTTTGAATTATGGTCTAGATGAGCCCCTTGTGCATTTTTTGGCTTATTTGCACAAGGACCTTAATGCTTGCGTTAGGATAGGACAAGGGGCGAAGTGACAAAAGCCATAAAAGTTCAAAGAGGGGTTAGACAAGGGTGCCTGCTAGTCCCTCTTCATTTTATTATTTATATCAATGGGTGCACAAAGTCCTTACCCCCTTTCTCATGACGTCCCCAAAATCATGGGCAAATCTCTTCCTGTTCAGCTTTGCGCAGACGATGCGGTCCTTATGGGCCGCACTCCGAATGCTTTACGTGTTTTGGTGAAGGGGTTCGTTGATTATATGGAGTCTCTTGACCTAAAAACTAATTTTAAGAAATCTTTTATTATGTCCTGTAGCCCTAAGAAACAACAGCTAGGTTGTATTTCGGTGGGCGCTGTTAAGCTATGGTCTACTAATAGTTTTCCCTATTTAGGGGTGGTCTTTGCTGCGAACATCTCCTGGACTGAGCATATTGCTCACTCCAGGGGTAGGTTCTCAAAGGCCATTAACTCAATCCTCAGCCTACCGCGTTCTAAAAATACTGGTACCATATTGGCAATCTTAAAAATGTATAAAGACCAGTGCATTCCTGTTGCCACTTATGTCACGGAGGTTTGGGGTGTCGCCAAGAGTCGACCTATTCAATCTGAAGAGAACAGATTTCTCAGGAAAATGCTTTGTGTTCCTATTTCCACCCCACAATATGTTTGCCATAAGGAATTAGATATGAATTTTGTTGAAGATTTTGCTCGTGCCTGCCCTGCTCAATTCTGACTCCCTATCTGGAAGAACCCTGCGGCATCACAAGAGACATTATCACCAACTGTTCGAATTGTGATAAATGTATGGATATCCTTTGGCTCTTTGGAGTGTATAACAGCCTTTGCAGTATTAATCAAGGGAGTGTTGTTACCAACTATACTGCAAATGATCTCCCACATAAAAATGATCTACGATATGCTTTATACACACTGTATGACCGAGAAAGATTATCCAGGGAATCTTCAAAAACTACTGTTTCTACTTATTTGGCCTATGATTTTTTAACCCTACCCATGCCTCGTTATTTGACAATCCCGATGAGTCACTGGGTGCGGGGTTTATTATTTTGCCTAAGGGCAGGCACAATTAAATGTGCACTTTGTTTTCCCCACGGCCACCCACAAGGAACTTGATTCTTTGCCTTGCCCATGTGATGGCCTGAGTGGACAATCTGCTTTGCATTTTTGATTCTTTTGTAAATTTTATATACAATATATTAAATGGTTTTTAACTCCGTATTTTAAAAAACTTAAACCTATTAGCTTGGAAAATGCTTATCTAATGATATTAACTATGGATGATTTTGAACTTATTTTTCGCATTGGTACTTTTCTGCGAATAGCCGTTCGAGCAAGACAGACGATGCTTGACCCATAAATCTGGTCTATCCTTTGTATGTATTATGGGATCCTATGATATTTTTAATTTTGTATTGTTTTTTATGTATTGTACTTTTGTGGATACTTGGATATCCGAATACAGTTTCTTTGAACTTGAACTTCTCTATTTGTAGCGCTGAGGGAAGAACAACTAATTACTTACTTAAACCATATTGGTGAAGCAGGTTGTCCAAAAATAGTGACGGGGTGAATTGTGATATGGAGAAGATTCATCTAACATTTAAGTGAGTCAGAATAGGTGTAAAATAAAGTTATTACTTAGTCAAAGGGACTAGGTAGCAAAGCTTGGTAAAACAAGACTGGGCATGTGTCAAATTCCTTGCGTCCAAATCGATAACTGATTGAATGTAGATGGGTGTTCCTTTGCTGTGTAGTTGACTAATTACCAATGGTGGAATGTTACGCAGGTGGTCAAGGTACAAGAAGGTACTTAGAGTGATTAAGTCATTGGCTTTATCGGGCTGGATAAAGAGAATGGGAATGATGTGGTCACAACAAAACATTTCATATTGCCGACCACTTCATGGCTGAAGGACAAAGACAAAGTGCCAATCGTTCATGTAGAATTCTGAAGGAATTTGAAGATTTTGTTTTGGAGTAGCAGTCTATTCTCTCACTGTATGTAGATGGCAATTCTGATATGTACATTTCATTATCTATATGTTTTATCTTATCTTTTCTGCTTAATGGTATTAGGAACCCAATGTTGTTATTTAATTTTTTTGGTTCATTGTTTAATGTCATTGTTAGAAAAAGGAAAGTGTGTTATATTTATGCCCTTGTGGCCTCTTTGATGAGCTTGTGAGCCTGTGCTTAGGTTCTATGGTGGAATGTGTAGTGGGGTGTTGGAGAGTTTGAAACAGAGAATGGGTAATGAACCCTGGGGCTCAGAGGACACGCTTCCCTCCTTTATTTTGATTGTCTCTTGACAATTAAACCTGAGATTCTAAACTTCATCCATGACTGTGTGCTTGCCTCTTACTACACTGTGCAAACAGTTGAAAATAAAAATATAAATGCACTTGAGTAGTAAGGATAGTTTAAGCCCATGACAATTGGTGACTCCCTGCATTTTGTTTTTACTGATTTGATGAACAATAGTTTTTAATAATTGTTTATGAACATATTTCTAACAGGAAAGGTGTTTTAAAGCATGCTGGTTATCAAACTAGATTTAAAATAATAGGAAGACTAATAGTGATTACAGAACACTCTGTACTTAACAATCTACCTTGTGAGTAAGGTTTACCACTTTGAATTATTAATCACAAATAGTGACAATGGGAGTCCATTTAACTTATTTGTGATGAAAAATTTAAATATCCTTCACCTGTAGCTCCTCATAATATTCTCTATTTATTGTCATCTCCACACATGCTCTCTTCAGCTAGGAAAGCATTGACAGTGAACCTCTTCTTAGAGACATCCTAATCCTTAGGCATTAGTACATTCTAACAATCACACAGGAGTTTTATTGGATATTTAATTAAATATATTTGTCTCACAAGATCCATGTGGCTATTTCTTAAAATAATGCTATGGAATGTAAACAGTATACAGTTCAGTTCCGTTCAGTTCATACGTCTTTATTTCGAAATGTTCCATCATAAAAGACATTCATAAAACACTCTACTCCAACTAATTACCCGTGTCCTACGTAATAAAAATCATTTTAAACTTAATTAAAAAAGTTAATTTCTGAACACAATTCTCACCAAATAAGGAATTAGACCTGACATACAGTCTAAATAAATAAAATACATAAAACATGATTAAATTTACAGTTAAAGACGTACCAGAAGTATATTACAATTTAAAACAATCAATAAATCAACTAGCGAGTGTCAAGTAGGTGCCTTGCTCTAATAATCCATGTCCAACCCAGAAATTTTGCTACAGCTATGGCCACAGGATCAGATGTATTTGTCCTCAGAAGCCATAGAGCCTCCTGGCCCACCCGTGTTCTCAAGTTGTTACAAATTGGTTTTAACCATTTTCTCCGGGGGGCTCGGTAAGCAGGGCAGACAAAGAAAACATGGCCAAATGACTCTTTCTGGTCCTTACACCAGGACAGATCTCTGTGGACTGACCCCACCATTTGTTTGTTTGTGAAAGATCTCAATGGTAATGACCCGACCCTAAACTGGTGTTATAGCTTCTTATCGCTACTCTTGATAATAACATCCCAGTAATCCTCTAGCGAGGGGTCGAGCTTATGATCCAAAAACCTGCCAGTCAGAGAGGTAGACTCAGACTGGACGAGAAGCTGGTTTCTTTTGGCCGCCCAATAAAGTGCCTTAAATTCCTTTTTAGAAGGAAAGGCATTATTACCAGGGGCCAACCACACCTGACTGAGACCCATGTTATCCAATATAGTTTTTACATTTCTGAACCAGGGAAGATTACCTGAACCCACTATGGATCTGAGTTCTAGAATTTCATTGGCAAAGGATGCAAGTTCCGGAGTTGACCATATCCTCCTCCACAAAGCAACAGTCCTGAACCGGGCAGCTTCATCAATAGAATGACAACCCAGGTCCAGTAACAAGGGTTTCATGGGGGTAGATTGAGGAAGGCCAACCAAGTTACGAAGGAATTTGTTTTGTACTCTAACCAGCGAGGATAGGTCCGAATAGCCCCAAAGGTCTGCACCATACAAAATTGCAGAACCTATTTTGGCGTTATATATTTTAAGTGCGGGACCAATCCTTTTTGTTACTGATGTTCTCTGTTCCTTGATAAGACACCCAGTCAAATGGGTGAATTTTGAGTTTTGGACAGGATAAGGGTGTCATCTGCGAAGATAAGGAGTGAAAACTTTGAACCACCTAGGGCAGGGGCATCTGTCGGTGTGTCCGCAAAATACTGCACAATCATGTTAATAAATAATAAAAACAGAGTCAGTGCAAGTACACACCCCTGGCGGACACCACGAGTGACAGGAAATCTCTCTGTGACCTGCCCCTGCTTGCCCCATCTAACCTAAACTGGGACTCAAAATGGTCAACTCAGTCATCCGCAGATACATGATTCACTGGGACTTGCAATTCCAGGGTGATTCCCCATTTGACGATCTGCCAGAACTTGGTCAGATTTCTAGACCTGCTTGCCTCATATAAGTCCTGCCAATGTTGGTCATCCCATGCTCTCCTAGCCTCCCTTTGGGTCTTTTTATACTCTAACCTTGCCATCCTAATATCTGAATTATCGCAGGATTTTAAGGCTTTAACCAGGGAGCTATGTGCCTGTCGGCACAATTTATTATACCATTTATTCCCTGATTTTATAGCCGAAAGTTTCCCGGGCATATACCTTTTGGAAAAGAGGGCTTTCAGAGTACTGAAAAACTGCTCATGGAGTTCACTTATGTGCGCCAGATGGTCCAGCGGATCAACCAATGCCTCAATGGCATGCAGGGTAGATAAAACTTCATGGGAGATTCTGTCTATAACTACAGGGTCTTCCACTACCCTGTTCCACCGAACCCTACACCTATCATTTGTTAGGATGGCCTCTGCCATGACACACTCCGTGGCTCTAATACACACTGGGCTACTTTCAAGTTTTAAACTGAGCACCAATGGATTATGGTCACTCTCGGGACGGACGGAAACTAACATGTCCTCCAGTAGCGACCAATATTCAGCTTTGATTAAAATATAATCAATTCGACTCGTTCTAATACCATTGTCGAATGTAACCCTACCTATTTTGTCGGAATGTGATCGGCCATTGACTGCTCTCAGCCTCCACTCGAGGCACAATCCCTACCAGCGTAGTGCTGCCTCGGTCCCTTTCTTAATTGGTTTTAATTCAAGGTGTGGGACATTCCATAGGGTGTCTACCTCTGCATAGAAGTCCTCTCCTTCCCCTAATAGGGGCTCAAAAGTACAGTTGAGGTCCCCAGCCACAATTACAAATGTGTCCCTCCCCAGGGAGTTGAGAAAGAAATCTAGTTCATTAATAATCACCGGACTCCGCCCTCCAGGAAGGCCACGAGCATAAACATTAACAATGAAAATCTCCCGATGGTTAGGCCTGGTAAGCTTTATCCCAAGAATATTTGGGTTATATACTGTCACTTCTGTGGGCCTGTATCTAAGAGACTGCCTTACCCAAATAGTTAAACCACCTGACGTTCTGCCCTTGCTGGCCCTGGTGGCAGGTTTATAGAAATTGAGATACCCTAGATGGTGGATAGGTTCAGGGGCCCAACTTTCTTGGAATATTAGGATGTCATGGTTATCCACAAAATCGGCCCACTCTCCTAAAACTAATTTACTTTTCAGCCCTGCAATATTCCACGATACTATTTTGAGAAGAGCGTCCTGAGTGGTTAACTGTGTTTGTTCTGGCACCCTCGGGTTGGACCCTGGTGGCCACCCTCCCTCTATCGGGGGTTCTCTAACTGGGGACTCTCTGGCTAGGGAAGCCTCCTGACCCACCCTGTCCTCCCCTATGGTTCTACAAGGTGCAGTGTCGCTACCAACGGCGACTCCAACCACCAGTGAGCCCTCCTCCAAGGGAAGCCTTCCAGATTGCATGGACAAAATGTTACCACCAGATGAATTCAAAAGTCAATCAACCCCCTCTAAATCAGTAAAAGGCTCAAATCTATTTGACAACTGAGGATATTGCACCACCCAATCAAAAAGGTTTTCACCATTGGGTTTTCCCCGACGGAATTTCGGTTGGGGTTGGAATGGGCCACAGTTTGTGCGGGGATAAAAATAATCAAGGCCCAATGATTGAACATCACCCACTCTCCCAAACCTTGGTTCTCTACGAATGAAGTCAACCACCCAGGGGTCCCAAAAATTCACAATAACACAATCTCCCTCTAAATCCTTTAGACTGTGTCCCACCCATCTCACCCTTGTAACACCCAAAATCTCTGTGTAGGAGGAGGGAGGAAGAGTTCTCTTCTTATTGAGCCAATATATTACTTTATTATTCAGCTCCCTGTGTGATTCTGGTTTCTCCTCCCCGATTGCTGGTACTCCCACCAATATAATCGTGTAGGGTGCAGACTCAGGCAGAAGATTCACAAAAGGGAGTCGCTGTTTAATGACCACCTTCTCCAGCGAGGAATACCCAATAGACTTACTACCTGTGTCTAGTACACACGATGCAGTCTGCATTCTAGGCACCGCGCCTGCCACCAAGCCCCTGTCCCTGGTAGTACCTAAGGAGTTTTTACCTACAGGGCGCTTCTCAGTACATAGTCGTCCAGACAGGATATTGGGCTTGTTGATAGTAACTTGTTGAACCACCCTTGAACCGTTACCAGTCTCCAAACCTTGTGGAGCAGTAACTAGGTCCTTTGAGTTATCCATTCCTCTTACGAAATTATCCAGCGTACTGGAATTTGCTATAACTAGCTTTTCAATCTGATCTAGTTTAGAATTAATCATCCTAGTTCTCTCTAGTAAGGGTAACATCAAGGATTTGACTTGAATTTCCATGTTACCCAGGAACCCAGCATCATCTATACCACAATTAGGGGATTGTAGGATAAAATCTGTAGGGGCCCTATACGGACTGGGGGGGCTGTTCGCCAACATGTGGAGCCGGGATATTGCTATTTTTCTTTTGAATTTTAGCCGGGCCACCCTTCTGAGGACCACCCCCTCTTTTCCGTTTACTATGTTTAGTTTTAGCTGGTGGGCCCTGGTTCTGCACTATTCGGGGGGAACTATGTGGCAAGGGCGAATTTGAAACTCTGCAATTAGAACTGCTAGAGACCATGCTGATTTTAGATGTATTTAAGATAGGGCAACCCGCTATATTATCGGGTGCTACCAGCATGGGACTAGAACTGGAGCCCTGAGTAGCTGAGGGATCTAATGGTCTTGGTGGTTCTGGGGAGACAACTGACCCAATTGGGTCTAGAGACGAGTGCTTCCCCGTTATGAGATCTAGGGACAGGCGTTACTCGGTAAGGGCTATTTCTTTATCTAAAATTACTGTTGCCCATTTAAAGAATTGATCCAAAGTTCCGGTAACCACCCCGCACGTAGATGAAAGGGTTACGTTTCTTTATTTCCCAGACCGTAGAGACATAGTTAGTGGTTCCTAGGGGCATTAACACAGGAAAGAAGACACAACAATAATAAGGGGCTAGTAAACTGATGTGGAAGCATAAAAACTCAGCACCAAACCAAGATTTCAGGGGGGGGCCCGGCCCGGCCTCGAACGACCTCGGATGGCCTTAGACGGTCCGCCCTTTGCCCGGGCTTCGCACCGGCGTGCGCGCGTGCGCATCCCGCGGTAGCGGTAATGGGCATAACTAAATAGGTGAAGGAGGGGGCGGGAAGAGGCACCAGGTGCGGGATATGAAGAACCGCTAACACCTCTGGTCCTCGCAGTCCCGCTCCGACGTAGGAAACCCCAAGTGTCTGCCTTTGAAGTCCGTGAAAGATCCAGGTATTAGATGTGGGTTTAAAAACTGCCAAGCGAAATCCCAAGTGCCACTGACTGCGAGCATCTCCCGCAGAGCGGGGGACGCAAGTCATATTTAAAGGGCTGCTGGAAAGGAGGGGGCGGGAAGAGGCACCAGGTGTGGGAGATGAAGAACCGCTAACACCTCTGGTCCTCGCAGTCCCACTCCGACGTAGGAAACCCCAAGTGTCTGCCTTTGAAGTCCGTGAAAGATCCAGGTATTAGATGTGGGTTTAAAAACTGCCAAGCGAAATCCCAAGTGCCACTGACTGCGAGCGTCTCCTGTGAGCGTCAAATAGTATACACTTGTCCAAGTACCCTTCATATCCAGGAAGGTACAGTGGTATCTGACTAGTCCATCTGTGCTACTGCTCTGCACTCATCCACGATCCAGACTAAACTCTACAGTATCTAATTTGAATCACCCACACACAGGGATCACCACCATTCACACTATTGTTTTCCCAATTCACCAGGAGAACTACAAGTCTTCTCTTTTTGACTAGGTTCTCTGGCTCATTTTATAGTGTGATGATTTCCTCCCTGCTTTCACCCCCAAGATTGCCCTTTAGTCTAACCTTATTCTAGGCCTTGTGTTTCTTAGCATAGGAGCCTCTGAACCTACTCTTTCGATACTTAATACACTAAGGGGACCATTAGTATACCCCAGGGAATCGGGACCGCCCGCAATGCTCGCGGCAGTCCAGCACCCTCAATTAGGATGCGCCCGCCACACTGGCGGGAGCATGGCGCATTTGTAAAATTGTGGCGGGCGGTGCTGAAAGCACCACCTGCCACCCGCCACAAAGGCAAGTTGTGCCTTTCAATGCACAACGTGACAGGCATTTTGCGGTGCCTGCCACGTTGTACATTAAAATGCAGGGGGTACCAGAGGTACACCCAAGTGCACCCCCCACCCTCCGGAGTCCCTGTGGGTCCGCAACCGGCCCCCGCAGGCCATCTCCGCATTCCTTTCCGTGGCGGCATTAGGCATGTTTCGGCCCCCATCATAAGCCACCATATTGAACCCTTTTCCGCCCGGTTGACTTGTCGACCGGGCAGACAAGCGGCGTACAGTCTTTCCGTCCACTGCGGATCCTCCAGCCGTCCTAATATGGTGGGGGTCTTTGCTGCATGGATGGCGGGTCGATCCGCCCCCATCCAAATAGGGCCCTAAGTGGCTATCTTTGTCTCCATTCATCCCTTCCCAAGTGCTTTAGTTGTCTTTACCTGCAACTTCCAAGATGACCTCGCTTGCCAAGTCAGTAGCATAAATGATGATAGTCTCCCTGAATATCAAAGTCTGTCATCATATATCAAAGGGAAAATTACTCAGCTATCTCACTTTCAAATCTCCTGATAAGACACTGCTACATGAAGAGTTACTTTCATTGAAATAATTTGTAAAACTAAAATGAGACTGGTAAGAGATGCCCTTATGTGTTGATGTTCACCCATCTCTTGCTCCAGATTACACTCTGTCTAGGGATTTATCAAGTGTGAAGTTGTCATTCTATTTCAGAACTTTAAAATCTGCAAGAAAATAGCTGGGGCATCCCACAGAGCTGATTTCATCTGTCAAATTTTACTGTCATGCAGTGGGGCTGTAACAATTTTTACACTGGGGTGCTGCTGTCAATGTTCTATCACTGAAATCACATGCATTGTGAAAAATACAAGCATCACAGAAAACCCAACTGCAGTAAATGAGCCAATCCCATTCGTGGTAAGGGTGTACGTAGCATGTGGTGCATTTTTTAGTCCAGTGTCTCAAACATAATATTAAAGTATGGGTATGGTGGTGCACTTTCATTTACAGGCAGAAAATTCTCCATTGAAATGGTCACTCAATTTGCACTGACATGCAGTTTTACTGAAAAAACGTTATAGCACACAAGAGATAATGCTTGGAAATTGGGTTGCAGCAGATACGTATTGTAATAAATTGGTTTGTTTGTTGACTGGGGTGTGAGCCCCAGTCCAGCAGCAATTTCAATCCTTGGAGAATGAGGGACAAGCCAACCCTAAATTAACCTGTGCTCAACCCTCTAGGAGCTTTGGCACAGGGCAGTCAGGCTTAACTAGGAGGCAACTTGTAAAGTATTGTGCAACACTTCAAAGCATAATAAAGTGAACATGCAGCTCAAAAAGGATCTCACACCAAGATGTAAAAATAGAAGTTTCTTTAGTTTCAGTTTTCAAGCTTTATTCGATTTTCTCAGTTATTAAAAATCATAAAAGCATTTCATTTTTCACATTACAACGTACACATAATAATTAAAAAAAGGTATTAAATTGTTGAGAAAATAAGCAATCGATTAGGCCTCGATACATACAAAATTCCGTTGTTTTAACACACTTTTTAAAAACATTGCCATGATCTTAATACATAAAGGATTTCCTAATTGTTGGAGATTCAAATAAGCTAACCTACATTGTCGCCATGCCCCACTTTTCAGGTAATGTTTTAACCATCTAGCACGCTCTTTCTTGTACAATTTACATAGTAAGACGAGATGGAAGGTAGACTGGGCAGATACGTTATCACATGGGCAGGGGGCCAAAGATCTATTCCAGTCATTTTTTTCCGGGTAGGAGACCAGGCGATGGAAAATGTTAAACCTGAATCTACATAAAACAAAGCGTTCAAGCCCCAAAGTCGTGATGGTCAAATATGGTTGTATATTATATGAGGTCAGTAGCAATTGGTGACCAATCACAGTTTTTTTGCTGACTTCGGTCGCAAACCTCAAGGTATTAAAGTGCTCCATGCATAGATTTCTTAAAGATTTCTTCGGAATTTTCCCAATTAGCTCAGGTTTGTAGTACCATTCAGGCCTTTCAATATCCACAAAAACTTTCCTCACATACTCAAGCCATTTGATGCTTTTTGCATTATCCAGGGACATAACATCGTTAATTACTGCTCGATTCAGAGCTAATTCTGGTGTCACCCAAATTCTCCTCCATAGTAGAATTGGCTGCATTTTAATCAGGTCTGTCAGGTGCGCCATTCCTAGTTCCGTGTGAGAATTATAAACTGAGGAGCTTTTTGGGAGGGACAGAAGGTATCGAAAGAAGTCATTTTCGATGATTTGGAAAGCTGTTACGTCCTGATAAACCCATATTCCCGCTCCATACAGGGCAATGCTTCTACACTTAGCCACATAAATCCTTAGCATTATATCTGGTTGTTTCTTCCCTAATTTACTTGCGAAATGCTTTACAGCCGCAACCGAGCGCTTGAATGCTAAGGATCGGTTTTTCACCTCAGTGGCCCATTCCCCCGTTGCCTCAATTGTGACACCTAAGTATGGGAATGTTTTTGTAGCCTGTAAGTGAGAATCTCCCACACTGAGTAGCTTACACCTGGCCCCACCTTTGCCTGATACCATCACAAATGATTTTTTGGCATTAAGAATAAGTCCCCTCTCCCCCATGTAGTCAACATATTTTTTTAGAGCTTTTTGGGCACCAACTTTAGTTCTTGCCATCAGCACAGTGTCGTCCACATACAGAAGGGAGCAGATCTGGCTATTCCCAACCTTAGGGGAATCGATGCCGCTGGCCCCCAATTCCCTCTCCAGACTGTTGGTATATAATGAGAACAGGAATGGGGCCAGCACACATCCTTGCCTCACCCCCCTCTGTATGCGGAACGGCCTGGTGCATTCCCCGCTCAGCCCGTACCTTACTTTAGCTGTTGCCTTCATATATAGTTGTCTCAGGAAGAGGACAATCGCTGGGTCTACATTCATCTCCTCCAAGGTTTCCCACAGTTTGTTGTGTATCACGCAGTCAAACGCTGACGAAAGGTCGACGAAGACTGCGTAAAAGCAACCCTTTTTAGCTCTGATGTATTTCCCCTGCAGGAGGACGAAATTCAAAACTTGCTCTACTGTGCCCATCCCTGGGCGGAACCCATATTGCACTGGCGTAAGGATATCCTTTTCCTCTGCCCAGACCTGCAGTTTAGTCAGCACCACTCTGCCTGCAATTTTCGCCAGCGAATCTAAGAGTGATATTGGTCTATAGTTAGAGGGGCTATCCCTATCACCCTGTTTGTGTATGGGGATAATTAACGACTCTGCCCATGTTTTAACAAAGCCTTTCTCGCAGCAGGCCTCTATTACCCGTAGGCAGACGGGTGCCCACAGACCTATGTTTAATTTATAAAGATCGCTTGGGATCCCATCTGGGCCCGGTGCTTTATTATTCTGTGTAGATTTTATGGCCGTCACAACCTCCTCTAAGTTAAACTCTAGCGGTATGGGACTATAGTTACTTTGTGCTTGGGGCTCCACCAGGGCATTACAATATACTTTTGAGAAGAACTCAACCCATGAGTTCTCGTCAATAGCAATTTCTATTTTGGCGGTCGCTTTATTATTAGCAAATGGTGAATTTACTACTTGGCAGAATAATTTTGAATCACCCTTCTCCGCAGCATTCGTTAGATCCAGCCATGCTTTTTCCTTTATGGCCTTTTTTCTTTGGGCCCTCGCTACGTTATATGCCTTCCTAAGTGTTGTAATCATGGCATGGTCCTTTACTTCTAAAACAAGACTAAAACAACAAGAAATCCAATCAGTAGAAAGGAGATATTCAAAGGTGAAGATTTTTGCAAAAATAGTGCTAAAAAGCGCGAAGCACCAAACGCGTAGATCTAGTCATGCCGACTGCAATGGAGCATGGGACGGCTACAGAGACCCAGTTAGGTCCACTGATCAAAGTACCCTACATCCTAATATGCAAAATGTTGTGAAGATCTATGTCATAGATATGGAAAGGCTGTTATGTAATGGCGGCATCATCAGCCACGATCCTGTTGATGGGGCTTGCGATGCGAGGTCTCAATCAATCAATCAAGGTTAGGTACAGTGCACTACTCAACAGTTTGGATCTCAAGGCACTGAGGTGTGGGTGTTCTGCAGCTCCACTGGGGTCATTCAAAGAGCCAGGTCTTGAGGTCCTTCCTGAATTGTTGCAGTGTCGAGCTTCTCCGGAGGTGAAGTGGGAGATCATTCCAGGTCTTGGCTGTGTGTTAGGAGAAGGACTTTCCACCTGCTATAGTCCTGTAGAAGTGTGGGAAGGTGGCTAGAGAGAGGTCAGCTTAGTGGAGGTTTCTCTTGGGTGCATGGAAGGAGATGCGGTCATTAAGGTATTGGGGTCTGGTGTTGTTGAGGGCAAAGTTATTTTTGTTTCAAGGGGGAGCCAGTGTAGGTCGCGGAGGTGTTGGGTGATGTCGTTCTACTGTGGGATATCAAGGATTAGTCTGCCTGTGTCATTCTAGACAGTCTGGAGTTTGCAGATTAGTTTTTTGTTGATTCTGGTGTAGAGGGTGTTGCTGTAGTGCAGTCTGCTAGTGACAAGTGCATGAGTGACTATTTTCCTGGGGTCAGGAGGATCCACTTGAATGTCTTGCATAGTATGCAGAGATTGTTGAATCATGCGGAGGAGACTGCATTGATCTGGCTATTCATGGTGAGTGATGAGTGTAGTATGATGCAGAAGTTATGTGCATGAACCGTTGGAGTGGGTGGGTTTCCAAGAGTGTAGGGCCACCAGGTATCATCTCATGGGAAGGGGGTGGAGCTGAGGATGAGGACTTTTGTTTTCTCCGAGTTGAGCTTCAGGCAGCTGTTCCTCATCCAGCTTGTGATGGCTTTCATCCCTTTTTGGAAGTTGTGACTGGTGATGCCTGGTTTCTTGGTGAGGGAAAGGGTGAGCGAAGTGTCATCAGCATAGGAGACGATGTTGAGCCTGTGGTCTCTGACGATGGATGTGAGGGAGGCCATGTAGATGTTGAAGAGGGTGGGGCTAAGGGAGGATCCTTGGGGTGCTCCGCATCTGATCTCTGTTGGTTCTGGGAGGAAAGACGGCTGTCTTATTCTCTGTGTTCTGCCTGTGAGGACTGATCATAACCAGTCTAGGGCCTTTCCTTGGATGCCAGCATTGTAGAGTCTGGTGGTTAGTGTTGCAGTGGTGGGACGGTGTCGAAGGTTGCTGAAAGGTCCACAAGGATAAGGATTGCCTGTTGGCCTTGGTCGAGGAGGGTGTGGATGTCATCTGTGGTTGTGAAGAGGGCGGTCTCTGTGCTGTGGTTGCTGCGGAATCTGGATTGAGAGGTGACTAGGATGTTGTTGGTTTTTACTAAGTGTTCTAGCTGGGTGTTGACAGCCTTTTCGATGACCTTGGCTGCGAAATGGAGCAGTGGGATGGTTCTGAAGTTCTTGAGGTTTGTCATGTCGGCAGACGGCGTCTTTAAGGTGGGTCTTGACTTAGGGCTCTTCAAGATGTCGGGAAATGTGGCGGTCTTGAGGGAGCAGTTGATGGTTCAAAGTAGCCTTGGTGCGATGGCTGTGGCGGTTCGGTGGAAGATATGGGACGGGCAGGGGTCAAAATGTGCTCCAGACTAGTGGATGCTCTTCATGGTCTTTAGGGTGTCTTCTGTCATGAGTGGGGTTCAGGTAAGAAGGGTCTGTTGGGTGGCTTCACTTGAGGTGGGGGTTGTAGCAGGCAGTGGTTTTGGTCATCTGGCATCTGGAATGATAGGATGATGTGTTGGTTCTGAAGAACTGGAAGGCTGAGATGCAGAGTTTGGAGTTGTCATCAAGGCTGCTTTTGATGAAGGATGCGAGGACCTGCGCCAAGGATGTGGTGCACAGTGGCAATTCTAATGGGCCCAGCTGTGATACAGAGTGGGTCTTTGTGATGGGTCCAATTCATGCAGCAGTGGCTATGCATCCGGTCTGCTTGGGTTCGTGCCTGGCAGCAGCAGATTAGATGTGTCAGGTCTGCTGCATATACAGAGGCTAGGAGGAAAGGAGGGGTTTGGCCCTGTGGGAAAGAGGGTAGGTAGGGCCTATTGAAATGCCACGAAAGGGGGGGTTTACCTATGCCTCTTGTGAGCACGATTGTGCACGCATTAATGAACAATAAAGAGAAAACCACATTAATTAGTAAACTCTGACAATTATGTCATTTGCATTTAGGCTTTTATGCATTTAGATTTTTAAGAAACCAAAGAAAGATACATAGTCAACTGTACATTGAGCACACATGAATTTTGCCAGGGAAAAGCAAGAAAAACATTGTATGCAAAAAAATCATAAATAAACGACACATGAATTAGTGCAAACAAATTACAAATGATGAAGAGCTATTTACAAAATAACAAGTGTAACAGTATCCTTAAGTCATACCCAACAATATGCGTGAAAAAGTTACATCTTATTCATTAACAATCCAAACTCCTGTCGCTATCTAGTTATCAAGAGACCATTTTACGTGAGCGCAGGAATGGGAACCAAAAACTCAATTTGGACAAAACCAGTGACTTGTTGTCAAAAATGACTTTTTGCTGACGCGTTTCGAATTCCAATGTATGAATCATCGGATTCTCATCAGGGCATGGAAATGTATCCGCCGATACTGTTTAAAGGAGAAGAAAAGGGGAAGCGAGTTTAGGAGGCTGAGCCTTACATAAATGGTAAAAAAGCTTTTTCCAATGAATGCACCCAAGGGTGCAACTTACCTCATGCGACCAGTGGTAGTTGGTCACAAATCATTATTTCAAAATTAGTCATCAAACATAGTCATCAGACAACGTGGTTGTCGACCTGCAAAGGAGCAACATAGCTATAATCAGTAAATGGTATGTGGCTGCCGGATTTCACAACTTGATGAAAAAAGAGGGGGTTATATTTAAAACAATGGTTACCTTCGAATCTGGTGCGTTCAGGACTCGAGGTACAAGGAGCTCAATTCCAATATTCTGTCCCTTTATATGTACTACAAACAAAAATGGATGTCTGTATTTAGTAAGAGATAGCTTTTTGTATGATTCTCAAATGCCCAGGATGCAAGATAGAGATGCTTACTTTGTGCGCGATTTACAAGGGATGAATTCAACCCCCTCTTTTTTCATCAAACAGTATCATATGACCCAGAGACTGGCTTCAGGCACCAAATGGCTAAGGCAGGAATGTACCCACTTTCTAAAAGTGTTTTAAAAAAACAAGGAAACCCAATATAAAGGTCAGGGGCCTTGGGTAAAAATTATATTAAAAAACAACTGTCCCTCACTAAAGAAGGACATAAGCATTTGAAGTAGCGCTTCTCCAAATGCCTAGGTCCTACATTTCTGTTGTATATTGTACCACTTGTATGTCATTCTTGCAATTGTTCACATTAAATAATCATGTCCATTTGGACAGATAACCAGACATCATTGTATCTCTACCTGAATTATAATGTTAACTTTTTGTGTTGTGAGGGACTGTAATTTTTTAAAATAACTTTCTAAAAGTGGCATTATCAAAATTGAAGTCTGACCCCACCATACGGTAACATTTTTCATTACAATTCAAAAGAAACCAAACGTGAACTGGTTACCTGGTCACATTTGGAAATGACACGTATATAATGTAATAAGGTAACTCTAATGCTATCCAATGGGTGTGGTAGGCCTTGCAGTAGTGAAAAGTGAAAGTTTTTCACTACCAGGATATGTAAATCTCAAAATTACACGTCCAACTTCTTAAATGCACGTCACCCTGCCCTTGGGGCGTTCAGGGCCTACCTTAGGGGTGATATATGTCTTAAAAAGGAAGGTTTGTGCCTGGCAAAATGTTTATTTTGCTAGGTCAAAATGGCAAGTTTAAAGCTGTGCATACTTAGGCTGCAATGGCACGCATGAGACATGTCTAAAGTGCTACTTAAATGGGTAGCACAAACAGTGCTGCGGGCCCACTATTTGCAGGTGCCTTGGCAGAGATAGTGCCCCTCTCCTAGGGACTTGCACATAAATTAAATATGCCAATTGGGTATAAGCCAATCTACAATGTTTTAAAGAGAGAACATGAGCACTTTAGCACTAGTTAGTAGTGGTAAAGTGTACATAGTCCTAAGGCTAGTGAAAATAATGTCGGCAAAAACAGGCGATCTGAGGGCAAAAAGCTAGGTATAACATTTGTTATTTGTGCATCACCATGTAAAGGGTTTTAATTTGCCTTGAGCCTATCAAAATCTTTGTTTCTAGCATACTTCAAAATGAACAATGAAGTACTTTGTAAGAGCTTTCCAAACTGCTGGCATATTTTGGAACATAAATACAGTTCATGTATAGGTATTTACATTTTGTTGTACACTAGGAAAAAATGACATTCTTCTACCTTTCCTTTCACATCAGCAAGATTGTCACATAGTTCATTTTACAAAATCCTCTTTTTAATAGCCACAGAAAGAAAAGTAAACACCAAATTCCACCTTAAAATAACAAGCAGCAGTTTGTCTGAAGACAGAGCAAGACATTTGACCTCCTTCTTCGAACATACCACAAATGTGGCAGATAAAAACAAAGGGTCAAATTTATTAAGCCCTTGTGTTGCCCTGGTGTCATCCAAGGCGACACAAGACTTTATGAGAGATTTACTAGGCCATGCACAGTCACAGCCACCTCTCAGTGGCTTACAAAATCCAGAGTAACAAAAGTTAACACAAATTGCTACTTTGCGGTACTCTGCATTGGAGATTTTGACACAATCCTAGATTAGGGTGGAAAACCAGTGATAGTGTCAAAATGGTTCTCTTTCCCAACCGAGGCATAATGAGGAGAAATATCTCCACTTTTCAAGAAGCCTCTCAGGACTGTTCTTGTGCAGCAAGGTGTAACTTACCACACAAAAGCGATCCAGCCTGCGTATAAGACAGGCTTCCTTGCACCATGCGCAAGGGTGCATGCGTTGATTCTAGGGAACAGTCAGTGCACCAGTGCAGGGAGAGAGCAGGCATATGTCAAATCTTAGTAGATATGGTAATTCCTGCTCTCTTCCTTTCATGCAGCGCAGAAAGTTGTCTTGCTGCGTTGCCTCGTAAGAAAGTTTGATAAATGTGGCCCAAAGTTTAAAGGCATCTTTATTGCTCATTCACCTTCGGAATTCCAGCATGGCTAGCCTATGCTCCCGTGCCTCTGAAATAATAACTGTCTCTGCCTAAATCTGAAACCAGTTGCACTGGCAAGAGAATATAGTGTTTTCTGTTCTGTCTCACTGCTAGCAAACACCTTAGAATGCTTCATACTGAAAATAAGCCTTTCTGACCATTTCCCTATCTTACTACATAGAGACCTGGACTACATTCACTGCCCATGAAGAGGTGGCATATTAATAGTATCAAATGTAAACCATCAGAAGAAAAGCAGAAAGTACAAATAATCATTCAATCTATCCTTGAGGAGAGTGAGTGCTCTGTGAACTGCAACAAGATGATACTCTTGAAGACAAGGTCTACCTGAGACTGTTCTTTTCAAAAGCAAATGCAAGGAACCGCAATAGCTGTTGTTGAAGGAAATACAGGAACCGATTAGACAGTATGTGAGTAAACCCTCCAGGAAACTGCTGCGGACCTGGAGACAATGATTACTATTCATGCCCTTCATTGACAGGCTAAATGCAACGAACCAGGGGGCATATTATCAAGGGATTTATCTCCGCTTTTTTGGCTTTAAAAGCCAAGAAAGCGGAGATCAAATTATCTCCCTATCAGCAACAGGGTGCTAACACGCAAATTCGCATGTTAGCACCCTTTTTCTCAATGCTTCTCCTTGCATCTCTAATGAGATGCAAAGGGGGCGTTCCAGAGAAAAATAATAGGAGAAATGTTGTTAAGCGACATTTCTCCTATTATCAAGGATTTCGCTAACCCTGTTAGTGATAAAAAAAAGCCGCGCTAACCGTGGTTAGCACTGCTTTTTTTACACCTGGTATTTTCCTGACTTACCCATGATATCCTATGGAAGGTGGATATCATGGCTAAGTTTGTGAGCCCCTATCATCAACGCCAAACTTTGAGAGATTATCGTTGGTTTTCCTGCGATAATCTCTCATTTGGCAGTTAGCGTGAGGATTTTTATCACTTCTGAGATAAATCTTGCTAATAGCAAGTTATCTCTGCGATAATTTCCGGCGACGTTTAGCGTTAAAAAATTTGTTGCTAAGCCTCGTTAGCGATAAATATCGCTAATCATTGGTAATATGCCCCCAGATTCTACTGAAACACAAAGAGAAGGAATAAAGGCTATTGCTCGACAGCTGAAACATCGTAAGCAAAGTCTGCAAAACTGAAAATCTGTGACATACATGACAGTCTAACATCACACCCTCTAAATATCTCAGTATGGTTGATAACACGGCACCAGTACTTTTTGGGAAGAACTTTGGGGCATATTTACAAGCCCCTATTGCCAGCGGAGCATCACATTTTTCAACACTCCGTAACGATATATGCCATATTTACAAGGTGGCGGTAAGCCACTTCTCTTGGCTTAACACCACTGTGTAAATATGACCCTTTCTGCCTCATTCCTCTGTGGCAAAGGGGTGTGCAATGGGTGTTGCTGTGTGCATACAAAAACAGAGTGGTATGCTGTTCCTAATGAACACTGTCAGTTGATGTGTAAGTGGTGAGATATAAAGTACTCACTAGGGGCAGAAGGAGGTATCCTCCTTTTGGAAAGTGACCCTCACACACCCAATCAGCGGGTCTGCTCCTTATTGGGTCGGGCTGCAATACCCGATCGGCACCCTTGATGGGGCCTTTTGGCAGGGATTTTTTTCCTTTACCGTAAGGTGCAGGGCGTGTAACGGCCCTAGTGAGTGTAGATGTGAGAGATACAAAAGTGTGGGTAAAACAGGAGGTAGAGGTCCACCCAGAACTATTTTAATGAATGTGGCCACTCTCCTGATTAAAAACTTGAACATCGAGCACCTGTGACCCGTTAGGTCACAGGGAAATGCGCTGTTGAGATCAGCATGTTTCTTGCCATCGTTTCAATTAGAAGGCAATTATGCAGAACCTATCCAAGATCTATCTACACTTTTTGGTGGTGGTACCTATTTAAATAGCTAAGTGGGCACCCATACAGCCCCCTAAAAAGTGGTATCTGTAAATCTAGGACATCAACCCCAATCGGGTCAAATTACTGTTTCGTCATGTTCCAGTTAATGTTGGACACTGAATAGTGCAGTGTCATGATTTATCTAAGCTGCTGGAGGGAAAGACCTACCCTCACTCTGCCAGTCCCCACCAAAACACCCATTTGTTTTTGTCCCTGCCCCAGATGTAGAAGGCTGAGGCAGTGCCAAAATATCACCATTCTGACATCAGAATGGCAATACGAGAAGAAACTATTCATTTGGCACTCTGCAGGTCACATCGAAAGCAGAAATCGCCATTATTGATTGTCTATGTGCAGGAAGGTGACCCTTCTTGCGCATTTATAATGGCGCCTGCAGTGCTGGCACCTTTGCAACATGGCAGCAGGATGCCTGCGCTGGTGCTAGGCAGCTTTTTTTGCGCCAGTGCTAGGAGAAGCACAGGGTTGCGACGCTTTTTAAAAAGTGTGAGCTCGGCACTGCTGAATATGGTGCAGATCCACGCTCTGATTTAAAAAAATATATACCCCCTTATTTTTTGAAGTCATTAACTGCCTTTTGTGAACACTGACGCGTGTTCTGATATTCAATTTCTTGCATAGAAGTAGGCATGGCATATCAATATAGTCTAACACATAATTCAGTTATTTCCTCACTTCCAGATAACTTAAGGCCCAATTTAGATTGAGCCAGGAATGGGATTTTGTTCATGCTTGGAGAGGGTACTACACCTGGAGAGGAACTGGCCTAATGACTAGGGCGCTCGAACTCGGACCTGAGGATCTGGGTTCGAGTTTCGGTAACGACGCCAAAAACCTCGGGTGATTCTGGGCAAATCACTTAATCTCCCCGTGCCTAAAATGAATGCGTGTCCTCATGTAACGTAACTGGTGCTATGTAAAGCGCTCTGATACCCAATTCAGTTTGGGTCTAGTTCGCGCTATATAAAACTCTGTAAAAAAAAAAAAAACATTGAAGGGGATTTCTGTAATACATTGTCACTATGAATTTCAATGGCAGAGAATATTTCACTGATAGGTTTTCATCTATTTTTATCACTTTTGAAAGAAAGAATTTATTTTCCATTACAAATCAACTCTAAATGAGACCCCCTAGAATATATTGATTAGTTTCACTATGAAGGCAGGGGTGTGGGCAGCCGCGGCCCGTGCTGGTAAGAGCTATGGAGCAGTAGTAAACGGGTTGGGGGGATTTCAACAGACGACCACAAGGGAAAATTAATTATTAATTCATTTTCCCTCGTGGTTGGCCTTTGCAAAACCCCTTCCACACGGCCCTACTGCCCACCCCTCTTACCTGATCGGGCCACGGCTGGTTGTGCGTGTTCTAGGGCATAAAAGTATGATATCAGCTGAGAAGAAAACCAATGGGTCCCCAAAAACTATGGGCCTTATTTATGAAGGCCTTGCGCCGCCGGTGCGTCACTTTTTCCCATTTTAAAAGTGGCACACCGGCGGCGCAAGGCCTTCATAAATAAGGCCCTATGTATTCCATTTGACTGTGATAAATACATTTCCATTTCAGGTATTCGTTATTTGCGTTTTACTCTGGATCAGGAGAGATTCATGGTTTTCAAAAGACATTGAAGATTGTTTGAATGTAAAAGAATATATTAGGATTTTTATACGTTTTTAGTGTCTGGTTTGCAAATTTCAAAACAACTTTGAGAAATCACTTTATTTCTATCCTAACATTGGGGGGGATTTGTTTTCTGAGAATGTTACAGATGTATCCTTCACTTTCCAATAAAATCTGCATTACTGAAGGAACCAATGGTGTTTGAAAAAGTGCATCTTTTTTTCACTTGAACAATTATTTTTCTACCATTTATTCTGTGTGGATGAGGTTATGTGTGGTTCCAGACTAATTTATTACATACCCACCAACCATAGATGAGTCATGTTAAAATACATAAAGATTGTTTATCTGCTAAGAGTCTCATTGTGAGTATAAATATTGTACTTGTAACTTGGAGAGTTGGGGGTTGTGTTCCTGGCAGATTGACTCTCAAGACCCTCTTAGAAATGAAGATGAATTGACAATCATAGGTCTGACCTTTTTGACAGTAATTCCTTGAGATTTCATCTGTTTTATCAGCCAATATCAAACAGAGAAAGGAAACAGATCTGTGTTGTTCCTCCTCCACATGTCATAACCACTATAGAGGAATCACTGACAGACTATAGAATACAAGAATATCGACTTAACATCGAAGTAAAAATAAAGAATGCGAGAATATCGTCTCCCTATCTACAAACAGGTAAGTGCAAAATTATAGAGCACAAAATATCGATGTTAAAAATATAGAATGCTAAAATGTTGAGTTTGTTAAATGTCTTAAACATAATATTACATTAATTAAATAATAAATATATTTAAATAAAACACTCAAAATTAAGTAAAAAGGTCACAATTAATAAATAAAAAATGTAATCTAAATAAAGATAAACATAACTTTTTTAAATATATATAATTATTTAATAATACTATACAGTAATTATTATTTATAATTTTAAACTGTTAAAAACATACTTTAAGATATAATTACACACATATATATATATATATATATATATATATATATATATATATATATGTATATATATATATATATATATATATATATATATATATAAATAAACCTGCAATATAGATATAAAAATAAATTATATATAATAAGTTAAAACATAAAAATATGTATTTTTTCAATTAATATTTTACAGTACATTAAATATAATAATAGTGAAAACGTTGCATAACGTAGGGGATAAAATTACTATTCCCACTCCAGCGAGTAGTACAGTAGGGAAAGTGTTGGATAGCGGGAAAGTAAAAATTATTATTCCCACACCACCAAGTGCAACAGTAAGGAAAGTGTTGGATAGCAGGTGGGTTCAAATTACTATTCCCACTGCAGTGAGTGCAACAGTAGGGAAAAGTGTTGGATAGCGGTTGGGTAAAAATTACTATTCCCACTCCAGTGAGTGCAACAGGAAGGAATGTGTTGGATTGAGGGTGGGTAAAAATTACTAGTCCCTCTCCAGTGAGTGCAACAGTAGGAAAAATGTTGGATAGCGTGGGCGCTAGGTGCCACACAAATGGAATGGCCGCCTTGAGGTGAGGCTCCCGTAGCCTGGTAATGTTATCCTAATGGAGAAGTGTGGCTCAATGGTTAGAGCGGCAGACCCTGATGCAGAGGTCTAACCCGGGACCAGGTTTAAATTCCCCGCCTCGGCGGGTTTTGGGCTCAAAGATTCCACGGACCTGATAATTCTCGCCTCGGTGCCTATTCCAATCATGGAGTCCCACTCTGCAACTCTGGGCAATAATGCTTAATCTCCTCAACGGCCCCACAACGCTAAGGATGCCTGGCCTCCACCTTGGGGGTGCCCAGGAGTGGACACATTACAGGGAAAGCCAGGATGGGTTCCACAGCGGTATTCGTACAAGCGCCTTGAGACCCTTGCGGGTGAGTAGTGTGCTATACAAGTATCAATTTACATTTACAATTTACATTTACATCCTGCATTTAATCCTGCCCCAATGCTACCAATGGCCACAAAAACGGCAGATTACTTGTGCCCGTAAAGTGAATGCAAGTGAGGTGAGTTTCAAGCTAATCGGACACCGACTACGGATATGAAGGAAGGTTGCGGAGGTGCCGCTGGTGGATCCTACACAGGCTGGAACTCCTTCTTGGTGTGGACCGCTACGCAAGACCTGAGGTCGCCACGTGGTGAGAGGGCCAGAGAGACATCGGCTGCCAGAGTAAGGGTGGAGTGAGTGCAGACCTGATGGGCTGATATATGCTGTGAGTGGCGGGCGATTGCAGCGGGTGGCGGCGCCTCAATTACACCCATAAAGCGGCGGATTGTGTGACACAGTGACACCTGTGTCCAGGTTGCTAAAAGCTGAAAGCAGTACTGGCTGGAAATGCTGCTCTGGGTCCCTGCATGGCCGGGCCCCAACACAGGCAATAGACTGCTGGGAAAGGATCAAATTACCCAGGGGGTAAAAGGACTAACAAGTTACCTGCTCCCAGGGCTCAGGCGCGCAGAGTGCTGCATTGGCTGTGCAGATTGGCGCTACAGGCGGCAAGCGACCGGAGCGGATGAGGGAGACTGCTACATACCTGCTGGGCCCATTTCCTGCATAACGGCTTTGTTAACCATGTGAGCAGTTAACTCCTTTCCACAGCAGTCACACCATTGACTTCTGCTGAGTGTTAAAGATCCCAGCTGCGCATGCCACCGAGGCCTTCACGTGGTGACAGAGGGCCCGAGCCACAAGCTACAGAACTGGGCACTCTGAATACTCAGGAGACATAGAAACATGGGGGTAGCTTCACCCTTCTTGCGTCAGCTTGCCCCTGATCGTGAAGCGTGGGAGTGAATATAGCTCTCAGTGGACACTCCTGAAAGAAGGAGAGGTCTGTTGGGAAGAGGAGGTGCTAATGAACAGGCTATCAGCTGCACCTATTACTTCATTGAGACCTGGGTAGAAATGTGGTGAATTGCGGCTCAGTGACGCAGCTAACCAACAGTGCAATTGCAGGAGATAGTCATGCGGTGCTACTACAGCTAGCGGCTGGGGTTCCTCTCCAGATAGTGGCACGCTCATCATGGGGAAACCGGACGCGAGACAGCCGCGATTGAATTTTGAAGCGAAAAAATTTACCTGACTGCAACAGATAGAGATGGAACAAGGTGCTGAGATGCAGGACCCACCTCCAACCCAGAATGAAGCTGTGAAAAATATACTACTAGAGGTCAGGCAGGGCCTCGCAGCTATTGCGGACAAAATGGATGCCATTTCTACGCGAATGGATGCTATAGTCCATAAACTTGATGGACACGACAAAAGCATAAAGGAGACGGAGCACCGAATCTTGGACGCTGAAGACACCAATCAATCAATCAATCAATCAGAATATTTATAGAGCACGCTACTCACCCGTTAGGGTCTCAAGGTGCTGGGGGGGCGGGGTGCTGCTACTGCTCGAAGAGCCAGGTCTTGAGGTGCTTCCTGAAGCTGAGGTGGTCCTGGGTCAGTCATAGGTGAGTGGGGAGGGAGTTACAGGTCTTTGCTGCCAGGTAGGAGAATGATCCTCCTCCGGTGGTGGCTCTGTGGGTCCGTGGGATGATTGCGAGGACGAGGTTGGTGGAGCGGAGCTGGCGGGTGGGGGTGTAGAACGTGAGTCAGCTGTTGAGGTATTCTCGGCCCATGTTGTGGAATGCTTTGTGTGCGTGGGTGAGCAGTCTGAACGTGATTCTTTTGTTGACGGGGAGCCAGTGGAGGTTTCTCAGGTGGGTTGAGATGTCGCTGCGGCGGGGAATGTTGAGGATGAGTCGTGCGGAGGCGTTTTGTATGCGCTGGAGATGGTTCTGCAGTTTGGTGGTTGTTCCAGCGTAAATGGCATTCCCGTAGTCCAGTCGGCTGGTGACGAGGGCCTGGGTGACTGTTCTTCTGGTGTCAGCGGGGATCCATTGGGAGATCTTCCGGAGCATGCGCAGGGTGTTGAAGAATGAGGATGAGACGGCGTTGACTTGTTTGGTCATTGTGAGCGAGGAGTCCAGGATGAAGCCCAGGTTGCGTGTGTGGTCCGTGGGTGTCGGTGCGGTGCCCAGAGCTGAGGGCCACCAGGAGTTGTCCCATGCCGAGGGGGATTGTCCGAGGTTGAGGACTTCCGTCTTGTCCGAGTTGAGTTTGAGCCAGCTGTGCTTCATCCAGTCTGCTACTTCTTTCATTCCTTCCTGGAAGTTTGATTTGGCGGTGGCTGGGTCCTTGGTGAAAAAGAGTATCAGCTGGGTGTCGTCGGCGTAGGAGATGATGTTGATGTTGTGTTATCTTGCGATGGTGGCGAGGGGGCTCATGTAGATATTGAAGAGTGCAGGGCTGAGTGAGGATCCTTGGGGTACGCCGCAGATGATTTTGGTTGCCGGGGAGCAAAGGGGGAGGCGGACTTTCTGGGTTCTGCCGGTGAGGAACGAGGTGATCCATTCCAGGGCCTTCCCCTGGATGCCCGTGTTGTTGAGGCGGTGTGCTAGGGTGCGGTGGCATACGGTGTCAAAGGCTGCTGAGAGATCCAGGAGGATGAGGGCGGCTGTTTCTCCGTTGTCCATCAAGGTTGTGATGTTGTCTGTGGCTGCGATGAGGGCGGTCTCGGTGCTGTGATTTTCTCAAAATCCGGACTGTGAAAGGTCGAGCGAGTTGTTGTCCTCGAGGAAGGATGTCAGCTATTTGTTGACGGTCTTCTCGATGACTTTAGCCAGGAAAGGGAGAAGTGAGATCAGTCGGAAGTTCTTGAGGTCCCTGGGGACAGCGGTGGGATTTTTCAGGAGGGCGTTGATCTCAGCATGCTTCCAGCTCTCCGGGAAGGTAGCTAACATGAAGGAGCTGTTTATGATGCTCCGGAGGTGGGGTGCGATGATGGTGTCGGCTTTGATGAAGATGTGATGGGGGCATGGGTCGGAGGGGGAGCCGGAGTGAATGGTGCTCATGACGTGGATGGTGTCTTCACTGCTGATGGGGGTCCAGGAGTTGATGGTGGTGGAGGGGGTCATTGGGCTGACGTCCGGAGGTGGGGGTTGGGGTCTGAAGCTGTTGTGTATGTCTGCAATCTTATGGTGGAAGAACGTGGCGAGGGAGTTGCAGAGGTCATGCGTAGGGGTGATGTCATTGTAGCTGGCGTCAGGGTTTGAGAACGCTTTGACGATGTTGAAGAGTTCCTTGCTGTTGTGGGTGTTGTTGAGCGATGTCCTCTTGGTGTTCCGGATCTGTTGATGGTATTCGCGGGTGGCGGTTTTGAGGGCTGTCATGTTTTCCGTTGTCTGTTCTTTGCTCCAGGTCTTTTCGCAAGTTCGGCAGGAATTCTTTGAGGCTTTGAGGGCGTCTGTGAACTATGAGGGTTTTCTGGTGGTGGCCTGGTTGGTGGTGTTTTTTAGGGGAGCGAGGATGTTAGCGCAGCTGGTGATCCAGTGTGCGAGGTTGAGCGCTGCGGTGTTGGCTTTGGGTAAGTTGGTGTCGGCAGGTGGGTTCTTGCTCAGTGATGTGGTGAGCTGGTCCGTGGTGATTTTGCTCCAGCATCTGCGGGGGATCCAAAACATGTGGTGGTCAGATGCAGTCCTCTTGAATGTGAAGTGTATGCAGCTGTGGTCGGTCCAATGCAGTCCAGTGGCGTGGTTGAAGGCGATGTGGTTGCTGGCTGAGAAGATGGCGTCGAGGGTGTGGCCGGTGAGGTGAGTGGGGGAGTTCACTAGTTGCTTGAGGCTGAGGCTGGCGATGTTGTCGAGCAGTGTTGCGGTGGCGCTGTTGTTGTTTTCTAGGTGAAAGTTTATTTCCCCTAAGAGGATGTAGTCTGGTGAGGCTAGGGCATGCGGGCTGATGAGGTCGGCGATGGTTTCGCTGAATTGTGCGCGTGGGCCCGGGGGTCTGTAGATGAGTGTTACTCTGAGGGTGGTCTGGGGGTTGGTGCGGATCTGGAAGTGTAGGTGTTCGGTGGAGGGGAGGGTGTCTTCAGTGTTGGTCGTGGCGCTGATGGTGTTCCTGTATATGATGACGATCCCCCCTCCTGGTTTTTTGGTGCGGTCCCTTTGGGTGATTTTGTAGCCGTCCGGGATGGCTATGGCGATGTCGGGGGCTGAGGAGGCGTTCATCCAGGTTTCCGTGAGGAAGGCGACATCTGGTGCTGTTGTTTCGAGGAGGTCCCAGAGGTCGATGGCGTGCTTGTGTATGGAGCGGGTGTTGAGGAGGATGCACTTGAGGTGGTTGTGGCTGCTGGGTTTGGCGGGCGTGGAGCGGTTTTGGAGGCAGGTGAATTTGCAGGCTTGACAGGTGAAGGGTTCGTGGGTGCGCTTGGGGGTGCACCTCTCACGTACAAAACTCTGTGTTACAAATGAACAAGCTGCTGAAAATAATTGCCGTGAAGAATGAGGACATCGAAGCGAGAAGTAGACGGAATAACATTTGTGTCCTAGGAATTTCAGAAAGTACAAATACGGCCAAAATGGAGGAGTACATCAAAATGCTTCTGCTGGCAGTGGTCGGGCAGAATCTCTCTCCTCGCACTTCATAGTTGAAGAGCCCACCGCTCTTTGGGTCCGAGACCTCCATCCGGAAACCCTCTCGGCCTATCATTGCACGTTTCCTGAATTACAGGGACCGAAATGTCCCACTCAAGTTGGCAAGGGGAAAGAAGCAACTGCACTTTCAGGGAGTACCATTCACCATGTACCCTGACTTCACGGCACTCGTACAGGAGGAGAGACACAAATTTCACCCAGTGAAGCAGAAACTTAGACAAGCCCAAATAAACTATGCATTGCTATACCCCGCTGAGCTTTGAGTCACCCATCAATGGAAACAGATTTTCTACACTAAACCACAACAAGTTGAAAAAAAAAAAAAAAAAACTTAAACGCCATTGCACTGCTAAGGACACTCGAATTCATCGCCCAGATTGTCCACACCGAATATGGAATGACCACCTAAATTAGAAACAGCCATTCACTTATTGATGCATGTTGGCGACATTCCAGTAACGCTGCTGTCATATGCTCCCCTTGACGTGGGATATTGATGTATTATCGCCAGTTGTGTCACATGTTGGGTAATCTCTGTCACCAGGCACCCTTAAGCTCAACAGGTTATCGTGGATCTATCGGGATGACCCTGGAGGGAGATACATATTCGTGTGTCGCCCAGGATCTTCCCCTTTATGGGAGATCCCCCCTTTTTTTCTTTCTTCCACTTTAAGCAATTTGAATACTATTGCATTGTCTGATGTTAGACTTGTGGGTTGTTCGGAATAGGGTGGGGGGAGGGTGAAATAGTTCTGGCATGATTGGGATGTTTTAGTGGGAGGGGGCAGATAGGGGGTTGTTCACAGGATTTTCAATGGGCATACTCAACAGCCAAGCAGACACCATTATGCTGATTTACGAGGTCTCTCTGCAATAAGCGTCGATATGCAAGGCGGAAGCCGGGAGCGCGAGTCTTGTTTTGGCAAATGTTTTTAAAACTGTTTTTATCTGTAACACAAAGCTCTTGCTGACTGATAGCTGGCACCTACCTGACAGAGGTTGTCTGTCCGTTGCTCCGCGGATTAGGCGCGGAGCTATCATCTCGCTTGCGAGCCTGCCGGTGCACCCCACGCCCACCTCCCTGACAGGTCGCTGGGGGCAGAGGCTTAGCCCTGTGACGCGGTTGGCCTCATTACAAAAGTAGGTGGTCATTCATCCGCGCATAACCAGGGTCCTGGAGCACCTAACCACCGCCGTGACGGCACTTCACACACCTGTGCTACCGGCCACTGTAGGGGGAGACGATGCCAGTGAGGGTGCCTCCAGCGTGAGCAGCCAATCTGCCACGCAGGTCCCGCCACCTAGGCGCAGCACCAGGGCAACGCCTGGTACAGGTGCCCAGGATGAGGATGAGCCTCACAGGCGCCTGGGCATTACGCGCCGGAGGCGCCTTTGACACTGTCTGAGGGACACTGGCACAGGCTGACGCTAAGCCTGCCAAGAACCTTCACACTGCAGTATGCAGGAATACTGTAATTTGTAAATAGTTGAAACCATAACCTTTTTCTTGTGAATGAAACAAATACATTTATTTTGCTGCACACATTAGCCTTGTGTAATCATTACATTTTGCATGCAATTGTGATATGTGGGGTGGGGGAAGAGGGTGGGCTAGAAATTGTTCGCTGTGATGTGGTTGCGACGTCTGTGGCCTTCAGCTGGGTTCTCCCCGCGTGCATGGTGCGCATGTGCTGGTGGCCGGTCGTCCCCCTCAGATTCACTGCCTGAGATGTCAACAGGTATCCGGCGCTTGGTTGCAATGTTATGAAGCATTGCACAGACAGCCACAATGCGGCAGCACGCTGCAGGACTGTAATACATCGCCCCACCTGTCTTGTGCAGAATACGGAACCTGCTCTTGAGCAGGCCAAATGTCCTTTCTATACAGTTCCTTGTCCGGATGTGCGCAACATTGTAGCGCCGTTGCTGAGGTGTGGCAGGGTTGAGGTAAGGGGTCAGGAGGTATTCCCGTAGGGCGTAGCCACTGTCACCTGAATGAGAGGAGCAGATGTTGATTGCCTGTGCAGCACAGTTACTTCATAGCAATGTGACATTGTCGACAAAGTGTACTTACCAAGTAGGTGTCCTTCCCCAAACTCTCCACCGAGCAGTCGTGTGTGGTGTCCGCTGTGCCTGAAGATAAAGGAGTCATGGGTACTCCCTGGGTACTGGGCCACAATGTCAGTGATGATGGTCTTGGCATTGCAGACCATCTGTATGTTGAGGGAGTGGTAGGACTTCCTGTTGCGGTACATATACTCCGTGGCAGCTGGTGGGCAGATGGCGACGTGGGTACAGTCTATGCAGCCGAGGACATGGGGAAAATGGGCGACATTGTAAAATTGTAGTTTTGTCAGGTCCAATTCCTGTTGGCTCGTGGGAAATGTGATGTGGCGGTGGAGCTGGCTGAGCATGGCGTCAACAAAAGTGTGGAGGCAGCGTGACATGGTGGGCTGGGATATCCCCCCAGCAGCGGCTACTATGCCCTGGAAACTGCCGGAGGCCAGGAGGTGCAGGCTGCACAATACCTGCACATGTGTGGGCACAGAATTGTTTCGCCTTGTTGGGTGCTGCATGATGGGGTCGAGTTCTTGTATCAGCCAGGTGATCATTTCCCCATTCAGCCTGTATTTAGCATAAATCTGTTCTCTGGTTTGGCCCAGCAAGGTGACCCGCTGCCGGTAAATCCTTTCCTGCCTCATGCGTCTCCTCCGTGCTGCTCGCTGTAGCCTTCGCCGCCTCACCACCATGTACATCCCTGGCATTGTGGAACGCCTAATGCTGCTGCTGAATGTCCTTATGTGTGATTGGTCAGGCCTGGACCTGTTGGTGATTGGCCAACAGTTTTTCAAATTTTACTTAATCATGGCTTTTATGGTTACCACCTGCTTTGAGACAATATTGCGTTTCGCTATTCATTTCGCAGATTCCGTGGTTGGTCGCTATTTCCGTATCGCTAATGCTCGACTACCCGGAGTCTACGACTATTATAGCGTAATCGCTATTTAAATCGCTATTCTGTGTTTGCGAATTCGCTATTTTGTACTTGAATGCCGATTCCGTGTTTTGCACCCGCAATTGCATTTTCGCAGCCATTGCGGGCACAATTTCGCTTCATGAATCAGGCTGAAAAATATTTTCTGTAGTACTACTTTTTTTTCTAGAAATGTTTCTTATGAATGTTTTCGTGGTCTTACCCGTTGCTTTCTTGGTGACTTGACGATTTTTTATTGTAGAGGACTGCTGCAGTAAATGATGGACCTGCTGTCTTTGACGTTTTGTAGCCTTTCTCATTCTATCCTTAGTTGGCATTCTCAAAATTTGAAATGATCTGCAGTTGAATCTGTGGTAAATATAATAAAAAAAATTATTAACCACTATTACCAAACAGTAAATCAATAACAGTCATCAAAAACTTAACACACTACTTGACATTTTTACATAGAATATTTTTTAGTGCTTTGGCAAATTTAGAATACACAAATATCAGAAAAGAAATGGAATTCCTCTTCATTTTACCTGTCCTGTTTTATATGTGAATCTGATCTAATTTTATGAGCATATTTTAATATTTTATTGAAGACACTACACATAACCTGTTTTTGAAGGTGTGTTTAATTTTAAATGAAACGGTTTACATTTTTATTTTTCATTTATTGTAAATTTTAAAAATAAATGTTTATAGTTCCATAGGCTCAAGCAAGTCAGCTTCCCACCCTATGTCATACAATTCTGACAAATCGGCATCCTCATCATGTTCTTCATCATCCTCAGGATTTAAATCATCCAAGGGATCTACTTCCACTGACGTTTCAATTACAAGTTCAATGATGAGGTCGAGATCAACTGATTGCTGATTGTCACTCATGGTTGATGCTGTCGTTATCTTTAAAGAAAGAGAACAACAATGAGATGTTGCAGAGTAAGAGACAAATCTCAGAGATTATAATAGTAAAATTGTTTAACAAGAGTAACATTTTGCAGCTATTATTTAGCCAGTCAGTGAACAGGACTCATCTCTTCTTAACCTTGGATAAGCCTCACCGACTCTGTGTCCCCTGCTCATACTTAAATGTACAGGGGCATATTTATGCTAAGTGGCACATCCCCACGGATGCACCAGTTAATGTGCACCGCTGCACTGCCACCCATAGTGTGCCGCATTTACAATGTGGAGCACCATTGAGCAAAAACAGCACAGATGCGTCACACATCTGTGCCGCAAAAGCAGCACATTGCAGGAATCTTGCATAAGCGCGACATGTCTACTGCAATGCACAGGAGGAAGCCTCACATTGCATGGTGCATCACTTCTTATGCCTGTTTCAAACAGGCGTAAGGATTTGATTCAGCAATGCTATAAAGCTGAGTCAGTGAAATCTTCTAAATTTCACTGTGTTAGTTTTACAGGGCTTTCATGCAAATTAATGCATACCTTGCAACAAAACACCTATATGAAAACTGACGCAGGTTTCATGTGGCACAGGACTTTACAGCATGACACATCTGCCTAGATGCATCAAGTTATAAATATGTCGCCACATAGCAAATCTTTTGCACCGCCGCTGCGTCACAAAAGTGACGCAAAAGAGACATACACCTATCATAAATATGTCCCTAACATTTTAAATGATTGATTCAAGATTACGATAAAGTGTGGCCTATCCAGAGATTTGTTTGAGGTGAGGCCTACTCAGGGTTGCAGATGAAATTTACGCTTGTTGAAGAGTACAGAGGAGATAATACATGTGAAGGCCTACCAATGAAGTAAGTCATATCCACTTCACTCTTGAACAAAGGCGAGATCTCTTCTGTGTCCGTGGACAGGCCTAAACCTCATCTGCACAATTTCATTCGTAAACTTAGGAAACACAGGTGATGTAATTGAAAAATGTGGAGTTTCTTTTCCTCATTTCACAATCACATCACCTGTGTTTCCTTTGCTTAGGTATCTCATAGTGCAGATGGAGTCTAGCATATCAAAGAGTACACAGAAGTTCAGCAGTGTATACAACAATTTTGACATTTACAGAAGATTCAGCTTCTTATCTTGTTGGAGATGAAATGAGACCTGTCTTGCAACATGATGCATCTTTTGCATCACTGCTGCATCGGTTTCATGTGGCACGGGACTTTACAGCATGACACATCTGCCTAGATGCATCAAGTTGTAAATATGTCGCCACATTGCAAATCTCTTGCATCGCCGCTGCGTCACAAAAGTGACGCACAGTGACGCAAAAGAGGCATACACCTATCATAAATCTGTCCCTAACATTTTAAATGATTGATTCAGGATGACGATAAGGTGTGGCCTATCCAGAGGTTTGTTTAAGGTGAGGCCTACTCAGGGTTGCAGATGAAATTTATGCTTGTTGAAGAGTACAGAGGAGATAATACATGTGAAGGCCTACCAATGAAGTAAGTCATGTCCACTTCACTCTTGAACAAAGGCCAGACCTCTTCTGTGTCCGTGGACAGACCTAAACCTCATCTGCACAATGTCATTCGTAAACTTAGGAAACACAGGTGATGTAATTGAAAAATGTGGAGTTTCTTTTCCTCATTTCACAATCACATCACCTGTGTTTCCTTTGCTTAGGTATCTCATAGTGCAGATGGACTCTAGCATATCAAAGAGTACATATAAGTTGAGCAGTCTATACAACAATTTTGACATTTACAGAGGATTCAGCTTCTTATCTTGTTGGAGATGAAATGAGGCCTGTCTTGCAACATGGTGCATGTTTTGCATCACTGCTGCATCGGTTTCATGTGGCACGGGACTTTACAGCATGACACATCTGCCTAGATGCATCAAGTTGTAAATATGTCGCCACATAGCAAATATTTTGCACCGCCGCTGCGTCATAAAAGTCACACACAGTGACGCAAAATAAGCTTACACCTATCATAAATCTGTCCCTAACATTTTAAATGATTGATTCAGGATGACGATAAGGTGTGGCCTATCCAGAGGTTCGTTTGAGGTGAGGCCTACTCAGGGTTTCAGATGAAATGTACGCTTGTTGAAGAGTACAGAGGAGATAATACATGTGAAGGCCTACCAATGAAGTAAGTCATGTCCACTTCACTCTTGAACAAAGGCCAGACCTTTGCTGTGTCCGTGGACAGACCTAAACCTCATCTGCACAATGTCATTCGTAAACTTAGGAAACACAGGTGATGTAATTGAAAAATGTGGAGTTTCTTTTCCTCATTTCACAATCACATCACCTGTGTTTCCTTTGCTTAGGTATCTCATAGTGCAGATGGACTCTAGCATATCAAAGAGTACACATAAGTTGAGCAGTGTATACAACAATTTTGACATTTACAGAAGATTCAGCTTCTTATCTTGTTGGAGATGAAATGAGGCCTGTCTTGCAACATGGTGCATGTTTTGCATCACTGCTGCATCGGTTTCATGTGGCACAGGACTTTACAGCATGACACATCTGCCTAGATGCATCAAGTTGTAAATATGTCGCCACATAGCAAATATTTTGCACCGCCGCTGCGTCATAAAAGTCACACACAGTGACGCAAAATAAGCTTACACCTATCATAAATCTGTCCTTAACATTTTAAATGATTGATTCAGGATGACGATAAAGTGTGGCCTATCCAGAGGTTTGTTTGAGGTGAGGCCTACTCAGGGTTTCAGATGAAATTTACGCTTGTTGAAGACTACAGAGGAGATAATACATGTGAAGGCCTACCAATGAAGTAAGTCATGTCCACTTCACTCTTGAACAAAGGCCAGACCTCTTCTGTGTCCGTGGACAGACCTAAACCTCATCTGCACAATGTCATTCGTAAACTTAGGAAACACAGGTGATGTAATTGAAAAATGTGGAGTTTCTTTTCCTCATTTCACAATCACATCACCTGTGTTTCCTTTGCTTAGGTATCTCATAGTGCAGATGGACTCTAGCATATCAAAGAGTACACATAAGTTGAGCAGTGTATACAACAATTTTGACATTTACAGAAGATTCAGCTTCTTATCTTGTTGGAGATGAAATGAGGCCTGTCTTGCAACATGGTGCATGTTTTGCATCACTGCTGCATCGGTTTCATGTGGCACGGGACTTTACAGCATGACACATCTGCCTAGATGCATCAAGTTGTAAATATGTCGCCACATAGCAAATATTTTGCACCGCCGCTGCATCATAAAAGTCACACACAGTGACGCAAAATAAGCTTACACCTATCATAAATCTGTCCCTAACATTTTAAATGATTGATTCAGGATGACGATAAAGTGTGGCCTATCCAGAGGTTTGTTTGAGGTGAGGCCAGGATTGAAGAGGAATATATTCCCCAACCTAAAACGCGCCACAGGGCGTGTTTGCACACATGTCTCCTCAGGCCCCGCCCCCTTCCTCCACTATTGAGCGAAATATTCCTCTAAAATCAGCCGAAGTACGAATTCCGATTTACTCACCTGTTATCACAAGAGACGTCAGTGCTGCATCTTTCAGCTCACTACTGATCCTGAAAAGTAATTGTAACCATACTTAGAGTAACGTGAATTTCCTTCCATGAGTTAAAATTGACTGGTTTCACTTGAAAAAAATTCTAAGTGTGGAGTTTTGGAACTTAAAAAAATTCCTCAAAAATCGGCCAAACTACGAATTCCGATTTACTCACCTGTTATCAGGAGAGACCTCAGTGCTGCATCTCTCAGCCCACTATTGATCCTGAAAAGTAATTCTAACTTAAGTTACAGTAACTTGAATTTCCTTTCATAGGATATCATTGCCTGCTATATAAAATATATATAAATTAAAAAAATATATAAAAAATAATTACAATTTCAATATTTTTAAAAACATTTATTTTTCAATTTATATACAAAATATGTAATGTAATTTAAAAATAAATAATTTAAAATAATGTAGTAAATCAGAATAAAGAAAATATAACAATTAATACATTTAAAAATTATCATTTACAAAACCTTTGACATTCTCTGAAAAAACCATTGGTTTCACCTACGTTATAGTTAAAAATTAGCATTTAAAAAACCTTAGAAATTAACTGAAAAAACTATAGGTTTCATACACGTTATTGTTAAAAATTAGCATTTAAAAAACCTTAGAAATTCTCTGAAAAAACCATAGGTTTCACCCACGTTATAGTTAAAAATTAGCATTTAAAAAACCTTTGAAATTCACAGAAAAAACATAGGTTTCACACATGTTATAGTTAGCTGGACATTTCACTCATACAAAACCATTGAAATTCCTCTGTTATAGTTAACTATAACTCGCGTGCCCGCAATGCACTGCTGATGACGTCACATATTACATCACTCATGACATGGTCAGTGACATCACTCATAACATCACTGATGCTATCTCAAATGACATTACTGATGACATCACTGATGACATCATCCTTGTGAAAAACTGGCAGACCTTCTCTCACCCTAATATAACCTTTGATACACACATTCAAAAATAGAAACTAACATTTTCAAAAAAAAGGAGATACCAATACCAGTTACAACAACCTATTCAGTAATGCCACCATCTACATACACATCCACTCACTCACCAACAGTTCTATATAGTCACTCATACATGTTCTCACTTATCATATGTACTCATACACCTATACATCCTGTTACACACCGACACTCATCCATAGAGTTACTCACACACATACTCACACATGCAAATAAACTATCAACATCCATTTATTTGCATATACAGCTATACACACACCACTACAATTACTTTTACAGAAACGTGCACATACTTACTCTCTTAAACAATCACTTATAGAAACACATACTTATTTATACAGGAACTCGTCCAATCTCTCACTCTCACATATAATCACTTACAGACATCAATAATCACATATACTAGATTAAAACATATGTAGTTACTCCTAAAGATACTATTTACACAGTCATCCACTCACTAACACACCCATACACACACTCATCCAGCCATACAATCCTGCACACATGCTGTCTTCAAAACACATACAGTGAGTCAGTCATTCATGCAACTATGCGCTAAGTAATACCCCCCACCAAACCATACAGACACTCATACCGATACTCAAAAAACAAACTAATGACCCATATACACACTCATGTAGCTACTCACCAACCCTTGCAGCCACTTATACACAAAGTGAGACACTGATACAGATATTTACATATTTAAACATTACACAAGAATACATGTATTCACAAAGATACACCTAATAAGTCACTTATACAATCAATTTTACAAAATAAATCCATTTAAACACTTATTTACCCATTTATTCTTCCGTCGACCTTTAGATATACATATATAAAACATATTTATTTTTCAGAAAGACACACATTCACTGAATGATGTCATCAGTGATGTCATTTGAGATGTCATCAGTGATGTCAGTGACCATGTCATGAGTGATGTAATATGTGACGTCATCAGCAGCGCATTGCGGGCGCGCGAGTTATAGTTAACTATAACGGGGGAATTTCAATGGTTTTGTGTGAGTTAAATGTCCAGCTAACTATAACATGTGTGAAACCTATGGTTTTTTCAGTGACTATATATATATATATATTCACTGAAAAAACCATAGGTTATAGACCATATATAGTTAGGAATTAGCATTTACAAAACCTTGAAAATTCACTGAAAAAACCATAGGTTATAGACCATATATAGTTAGGAATTAGCATTTAAAAAACCTTATTTTACTCACACAAAACCATTGAAATTCCATATATAGTTAGTTGCACTAACTATATATCGCGCACCCGCAATCCACTGCTGATGATGTCACATATTACATCATTCATGACATGGTCAGTGACATCACTGATGACATCACTGATGACAACATCCAGTGATTATGTGTTTCTGTAAAGTTTAAATATGTTTTACATATTGAAGAATGAGTGGATGTATAAGTGTCTGAATGAAGGTTTTAGTAGGTGCGTGATTGACTGTATGAGTGAGTGATTAAATGCGTCTTACTAAATGCACGGGTTAGTGACTAAACTGTCTGAAAGTGTGCATCAGTATGTCTGTTGTTGTCCAAGCTGCTGCATGTGTTGATCAGTAGCTATATAAGTAGCTATATGGGTTATTGATTGGTTGCACAAGTATTTGTATGGGAGACTGAGTGTGTGTATGGCTGGCTGGGAGGTGTGTGACTCTGTGCAGATCAATGTGTACTTGTATCAGTGATTCTATAAGAGAGTAAATATGTGTTAGTATATGTTTGAAAATGTAAGGTACTCTATGTTTAACTGTGTAGATTAGAAAATGGAAGTGTGATTGATTCTTAAGCCTCACAATGGGTGGTGGGGGTGGGGGGGTAGGGAGGGGAGGGATGGGGGGTGGGTGGACGGGAGCAAGGGGAGGGGAGGGGATGGGGGGGAAAAAATAAAAAGAGTATTTGTTTGCATTGCAGTAATGGTATTACAGTTTGAGTACATGCACATCCTGTTTTGGTCTGTGTTTTCTTTTTTTCTTTATTCTGATGGGGCAGGATAAACTGACTCTATCTACATGGAATGTATGCGGTCTTAATGATGGCAAAAAAAGGGCTCTCTTTTCTAAAATTGTCCATCTGATGCGGGTAGACTTCCTTTGCATACAGGAAACTCATGTACCCTGGGGGAAGCGCGATCTCCTTAGGATGGCTGGCTACGAGCTCCTTATATGTTCTAAACAGTCCTCTATGATTAGAGGGGTGGCTATATTCATGAAGCGGGGTGTGGGATCTTGTAAAAGGACATTAGGGGATAAAATGGGTCGGTGGGCCATAGTCGAAGTCTTTATAGGGGGTAAACAATTAACGATTTGTAATGTGTATGGGTCGAATTTAGACGATCCAGAGGTGATGCAACAGGTAAATGTTGAATTGGCAGCTTGGCCTTCCCCCCTTTTATTATGCGGGGATATGAACATTAATACTCTAAGTAATTTTGATCTAACTAGTGACTTAAATTATGTGGGCAGAAAGCTAAAAGTATTTAAAGCACTTCAGACTCTTCTTCAGGAGCATGGTTTGGCTGATCTCTGGTTTCTTCACAATAAAGCCGAAGATGGGTTCACTTACCATTCTATCCCCCATAATAAAAACGTCAGATTAGACTATGTTTTTCTTACAGTACAGGTGGCAATTGGTTCTTCTATTTCTTGCTTTCCTCGGCTTATTTCAGACCATAACCCATTGATAGCAGAGTTTGATTGGCCTCGAATTAGGGGACCCCCTAGGGAGTGGACGTTTGAAAGGAAGCTGCTCCATGAAGATGAGTATCGGACCCACATTAAAAAGTGGATAGGTCAGTTTTTAAAAATAAATACTGGATCAGCATCGGATCAAGTGGTATGGGATACGTTGAAAGCAGGTATACGGGGGGAAACTAAGAGCTTCACTTCGTACAGATGGAAGTATGAGCAAGAACAATTACGCAGGCGTGTTGAGGAGCTAAGAGAGGCAGAAATCGAATTGACTCTGAATATTAAGAATTGCTATGAAATTCAGCCGAGTCAACAAAAAGTATCTATCTTGAAAGCCCAACTATTGGAACCACTTGGAAAAGATCTTGCATCAAAGTACTTACAATATCGCACTGAGATGTTTGAGTTTGGGGAGAACTCTGGCAGGGTTTTAGCTAAGAGACTTCGCCAGCGTAGTATACAGAATCAGGTAGTGAAAATCCAAGATCAATATGGAATAATTCATGATACTCAGGAGGCAATTAATAGAGTTTTTTTGGATTTTTACTCTTCTTTGTATACGGAAGGCAGGGAGGATATCCCTAGATCGGATATTGATAGGGTCATGGAGGAGTATCTAATGGATGTGGAGACAATTAAAATCTCTCTAGAACAGGCTGAATTTTTGGGCTCTCCTATTCAAATGGAGGAATTGGAAATTGCCGTTAAATCTTTAGCTAATGGCAAGGCTTGTGGTCCAGATGTGGTTCCCCTGGAATTTTATAAATTCTTTTTAGACGAGATTAAGGTTTTTTTTCTTGGGGTTTTGAGGGCAGCACAGAGGGGCATAGTGCCAGAATCATGGCAAAATGCAACTATAGTTTTGTTCAGGAAAAAAGGGAAACCAGAGCTGCTGCCGTCATCATTTAGGCCGATATCATTAATTAATGGAGATTCGAAAGTTTATTCCAAAATTTTGGCTCGTCGACTAGCGCAAGTAATAACCCCACTGGTCTCTATATATCAGCACGGATTTATTCCAGGTAGGGACACAGCGGACCATGTTAGACGCTCCATCGCATTGCTAGACTGGGCACATGTCACGAAGTCTCCCCTTGGTTTGATCCTGTTGGACGCCGAGAAGGCGTTCGACAGGGTCTCCTGGGAGTTCTTATGGGCAGTTTTAAGATGGAAGGGCTTTCCAGATGGATTTATACAGGCAGTTTCTGCTATGTATCATTCCCCAAGGGCCCAGTTGCGTATTTCAGGGCAGCAGACTAGCTTTTTTCCTATTTCTAGGGGCACACGGCAGGGGTGTCCCTGCTCACCTCTGCTGTTTGCCCTATATATAGATCCGTTTCTTTCCAAAATTATGGGCAATCAGGCTATAGTTCCAATCAGGGCTGGCGGCACCTGCTATAATCTGTTAGCATATGCAGATGATATAGTTGTGATAACATCTGATGTATCATCTGCATTTATGGCTTTGAAAGAATTATCTTATAAGTTTGGAGAAGTTTCGGGCTATAAGCTCAATGTCTCAAAAACGCAGGTGATTCAGACTTCCGACATGTCTTTATCTGATGCCCCAGTTGTATCTGAAGCTATGTACTTAGGGGTTCGGATAAGCTCGAGAGTTGACAGAATCCCGGACCTAAATATTCTCCCAATGATAGAAGCAGTTAACACCAAACTTGAGAGACTAGATAATTTACATCTATCCCTATATGGACGCTGTAGTGTTCTTAAAATGATAGTCCTCCCGAAATTTTTATATTTGTTCAGAACTGTACCGTTAATATTTGCTCAAAATAGTTTAATTAAGGCAGAGAGGGTGTGCAACAGGTTCTTGTGGGGATATAGGCGATCGCGGCGTGCCGCTAAGTGGATGTATCTTCCCAGGGATAGGGGGGGTTGGGCGGTCCCCAGTCTTGTTATATATTATTGGGCAGCAATGTTGCAAACTATGGGAGTGCTGATTTCTGGTGATAAGGCGATTGTTCCAGTGGCTATCCAACCTACTATATATGAGCTAGGGCTTGGTGAAGCGGCCAAGGGTATTTTGCTGGAAGTTCTGGAGCCTAGCTATTATAAAAGGACACGGTTCAAAGTTTTGATTGCTGCATGCTTAATTTGGCGGAAAATTAGGAAAAACGTAGATATTCCAAATCTGAACCTCTACACCCCTTTTAAAAATAGTAGAGTGTTTCCTAGCATCTTTCAAGATCATGTAATGCTTAGGTGGCAAAGGAAGGATGTCTGTACTCTAGGGGATCTAGTCGAGGATGGGCAACTCTTAACATATAGCGACATTAGGAACAAATATAATATACCCCAGCGCGACTTTTTTAAATACCTACAAATACAAAGTTTTGTCCATAAACAATTGAAGACCTTACCAGCTATACTTAATAAGTTACCAATTATTGATATAATTAAGAAACGGAGTAGAATAGGGGTACTGTATCAATATATAGTATCAACTTTTCCCGACGATGTAGCAGCACAAAACGCTAAGTGGGAAATTAAGCTAGGGCAGACAGGTATTAATTTAGCTCCAGTAATTGAATTTGCGAGTAAGGTCATTATATCAGGTTCATTGAAGACGCAAAGTTATATGGCTATGTTAGATCTCTACTATACGCCAATGAAAATTGCAAAATGGGGAGCTAGAAAGGGTAATATTTGCGCTCGGTGTAATTCATTGACCGCGGACATAGTACATATGTTTTATGCTTGTCCAGTATTAGCAGGATTTTTTAATGATATCGAACATTTTATCAACTCAGAACTTAAGATAAACTGCTTACTGACTTCAGCATTAGTAATATTCGGGGTTGATATGGGCAATAGCTCAGCTGGTATTCATCATTCTTTTAATGAATCTGCTTTTTTGTTTATAGCTATGTCCCAGGCACGTCTATGTATTACATCTCAGTGGTTGTCTGCGGATGCTCCAACGTTTACACAATGGCGAGCAAGATTATTAGCCCTGCATAAGTTAGAATTCTCTGTATTTTCATGCAAAAGGAGAAGAAGCCGGCTACTAGCAACTAGGATTTGGGCCCCTGTGGTAGATTGGGCTGGCTAAAGAGGGGCATTGATTGCTTTGTATTTTTTAGTCACTGCTGTTGAAGTTGACCTTCACTTTGCCAACCGCTACATAAGCGCCTTCATTAGAATGTTTATAGGGATGTGTAATGTTACTTTCTTGCAAAGCTTTTTCTTTTTGGTTTTTTTCTTGGTTTAATATCAATTCTGCAATGTGTATTGTCATTTGTTTTCGTGCATCAATAAAAAAAAAATAAAAAAAAAAAGGAAGTGTGATTGATTCTTTACAGGACTGACTAGGTGTGTGAGTAACTCCATGTATGAGTGGCAGAGTGTGAGTGTCTGTATAGGTGTATGAGTGCATATGATAGTGTTGTAAAGATGAGTGATTGTATGTATGAATGATTGTATGGGTGAATGAGTGAATGTGTGTGTAGACGTAGGAATCAGTGAGTGCGTATGTAGTAACTAGTATTGGTGTGTCAATGGTTTCAAAAATTATACTCTGTATTTAACACTGGGTGTAACAGAGGTTATATTAAAGTGTGAGGAGATGCATTGTATTGTCACATGAATGATATCATCAGTGATGTGGTCATTGATGTCAAATGAGATGTCATCAGTGATGTCATCAGTGATGTCATTTGAGATGTCATCAGTGATGTCACTGACCATGTCATGAATGATGTAATATGTGACATCATCAGCAGTGGATTGCGGGTGCGCGATCTATAGTTAGTGCAACTAACTATATATGGAATTTCAATGGTTTTGTGTGAGTAAAATAAGGTTTTTTAAATGCTAATTCCTAACTATATATGGTCTATAACCTATGGTTTTTTCAGTGAATTTTCAAGGTTTTGTAAATGCTAATTCCTAACTATATATGGTCTATAACCTATGGTTTTTTCAGTGAATTTCAATGGTTTTTTAATAGCAAATATCATAAGCTGTCGAATGTCAAGTACGTGGTAAGTGAAAACATTTTTGTGTTTATGCACACTGATCTGCTTTGAATGGTGCCCCCCCCCCCCTCATTTCTATTAGGAGTACTCTCTCTTTGCACATAGTGAAGGGTAGTTAACGCAGGCCTTTGCCCCCGTTGTAATACGTCGTGCCTGCTTCTCTCTCCATTTGATTGATTGTTATCCAAGTATTTACTGTTTTAGAATTGGTTCTCTTTGGTTCATTCTCTATTTACAAACAAACACAGAGTCGCAATACTCTGTTTAGTCTTTGCAGATAACGAAAAATCGTGTAAAAAAAAAAGAAAAGGAATCGAGCAAAATCAGTAGGCCACTAATGGGATCTCTTTTTGACCTCGCTAAAATAGAAACATTAGGAACAACCCCTCATGACAAATACAAAACTAGTAAAATGAACTGAACTCCACACAATGATGGCTGCAAAACAGCTCGGCTCCGCCACCCACCCCGCCCAAAATAACGATAAAAAGCGGCTGCCATGATTGGTTGCGGAATGGCCACGACGGAGCTACGAAATGGTGCTGCTCTCATGCTAACCCCAGCTTCAGTCTGAAACATCCAGAAACACTGTAGACTACCAATTCGATCAGTTCTGGTAGCGCCCCAATGTAACCCGGTAGAGAAGAACTAGCCCTCCCCTCTTTGACTAATGGTTCTTGTTGCCTGTCCCTTCTGTTGCCATTTAACAGAACTATTTAGCCTGCTGAAAGGGGTTGTGTTCCGACCGCTGGTTGGTGGACACATTTTGACTATATTCTGGACCTGCGTTGTCGCGTAATGCGTCATATGACGCGCCGCGTTAGCGCATCCGGAAGTCATCCGGGGCGCGCAGCGCGTAACGTAAGCATAACAAGTCATGTGACTTGTTAATAAAACTTTTCATTGGTTCATTTTACTTTTCTTATTCTAATGATGAAAGGCTTGGTCATATGACCTAAAAATTACGCTTTTTATTACTTCCGAACATTATTTTTTCTTAAATATATGTTATAATGTTCCAGGCTAATGTACTTTCCCGGAAAATTTACAACTGTCCTGCAAGTAAAATATATTCTTTTTTCGAGAAAAAGAGCGTTTCTTCGTCCCATGACGGAGCCGTTGAGCAAAAGAGGGTCGACCTGCTGTCTTAGTCGCCGATACGCCTGAATATGAGATTCTTATCGATCACTTTATGTTGCAGGAATAGAAAACACAACAGCCCTTGACCATTTATCTTTACTACGTTCCTTCGTATTATACCTTTTACCCTTCATGTAATTGGTCTGCTTTATTTCACTTGCCTTTTAATGATTCTAAAACAGTGACTATTATTAAAAACTTTACCAATGTATATACTACTACCATGTTTTCTTTTAAAAATCTTTATTGTGAAAATTTCATTATACAAATACGAGCCTATAACCACGTGGGCCTGCCACAGAGCAAACTGTAATCGTATATGATGAATAGACATTTACACTGTAGAAGAACGTAATGGGCGGGCCATTAGGTTGCAAGAACTAAGGTGTCTAACAGTTACGGAATCGGTGGACGTACATTTTATAATTAAAATACGACAGGGCCAGTTACAATAAAATTATCTAGATATACATTTGCGGGCAAGTACCATGGGTGACGTTAATTCGAACTTTCAACAGTACAGTAATCAATAACACATCAGAACTTAATATCAATAGGGATGTCGAAATATTCAATCAATTCTCGTCCCCGCCCGCCATGTGCTTCAAAACTGCATACGTATCTCGTGATTTCAAGGTTCTGCAACCAGTACACAACAAGGAGTTACGAGTCCCATTTATTCCGGCGCCATTTTGGGCGAGGACGGGCAGGTCCAGGATATAGTCAAAATGTCTCTACCAACCATCGACTATGATGACGTTCATATGCTGTATTTATTAGAGTAACACTCATCTGTCCACATGAAATTAATTTGCCACAATCTAAACATGTCATTTTAATCTTTCCAAAGTTCTTCTAAATATTTGGGACCGTTTCCCTTGCCTCTGAAGCTCTCAGTGCCACTTCTTTGATGAATGTACTAGCAGGTCAGGGGTTCTCCTCCAAATCTCTCTTTTATGCAGCACTATAATTAATTGGTGCCACCTCTCCATATGACGATGCATGGTATAGTTACCACAACTATATTTTTTTTCGGTTCCTCTGGAGAGTTCATCGTGGCAGATGAAGCGTGTAACGTACCGGGCATTTACCTTTTTTTGCATGTACAGGAAAGGAAAAAAAAATCGAGCGTCCGAGTTCTAAGGTGTCCCAGGGCCATTTTAGTGGACCAGGCCCAAATCCAAAGAACAGCCATCTCACAGGCTAATGGGGCGACCCACGCCGAGTTTCAGCATTGTAGGATGACCACACCAGTACAGCAACTTGCTAGACATCACCTCGGTGCCATCCGGATCTCGGCGCCCCACTGCAGATGAAGTGCCTCTCAACTATGAAACCACCACGGTGACATCCGGATCTTGGCGCGTTGTGCTGCCTTCGGCCTATTCGCACATCGGTCCGCTACTGACGCCATCTCACAGGCTAATGGGGCGACCCACGCCGAGTTTCAGCATTGTAGGATGACCACACCAGTACAGCAACTTGCTGGACATCACCTCGGTGCCATCCGAATCTTGGCATCTCAACGCCTAGTGGTATCTTCCATACAGAAAATCTTGTTACGCTGCCTTTGGCCCCATTCGCACATCAGTCCGCAACTTAGACATCACCTCGGTGCCATCCGGATCTTGGCATCTCAGCGCCTTGTGGTGTCAGTCAGAAAATATTGTTGCGCTGCCTTTGGCCCCATTCGCACATCAGTCCGCTACTGACACCATCTCACAGGCCAACAGGGCGCCCCACGCCGACTTTTACCATTGTACGATGGCCACACCAGTGGCACAACTTGCTAGACATCACCTCGGTGCCATCCGAATCTTGGCATCTCAACGCCTAGTGGTATCTTCCATACAGAAAATATTGTTACGCTGCCTTTGGCCCCATTCGCACATCGGTCCGCAACTTAGACATCACCTCGGTGCCATCCGGATCTTGGCATCTCAGCGCCTTGTGGTGTATTCTCTTCAGAAAATATTGTTGCGCTGCCTTTGGCCCCATTCGCACATCGGTCCGCAACTTAGACATCACCTCGGTGCCATCCGGATCTTGGCATCTCAGCGCCTTGTGGTGTCTTCTACTCCGAAAATATTGTAGAAAATATTGTTGCGCTGCCTTTGGCCCCATTCGCACATCAGTCCGCTACTGACACCATCTCACAGGCCAACAGGGCGCCCCACGCCGACTTTTACCATTGTACGATGGCCACACCAGTGCCACAACTTGCTAGACACCACCTCGGTGCCATCCGGATCTTGGCATCTCAGCGCCTTGTGGTGTCTTCAAATCAGAAAATATTTTTGCGCTGCCTTTGGCCCCATTCGCACATCGGTCCGCTACTGACGCCATCTCACAGGCCAACGGGGCACCCCACGCCGACTTTCAACATTATAGGATGGCCACAGAAGTGCGACAACTTACTAGACACCACCTCGGTGCCATCCGGATCTTGGCGCGTTGTGCTGCCTTCGGCCTATTCGCACATCGGTCCGCTACTGACGCAAACTCACAGGCCAACGGGGCGCCCCACGCCAACTTTCAGCATTGTAGGATGGCCACACCAGTGCGGCAACTTGCTACACACCACCTCGGTGCCATCCGGATCTTGACATCTCAGCGCCTAGTGGTGTCTTCTATTCCGAAAATATTGTTGCGCTGCCTTCGGCCCCATTCACACATCGGTCCGCTACTGACGCCATCTCACAGGCCAACGGGGCGCCCCACGCCGACTTTCAGCATTGTAGGATGGCCACACCAGTGCCACAACTTGCTAGACACCACCTCGGTGCCATCTGGAACTTGGCATCTCAGCGCCTTGTGGTGTCTTCAATTCAGAATATATTGTTGCGCTGCCTTTGGCCCCATTCGCACATCGGTCCGCTACTGACGCCATCTCACAGGCCAACGGGGCGCCCCACGCCGACTATCAGCATTGTAGGATAGCCACACCAGTAGAGCAACTTGCTAGACATCACCTCGGTGCCATCCGGATCTCGGCGCCCCACTGCAGATGAAGTGCCTCTCAACTATGAAACCACCACGGTGACATCCGGATCTTGGCGCGTTGTGCTGCCTTCGGCCTATTCGCACATCGGTCCGCTACTGACGCCATCTCACAGGCCAACGGGGCGCCCCACGCCGACTTTCAGCATTGTAGGATGGCCACACCAGTGCTGCAACTTGCTGGACACCACCTCGGTGCCATCCGGATCTTGGCGCGTTGTGTTGCCTTCGGCCTATTCGCACATCGGTCCGCTACTGACGCCGCCTCACGTGCCAACGTATTTTCTCCGCATTTTATACCCTATGCCGCATAACAGGTCATGTGACTTGTTTATAAAACTTTTCATTGGTTCATTTTACTTTTGGTTTCCTAATGATGGAAGGCTTGATCATATGACCTAAAAACAACACTTTTCATTGGATGAAAACTTTTTTTTTTTTCCAAACGATGAAAGCCCCACCTTGTTTCTGGATGTTTCAGACTGAAGCTGGCGTCAGCATGAGAGCACCACCATCTCGTAGCTCCGTCGTGGTCATTCCGCGAGCAATCATGGCAGCCGCTCCCCACCAGAAGCCTGCAGGAGTCGGGGCCCCCAAAACTTTTGATGAATTCTCAATGCGGAGGGGACGCTTTCGAGAATGGGGTCCAAGACCTAGCAGACAAGCGTCCGATTTCCAAGGTGTCCCAGGGCCATTTCAGTGGACCAGGCCCAAAAAGGAAAGAGCCTGCCGCCATTTTGAGAGTCCTGTGACAGCCGCCTATCGCTGCACCGCAAGAGTGGGCGCAACTCAGCTGAATTGCGGCTTTTGACACAGTGGACCAAAAACGGACGGAATGGCAACTGAAACGGTAAAGGGGCGCCCCACTACAACAGATGACACTCCACCTGGAGAGGCCCGTTCACACCGCCTCCCCCGGGGCGCCCCACGCCGTTATTCGGAGCAGCATTGTAGGATACCAAAACCAGTGCGGCAACTTACTGGACATCACCTTGGTGCCATCGTTCTGCTGCCTTGGAACTATTCGCACAACAGTTTGCTACTGATGACCCACCCCCCGCGACGCCCCACGCCGTTATTTGCTGGGTGGCAACTTACTAGACATCACTTTCGTGTCATCTAGATTTCGGCGCGTTCTGCTGCCTTGGAACTATTCGCACAACAGTTTGCTACTGATGACCCACCCCCCGCGACGCCCCACGCCGGAAATCTGGACGTTGTGCTGCGTTGGGACTATTCGCACAGCCGACCGCTACTTCGTTGTTTTTCCCTAAAAATGTTTATATGTTATTACTATTTTTGTTTTCTTGTATATATTTATAAATTATTAAAGTTTTATAATCTTACTACTTTGTCGGAGTGCTATATATTTTTAATGTGACACATAATTGTAAAAACTTTGATGTACAAAGAGTCATCCCTGGAATCTACCGCTTCACGCTCGGTCCCCTCCCCAATCATAATACAGGATGGTTTTCAGATAATAGCAACGCTTCTGCTGTGACGGATCTCATCGAGTGTGGGCCTTGATCTACTATAACTCCTTTGAAGAGGGGTGATTCTTTACAGCTGTGGCCATAAACTACATCTGCAGGGCTAGCTGATAGCCTAGGACCGGCCTGGACAATCGGACACAGAGGAAAAGGAGTGTCAGAGGGTGCGGTAGTGAATAGGGCGAAAGGGAGGTGTCGGGCGGGCACAGGGTGTGATTCTCAGGGAAGAGCAGCGCAGATGGGGGGAGGTTTATTACCCATGAATAAGACAGAGAGCGGGGGTGACCACTGCCTGGGTGAGATGCTTGCGAGGGTGGGGAGCCATGCTAAGGATCGACAGCGTGCACAGAGTGGGTCTGGTCAAGGCATCTAAAATGGCTGCCGTGCACGACAAAAGTGTGGCATTTGAAAAAAGACAAGATGGCGCAGACAATGTTTTTCAACACTTCCTGATTTCCTTCGAATCGAACGTTAACAGACGTTGGGGCATATTACCAAAGTTAAGCGATATTTATCCCTAACGATGCATTGCAAAGATTTTTTTACCGTCAGAAATTATCGCACATAAACCTTGCTATTATCAAGGTTTATCGCAAATACGATAAAAAACGACCGCAATGCATTAATATCGCTGAAAACTCAGCGATATTCATGCATTACCGAGCTAATGCTCTTAGCCATGTTATCCACCTCCCATTGGATAACATGGCTAAGAACTGCTCAGGGCAGCTGTTACTTTTTGGAGATATTCGCGCTTATCTCGAATATTTCCAAAAGTTGATAATAGGAGATAGCGATGTTAGCGACTGTTTCCAGTCGCTAACATCTTGGCATGCCCACTTTGCATGTCATTAGTGATAAATATCACTCACATGCAAAGTGGGGCCCAAGATGGTCGCTATCTCCTACTAGCCGTCGCTAACTGGTGTTAGCAACAGCTAGGTAATACAGATATAATTTTATCTCCGCGAAGCGGAGCGCTGTTACAGATATATATCTTGTTTTTGAACGTTAATTTCTCAAAATGCACTGAAGCACATATATTGAGACCTAGCAAAGGCACATCGGGCTACCAGTCCCTAATATTTTACCAAGTTTCGTGCAAATCCATTCAGCCGTTCGATTATTATTATTTTATTTTTTTTGCCCCGCGGGGCCCTTTTAAAACCTCCACATCAAACCTAGGGGGTCAGCGAGGATCTACTATGCCCCCTTATGGTCATTTGCCCCTTCGCTTTGGCCTCCTCTTGTCTCTCGATCCTACCGAGAGACAAGATGGCGGCCGCTACGTACTGTTTGGAATGTTTACAGACACCGGAGAGCCAATCAGCTTCGCTTCGCAAAGCTCCGTAACGCGAAAAGTACGCGAAGCGGTGCGCTGTTACAGATATATATCTTTTTTTGAACGTTAATTTCTCAAAATCCACTGAAGCACATATATTGAGACCTAGCAAAGGCACATCGGGCTACCAGTCCCTACAATTTTGCCAAGTTTCGTGCAAATCCATTCAGCCGTTCGATTATTATTATTATTTTTTTTTTTTTGCCCCGCGGGGCCCTTTTAAAACCTCCACATCAAACCTAGGGGGTCAGCGAGGATCTACTATGCCCCCTTATGGTCATCAGCCGTTCGATTATTATTATTATTTTTTTTTTTTGCCCCGCGGGGCCCTTTTAAAACCTCCACATCAAACCTAGGGGGTCAGCGAGGATCTACTATTCCCCCTTATGGTCATTTGCCCCTTCGCTTTGGCCTCCTCTTGTCTCTCGATCCTACCGAGAGACAAGATGGCGGCCGCTACGGACTGTTTGGAATGTTGACAGACGCCGGAGAACCAATCAACTTCGCTTCACAAAGCTCCGTTGCGCGAAAAGTACGCGTCCTGGGACGCTGCCCGGTCCGCTGTTACAGATATATATCTTTTTTTAAACGTTAATTTCTCAAAATCCACTGGAGCACATATATTGAGACCTACAAAAGGCACATCGGGCTACCAGTCCCTACAATTTTGCCAAGTTTCGTGCAAATCCATTCAGCCGTTCGGGCTAAAAGTGAGGCCAACCGCCCTATGGAAAACTCAATGTTAAAAACACGTTTTGGGACCCCCCTTTTTTCTCGACCCCCCCTGGACGAAACCCCCCCCCCAATTTTCAGGGGCTGCTCAGAAACAAAATGTGCCATTTTCCTGAAAATTTCAGCCAATTCCGTCCACAAACGCCAAAGTTATTAGACATAGAATTTTCAAAAAACCCATAGAGAAAAAATCCTAACTATATATACCTACTGGCGACCGCCAGTAGGTAATATAGATGGATATATATGTATTTATATATATCTATCTATATATATATATATATCCGGGATCAGCTCCCTTGTTGGGTGGCGCGTTCTTCGACGAACCCAAATGCCGATAAAGTTTTCAATTCAAATCCAATAATTGCTGATAAGCAAACGCGCACTCGGAAGTTGATTTTGCTGCAAAGTATGTATTCTTTGGTAACGCTGCGCGTTTCGACACTAACTTGTGTTTTGATAACACGATAACCACTCCAACAGTGCTGGCATGTTTAAATAATAGACATTGACGAGGTAAGACGGTATGTAAGTCACGTGACAATGTAAATGGAACTGTCCGCCATTTCTCAGTGGTAAAACAATGAGCACAGAGCAAATAAGTAGAACATATTATTAGTTTATTCAATAAACATTTCACTTGGAAATTTATGAAAGTGAAAATTATAGCATACCTCTCATTTTACAACTTTCGAGTAGTATTGAAATTCATATCGTATTACCGCCGTTTATACCAAATGGTAAAACTAAGAGCCCCCCGTAAACAATCATGTCTGTCCCTATGCAAGTACAAGCAATTATTGAAAATGGCGTGTATTACATATTGTCGGTTGATTTAGTATAATACATACCAAAGTACCACCTTTACCGAAAGGTAACTTGGGGTATAAATTCACTCGATCTAGTGCCTGATTAAACATTTCTACTAAATCGTCCGGAGCTAATTCTTCTATACATGCTGTCCCCGATAAGGACAGACACTATGAGATGGACTAAGATTAGTCATGACTAAAAGTAGAAGAAGGGAGAAGAGAGGTATTCGATTGGTGAGATTCCTGGAAATTACGTGCAATGGGGTAATGTACATCATCATTTGTTATGGCCCTAAGATGTTCCTGTATACGTTTCTTAACCATACAAATCGTTCTCCCCACGTACTTACGTTTGCACGGACATTCAAGAACATCAATTACATAGTTGGTGTTGCATGTTAGGATTTGTTTGATTGTTCTACATTTGGGATTTCCTGGAATATCAACTTCTTACACCATATAGCTGGATTTACATGCCCTGCAATGTCCACATGGATAAAAACCTTTAAGGCCTTGTATATGATGTTTCTTTTTGTCTGAGATGTCTACCTTTACTAAGATGTCTCTAAGGTTCTTACATCTTCTATATGTGATCTGAGGCCTTTCAATTAGTTGGGGGCCTATGATGTTGTCTGATTTCAAGATTTTCCAGTTGTCAACTAGAATCTTCGGAATCTTATCAGATCCCTGGTGAAAGGTTGTGATAACTCTAGTCGTTACATTGTCTGTGTTCTTCTGGGGTTTAGGTGTGAGTGTTTCTGATCTCCTCTCATTCTTTGACACTTTTTAACTGCTTTTCTCAGGACCCATTCTGGACAATCCCGATCCTTAAATATTGCTAGCATTTTTTCTTGCTCTAGAAGAAATCCTTAATTGCTACTGCAATTCCTTCTTGCCCTCAGTAACTCTCCAAATTGTATACTCCATTTTAATAGGTCTGGATGAGCAATGAGGGCATACAGGAGGCTATTGCCTGCGGTTTCTTTCCTGTGTAGATTTGATACTAGGGCACAATCCCGAACCTTGATTTCTGTCTCCAGGAATTCTATGCATTCTCTACTCATGTTATATGTAATATTTATGTTGGATCCATTATTGTTAAGCTTGGCAATGAAGCTTTCGACTTCCTTTTCTGTACCTCGCCACACAACAAACAGATCATCAATATATCTGATCAAGGTATCCACCATAGCAAAATCACTGGACAGAGTTTTATCTCTCCTGATTTCTTCTTCCCACTTCCCCAGGAAGAGATTTGCAAAACTCGGTGCGAAGCACGAACCCATGGCCGGGCCACGCACTTGTTTGTAAATCTCCCCATCGAACATAAAGATGTTATTCCTAAGGCATAGTTTCATCACCTCCATAAGCATGCAGGTATGATCTAAAAAACCTATGTCCCTATTCTTAAGGAAGTGATAACTTGCTTCCATGCCTTGAAGTGGTCTATGATAGTTTACAACGAACTAATGTCCATCATGATAAGCAGAAATCCCTCTGCCCAATGTATGTTTTTTATTTTATTGAGAAAGTCTGTAGTGTCTCTCGTATATGAAGGTAAAAGGCAGACGTGTTCCCTCAGAAAGTGATCAATATATTTAGATAAATTCTCATTGACACTTCCTATAGATGAAACAATTGGCCTATCTGGAGGCTCCCTGGGATTCTTATGAACCTTCGGCAGAGGATAAAAGATAGGCAATTTCGGATAATCGTTCTTTAAAAAGCAAAATTCCTGCCATGTAATAAGACCTGTATGCCATTCCGTAAGTTTCTCCCATGTATCAGTGATGCTCTCATTGTATTCTCTGATATTACATCTACAATAGAAATTACTTGCATCTAGTTGTTTGAGTGCTTCTTTCACATACATGTCCCTCCCCAGAGGACGATGTTTCTCCCTTTATCAGAGGGTCTCATGAGAAGATGTATGAACCTTAGAGACATGTTAATGAAGGGAGACATCTCAGACAAAAATAAACATCTTATACAAGGCCTTAAAGGTTTTTATCCTTGTGGACATTGCAGGGCATGTAAATCCAGCTATATGGTGAAAGAAGTTGATATTCCAGGAAATCCTCCACGTAGAACAATCAAACAATTCCTAACATGCAACACCAACTATGTAATTTATGTTCTTGAATGTCCGTGCAAACGTAAGTACATGGGGAGTACGATTTGTATGGTTAAGAAACGTATACAGGAACATCTTAGGGCCATAACAAATGTTGATGTACATTACCCCATTGCACGTCATTTCCAGGAATCTCACCAATCGAATACCTTCCATCTTCGATTCTTTGCAGTGAGATCTGGCTGTAATTAGCTGTAATTACAGGGAGCGTCTCATCGCCCTTTTCTGTAGATGTGGACAATGATTGGTGATTTACATAAAGCTGAAATCACCTATCAAGCCCATATTGAATTAAATGTGGTTGGTAATGTAGTGGACCACAGGTCAAAGTTGTTCTGAAATACATCAACAGTGACTCAGTCTGAGCCAGGAGATTAAAGCGTTTTTTGGCTTTTAATAGCGCTGATTATCTCTTTTTGACTGAATTCATTAAACACAATTTTTGGAGGCACAGGATAAATGTTGTCTAACTCACAAGCCTGTAATTTATTCTCGTGCCCCTTCTCAATTGGATCCTTAACCAGGGCCTTGTGATATCAGGCGGTGAAGTGCAGTGGCTACCAAGGTCAGGTGGTACCTGGTGAAAAACATTTCTTGTCACCCCGACTTGACAAAATGGCAAAAATATGTATTTCAAACATATATTTTTGCCATTTTGTCACCCCCCCAGTAATGACACCCGGGGTGGCCCGCATCTACCGCACCCCCCTTCCTAAGCCACTGGTGAAGTGCTGTATCCATCTTTTGGGGCTTATATTTGAAGCTAAGCTATTTGCCAAGCCTTCTCTACCCCACCTAACAATCTTCCATACTGCTACATATTTTCTTTTTACATTGCAGCCTGTAGGGCTTGACATGCCTTGTACTGTTTGTGAACATTTTTGTTTATTTTGATAAGTCGTTTGTAGGACTTTCTAGCTTCTAGGAAGCTTGTTTCACTTTTCTTGCTGCCATGCCTATTTTTTAGGGCAGCTAACAAATTTCTATTGAATTTAAAGTATTTCTCGTCATAACAAAACAAATATGCAATGTTCCATGTTACAAATTATTTACCCCGCTCTCCCTCAGAACTGATCCTGCAATTTCAAGAAGGAGCTCAATTTGATCCAGCATAGTGTCCCCTGCATCATAATTTGCATTTAAGAAAGATGGGTGAACGCTCTTACATCTTGTGTTTGAAAAGAAGTCATAAATGTAAATTCTGCATAGAAAATTCCCTCTGAAAAAGAAAGAAAAAGATTTATCGGAAAAGGAGCGTTTTTAGGTTTCGACCTGGCGAGGGGCACGAAGTGCCACTCCCAGATCGAAAACTATTGTCTACAGTAGGGATGTCAGCACCGCCTCTGCCTCTCATTGGCTAGCTCCATAAATGGAGGCTAGCCATTGGGAGGCAGAGGCTGTCAATCGCGCTTTCTCTCGAAAACGCGATTCGGGGGCGTTTCTGGTGCTTTTTTAAGCCCCGCCCCTTTGTCCCGGGCCGCGCTGCGATTGGCTGCCGGCCCGGGACACCCCCGTGATGTCATTCCCGGGCCGCGCTCTGATTGGCTGCCGGCCCGGGACCTGACTTGTTTCCCGTTCCCTCCCCTTTCACTGAAAATCTGTCCATTCCCGCCCCCTCCGTGTGCCTTTCCGCCCCCCCCTCGCTGTCCTGTGCACGTTTCCCGCCGTCCGTGTCCTCTCACGCCCCCTCCCGCCGTCCGTGTCCTCTCCCGCCCCCTCCCGCCGTCCGTGTCCTGCACCGGCTCTGAGTCACTGTGTTGTGCACCGAGAGCGCCGAAATATGGATGCCAAAACAACAAGTGATGGACTGAATGTGGATCAATGTCACACACTCCCCCAGTCAAAAGATCTGGGCCCAAATCCATCGTTTTTTTGCACTCCACACCACCCTGGGTTAGACAATGGCGATATGCAAATCAGCTCTGACCCTGTTGCCCCATGGGAACAGTCCAGTCCGAACTACAAAAGCCATGTCCTTCCCAGAACGGAATCAAGCATCCGAGGACCGGACCGGTTTCGAGGTGGCACCTCTCTTCAGCCCGGCTAGCTTGACTCCAAGTGGTGTGGAGTGCCTGGGACCCACGTCTGGGCATCCCCAGCGCACTTAGGGCGGCAATTGCAAAAACAACAAGTGATGGACTGAATGTGGATCAATGTCACACACTCCCCCAGTCAAAAGATCTGGGCCCAAATCCATCGTTTTTTTGCACTCCACACCACCCTGGGTTAGACAATGGCGATATGCAAATCAGCTCTGACCCTGTTGCCCCATGGGAACAGTCCAGTCCGAACTACAAAAGCCATGTCCTTCCCAGAACGGAATCAAGCATCCGAGGACCGGACCGGTTTCGAGGTAACACCTCTCTTCAGCCCGGCTAGCTTGACTCCAAGTGGTGTGGAGTGCCTGGGACCCACGTCTGGGCATCCCCAGCGCACTTAGGGCGGCAATTGCAAAAACAACAAGTGATGGACTGAATGTGGATCAATGTCACACACTCCCCCAGTCAAAAGATCTGGGCCCAAATCCATCGTTTTTTTGCACTCCACACCACCCTGGGTTAGACAATGGCGATATGCAAATCAGCTCTGACCCTGTTGCCCCATGGGAACAGTCCAGTCCGAACTACAAAAGCCATGTCCTTCCCAGAACGGAATCAAGCATCCGAGGACCGGACCGGTTTCGAGGTAACACCTCTCTTCAGCCCGGCTAGCTTGACTCCAAGTGGTGTGGAGTGCCTGGGACCCACGTCTGGGCATCCCCAGCGCACTTAGGGCGGCAATTGCAAAAACAACAAGTGATGGACTGAATGTGGATCAATGTCACACACTCCCCCAGTCAAAAGATCTGGGCCCAAATCCATCGTTTTTTTGCACTCCACACCACCCTAGGTTAGACAATGGCGATATGCAAATCAGCTCTGACCCTGTTGCCCCATGGGAACAGTCCAGTTCGAACTACAAAAGCCATGTCCTTCCCAGAACGGAATCAAGCATCCGAGGACCGGACCGGTTTCGAGGTAACACCTCTCTTCAGCCCGGCTAGCTTGACTCCAAGTGGTGTGGAGTGCCTGGGACCCACGTCTGGGCATCCCCAGCGCACTTAGGGCGGCAATTGCAAAAACAACAAGTGATGGACTGAATGTGGATCAATGTCACACACTCCCCCAGTCAAAAGATCTGGGCCCAAATCCATCGTTTTTTTGCACTCCACACCACCCTGGGTTAGACAATGGCGATATGCAAATCAGCTCTGACCCTGTTGCCCCATGGGAACAGTCCAGTCCGAACTACAAAAGCCATGTCCTTCCCAGAACGGAATCAAGCATCCGAGGACCGGACCGGTTTCGAGGTAACACCTCTCTTCAGCCCGGCTAGCTTGACTCCAAGTGGTGTGGAGTGCCTGGGACCCACGTCTGGGCATCCCCAGCGCACTTAGGGCGGCAATTGCAAAAACAACAAGTGATGGACTGAATGTGGATCAATGTCACACACTCCCCCAGTCAAAAGATCTGGGCCCAAATCCATCGTTTTTTTGCACTCCATACCACCCTGGGTTAGACAATGGCGATATGCAAATCAGCTCTGACCCTGTTGCCCCATGGGAACAGTCCAGTCCGAACTACAAAAGCCATGTCCTTCCCAGAACGGAATCAAGCATCCGAGGACCGGACCGGTTTCGAGGCATTGACATTGATCCACATTCAGTCCATCACTTGTTGTTTTTGCAATTGCCGCCCTAAGTGCGCTGGGGATGCCCAGACGTGGGTCCCAGGCACTCCACACCACTTGGAGTCAAGCTAGCCGGGCTGAAGAGAGGTGTTACCTCGAAACCGGTCCGGTCCTCGGATGCTTGATTCCGTTCTGGGAAGGACATGGCTTTTGTAGTTCGGACTGGACTGTTCCCATGGGGCAACAGGGTCAGAGCTGATTTGCATATCGCCATTGTCTAACCCAGGGTGGTGTGGAGTGCAAAAAAACGATGGATTTGGGCCCAGATCTTTTGACTGGGGGAGTGTGTGACATTGATCCACATTCAGTCCATCACTTGTTGTTTTTGCAATTGCCGCCCTAAGTGCGCTGGGGATGCCCAGACGTGGGTCCCAGGCACTCCACACCACTTGGAGTCAAGCTAGCCGGGCTGAAGAGAGGTGTTACCTCGAAACCGGTCCGGTCCTCGGATGCTTGATTCCGTTCTGGGAAGGACATGGCTTTTGTAGTTCGGACTGGACTGTTCCCATGGGGCAACAGGGTCAGAGCTGATTTGCATATCGCCATTGTCTAACCCTGGGTGGTGTGGAGTGCAAAAAAACGATGGATTTGGGCCCAGATCTTTTGACTGGGGGAGTGTGTGACATTGATCCACATTCAGTCCATCACTTGTTGTTTTTGCAATTGCCGCCCTAAGTGCGCTGGGGATGCCCAGACGTGGGTCCCAGGCACTCCACACCACTTGGAGTCAAGCTAGCCGGGCTGAAGAGAGGTGTTACCTCGAAACCGGTCCGGTCCTCGGATGCTTGATTCCGTTCTGGGAAGGACATGGCTTTTGTAGTTCGGACTGGACTGTTCCCATGGGGCAACAGGGTCAGAGCTGATTTGCATATCGCCATTGTCTAACCCAGGGTGGTGTGGAGTGCAAAAAAACGATGGATTTGGGCCCAGATCTTTTGACTGGGGGAGTGTGTGACATTGATCCACATTCAGTCCATCACTTGTTGTTTTTTGAAATATGGATGCCGGCATGGAGAAGGAGTGCAGCGCCCTCGGGGGGCTCTTCCCGACCATCATCAGCGACATGAAGGTAGGAGAGGCTCCTGCGCGCATCGAGAGGGGTCGGTGGGGGGAAGGGCGCCTCTCCGGGGACGGGATGCAAGGAAGTTCTCTTTGGAAGTGGCCCGCTCCGTGTCTGCACTTCCCCACACACACTGCGGCATAGGGCCTCTTAGCAAAGGTCCCTTCTTGATGCGGGGCCCGTGGGCGGTGTGGTTTAGAGGGAGTCTGCCCTCGGATCGGGCGAAAGAGCAGGCCTGATGGGAACCGCGCCGCGCGGCAGTCACAGGCAGATGGAGGGGCCGCAGCGGCCTCTCTAAACAGAAGGCCTTCCCCCGGTCCCCGTGGCTTATTGATGCCTCAGCAGTGTGACGAGGATTGGGATTGGGGGGTTAGTGATATTAGACTTCCACTCAGACATGACCAAAGAAGAGCATATGGCTGTGGGACAGTACTGTAATAATTAGAGGTAACTTGTTTTCATGCTGCGTTTAACACCACAGTTTATTCCGTTTTCAGTCCGTTGTTTTTCATTCGATTCCCATTGCCTTCTGGGAGATGTAGTCATGCATTGCTTCCATTAACCCAATAGGACTTGCATGTCTCAATACACTTGTTCGGAACAGAAAAGACCAGTTTTGAAAACCCAGTGCCCTGATGACATGGAGCTGGGTGTTAAACCTACACCAGCTGTTACTGTTTCCCAGTTGAATTCAATTCACAGTATTGACCTCCGAAGGATGAAAGGCCGAATTGTTCTGCCTTCAATTGAAAGACAACATCTGCAGCCCACGCGGATGTCAGCAACGGATGCTTAACTCGGTGAGGTATAGGGTGTGGAACAATAATAATAATAATTCCAGATTTGTAAAGCTCGATTTATCACCCCTAAGGGTATCCAGACGCTGAGGCCGTCAGGGAGGAGCAGGGCTGCTCTGATGAGAGCTTGTGTGATACTGTGATATGTCCATAAGGAAATGGAACTTCCCTCACTTCCAGGAATTAGCCGACCATTTAGCCTGCAGCCAGGACCAGTGCTTAATATACCCAGGCCAGGTGGTAATGCTGGCACTAATTTCTGGGAAGCGGGATTTATCTTTCATTATCAGATTTAGACTCCGAGCAAGAGAGAGAAAGGGAGAAATAAAGAGGAAGTGAAGAAATGCAAAACAGAGAGAAAGGAGGGCATGAAAAAGCTTATGTGTTATTGTTTTTGCTTAGGAAAAAACGTACAACAAATCAAACTACACCTATTGAAAACACTCGAGTAAATGCAGAGATCTCAAGAGCACAAACTTTGCGTTTAACACCACAGTTTATTCCGTTTTCATGGCGCCGGTGCCTGCTGAGGGGAAGATGGCTGCCTCTGGGGTAGCGGTGAGCGGACTGCTCCTGGAGAAGGGCTTGGACATTAGCTTGGCTGCTCTGCGTAGACATGATCCCTATATTCGGGGAATTCTGGACGTAGCCAGCCAAGTAGCGCTCTACACTTTCAGCCACACAGCGAGCGAATGGGTGAGTGCAGAAGGAAAGGCTCAGCGAGTAGAATAAAAAGCAACGGGGAAAATTGTATGTATTTATTTATGCAATTTTATATAGCGCGGACTTTACCCAAAGGTGTCGGAGCGCTTTACGATAGAACCAAGTACATGAGTAAATTTACATACTTACACGTTACAGATACAAACTTGGAGGATACCTGGATGGTAGGGGGGAGAACGTGGTATCCAAGAGTCGGTAAGTGAGGGGACCATCAGAAAGTGAATGCGACAAGAAGTGAGGCCAGTCAGGAGACTGAAGTGAACATAGAATCGAAGAGGAGACCGAGAAGCGAGATTCACATGTAGTCTGAGTAAAGTGGTGGGAGCGAAACAGGGTTTTAAGAGTGCGCAGTAGAAAGCGTTGTGTTGGAGAAACAAGTGGGTGATAAAGAAACACAATTAAGCATTGGCGAAAGAGCGCGTATGTTAATAGAAACTACTCTATGAAAGCGGGAAGCATAGAAGAGTTGGCAATCGTGGGTCTGTTGAAAAGGGGAATCGAAATAAGCCGCGAAGATAAATCAACACTGGAGGGAAAGACGGGAAATGGATGGCAGCTGAGCTGCGGGATACTGTTAACAGGTGTAGAGCGATGGTGAACAAGAATCCGAGGACGAAGCAATGAGGAAAATATGACCGAGGATGTGGACAGTAGACCATATAAATATTGACACTTAAATATACCTATGGGGTTTTATATAGAGGGTTTTAATCAATCGAACGTAATTTTACCAAGCATCATGTCAGTATATATGTATGCAGAAATGATTTATATTTTGCTTATGTCTTATTTGTTAACTAAGTTGCCTGTTCCGAACATCCTGTAGAATCTGCGTTCAGGAACTGGACACTGTAAGCGTGACCAATAGGACAAATACGTGTAATATCGCCTATAATAACCATCGCATATTAATGATTAGCACATATTTTCAATTGCGGAACACAACACAGTCTTGAGAAGTGCTCACGAGTTTTTGTAAAGGGAACATTTATGCCATGCAGGCACCTGACACGCCTCAAACCCACACAAGGCTGTAGAAAGTGACTTTGTGTCAAAGAGAGCACCCACACAGAAGTAGCACATGCAACTAGTGGTGGGACAGCAACAGATTGATCGTCTCATAGAGGCAAGGGTGGTTTCCTTGGCTCATTACCTGTTGGAGTTGCTGGATTTAAGTACCAAAGGCACTAAACGAGCACTAGGGAGACATTTTTACTATTATTTCAGACAATGCAGAGGCCAACGTTGCTGCTTTGCCATCTGATCTCACCCCATGCCCTCACTCACTTCTTACCCCTGTACTCTCAGCTCTTACCCCTCTGCCCTCAGCTCTTCCTAGGCCCTCACTTCTGGCACCTGTGCCCTCTGACCTCAACCCAGGCCTCCAGCCCTCACCACGCTGCCCTAACCTGTGCCCTCACTGACTCCTGTGCCCTCAGCTCTTACCCCTGTGCCCTCAGCTCTTACCCCTGTGCCCTCAGCTCTTACCCCTGTGCCCTCAGCTCTTACCCCTGTGCCCTCCGCTCTTACCCCTGTGCCCTCAGCTCTTACCCCTGTGCCCTCAGCTCTTACCCCTGTGCCCTCAGCTCTTACCCCTGTGCCCTCCGCTTTTACCTGTGCCCTCCGCTCTTACCCCTGTGCCCTCCGCTCTTACCCCTGTGCCCTCAGCTCTTACCCCTGTGCCCTCAGCTCTTACCCCTGTGCCCTCAGCTCTTACCCCTCTGCCCTCAGCTCTTACCCCTCTGCCCTCAGCTCTTACCCCTCTGCCCTCAGCTCTTACCCCTCTGCCCTCCGCTTTTACCTGTGCCCTCCGCTCTTACCCCTCTGCCCTCCGCTCTTACCCCTCTGCCCTCCGCTCTTACCCCTCTGCCCTCCGCTCTTACCCCTCTGCCCTCCGCTCTTACCCCTCTGCCCTCCTCTCTTATCCCTTTGCCCTCCGCTCTTACCCCTCTGCCCTCCGCTCTTACCCCTCTGTCCTCAGCTCTTACCCCTCTGTCCTCAGCTCTTACCCCTCTGTCCTCAGCTCTTACCCCTCTGTCCTCAGCTCTTACCCCTCTGTCCTCAGCTCTTACCCCTGTGCCCTCAGCTCTTACCCTGCCCTGTGCCCTCAGCTCTTCCTAAGCCCTCAGCTCTCACCCCTCTGCCCTCAGCTCTCACCCCTATGCCCTCAGCTCTCACCCCTCTGCCCTCAGCTCTTACCCCTGCCCTGAGCTCTCACCCGTGCCCTCAGCTCTGACACCTGTGACCCTCGCCGGTGACCATGGCCAGCATGGCGGGGGAGATTGTGGCCTTCCTGCTGGCCCTGTCAGGCTGGGTGCTGGTCTGCTCCACGCTGCCCACCGACTACTGGAAGTGTGCGGCTCTGTGTGTGGCTCTGTAGGTATGTATGTGTGTGGGACTCTGTGTGGGTCTGTGTGTTTGTGTGTGGCATTTGCGAGAGATTAAGCTATTGGCATTGTAAATGACAGTGCCATTTATTTATCTGTTTTGAAAACCAACACATAAATAAAAATGTTGTCATTTACAATGCCAATAGCTCTAACTTTTTCGAAGGCGAAACCGTTGCATTGTAAATGCTTGTTTAAATCTCTACACTATCATCATATCCATAATCAAGTGCCAAGCCTGCAAAAATTCAGTATAACATAATCAAAAATACTTTCTTAATTATCCGATCCAAATGTGGGCTTTGGTGGGTTGTGATGGGTTGTCTGAGGCAGTGCTAGAATTCAAGAGACTTAGAAATGTAGCCAGCAATATAGTACTCAGGTGCTCCCATTTGTTGGTGGCTTGAAGATCCTCTCTCTGGGTGATACAATACCCCAAACGCAGTCATTCTCTTCTACTGTTTTTTTTACCCCCAGGAATACAACATGAAGTTATGTGTTTGGATCTCCACATACTACTGTGATCAAGGTAAGATTATCTGTCATCTTGGTATCCTTTCATTTTGCGCAACGTTTTTGCTGTTAGGTCGTGAATTGAGGAGTGCTCTTTAAAGAACTTTAAGTAGTAGTCAAATTGGTTTCTCTCCAGCCGGTGGGTGGTTGGTACACATTAAAGAGCTCAGGCACCCACTGAATTTTCTTCGTCTTCAAATGTTAAATTTTGTTTTTTATATTCGAACAGGTTATCTCTGCTTTGCTTGTAAAACTAGCTCCTCTCCATATTGTAAGACCCCCTTTCAGTCTGCCTTTGGTCTCTTTCATGGCAGGAGTTAGAAACAAGATTGATTGCATGCGAATGGGCATGTCCAGACGTGTCAGGCATCGAGAGGGTATTTAAATCATGCAGAGTCTGCCCCCAACCCACCCTCTTCCTCTTCGAGAAACCGACCTAATCGCCTTTATGTGAGTATTTTGTGTGAGAGAAGTATCAGATCGACTTGCTGATCTCAAGTGTGATCAACTTGACACAGCAAGGTAGATCAAAACTTAAATCTAGTCAAGGGCAACCTCAGAGAAATATGGCCAAACACAAAGTACATGTAAGAATGCCAATATAAATAATAATAATAATAATAATAATATTTGCACTTGAACCTTTGTTTACATAGGGAAACTCAAGTTGAAGGTCTCTCTGGACTCAGATAATGTAAATTTGTTACGTTAGTGCAGGTTTCACTTACACTGTAAATAAAATTGAGCACTGCAGACTTAAGCTAAACACTACCGGCTTACAATGCGGTTAAAAGTAAATGGGAACAGTTGCATGCTCAAATACTTTAGAAGTCCTGCATAGGCCATAAACAATGTATTTAAGGTCCCATTTGCAATAGAGTATCTGTTGCCAGAGCTGTTAGACAGTAGCTCCACTCACTTAGCCAGCAGCATATGTCTGCATCCATGTGTGCATGCCTGATCACGTTCAAGTAGCCCAGAATACCACAGACACAAAGTTTGCATGTATGCATGTTGTGGATGCTAAGATATTCTCTGACATCTTTTCTATAGTATAAATACAACTACCCAGGAGAGCCATTATTTTCCTCAATCTATATTTATCCAGCTTCCTTTCTAGTTCATGTGGGTTGACTTTGCTCTTCATCACGGGATAATCTTTTTTCCAACATCATGATCAATGTACATATTATCATATATGAATTTGTCAAATCTGTTTGGATGTTAGGATATAGGAAAGTGAATACATTGTATTTATCATCAGATTCTACATCTTTCAGTACCTGGAGTGCAAACGAGAATATATAAAGTACATTGCTTCGGTATACATATGCTGAACCCTTGCTGTGCCAGTGCTATATATGTTCGGCAACATTCAATCACACTTACAGTGCTTTTACTGGTGTATAATTACTTTTTCCAGCAGACTTTTCTCTTTCTTGTTTTGTTGCCTGAAATTGAACATGAGAAGATGGATTAGACAGGCCATGATAAAAACATACTGCATGTAAACAATAACAGAAAAACCAGGGTTAGGGGATATGATGAATGGACTCAAAGATAATCATTATTACCCAGTTATCTGCAAAATGAAAGTGTCAACTGGTTATAAAGTAGTTTGCACAAAAAGCAATTTATCAGAGCTTTCAGGCATTAATCTAGTTTTATTTTAACTGGGTAAAGATAATATTATGCATTCATCCATCGTACAGACCAACATGCACATTTGCGCAAAGCACTACAACATTATATTTAGGTCTGCATTTGTTTTAAAAATGTAATTATTTCATGGAAACCACATGTTCTTGAGTTATTGCCCAATTGTTAAAATACATCAAAATAAATCTGTTTACAAGTCACGCACGACAAAAAAGAAAGTGGTTAAATCCTATCAAAACATGTCATATAAATAATTGATCATGCATATATGTATTTATGTAATATCCCGGGATTACTGCGTGCTGCACATTTCTCAGCATAACTTGGAGATCACAGTGTGTGTCATTCTTTCAAGGTCTTGACTTTGAGTAACATTAGACAGATAATAAATTAAACCTATTTTAAACTGCGATAACCCTGGATAATGTCTAGTCGCAATCATCACAGGAAGCTCAAACACACTGCGCGTGGATGTGGCAGTGAGTGGGATGAGGCTTGTGTGACACCCAATCTCGAAATGTATATTTTTTGGAGAGGTTTCATTTGCACGAGTCTGACGGAGTAAAACTAAATAAGTGAGGACATGATTACAATAGACCAGGACAGCAATTACATATATTTACAGACGTATCAGGAGCACAGGAGAGAGGTGAGGAGAGGAGAGAAGGCCTCAAGTTTTAGTTTAAGTTTTTTTTTGTTTGTACTGGGCGTGTATGACATGAGGATTGCATACAGGAACATCTTTGAGCATTGCATACAGGAATATCTTTGCATAAGTTTGTTTTGCTTTTACATTTTTTGTTTTGCTCTCAATATTTGTGCTCACAACAGCCATTTCACAAAGTTTAATGGAAGTAATGTAGAGAACTGAAGTAGGTTGTATGAAGGTATCAACGAAGGGAAATACATAAGATGCCTTCAACGCATATCGCTTGTTTTTACCATGCATATGCTTTTGCAATACATATCATTTCCAGCCACGGCTCGTCCCGGGCGTTACACCGGGCGGTGACGTCAGGCAGAGGAGGGACAGGGTGGGAGGGGGGTTGTAAAATGCGGGATATAGACGTTGTCAGGTAAGTGCCGAAAAAAATGTAAAAAAAGAATTTCGTTGCGCGCGCTGCATCAGATTTGGCGATGCAGCCGGGTAACGAAATTTGTTTTATTTATTTTTTTCGGTACTTACCTGACATCGTCCATATCCTGCATTTTACAAGCCTGCCCCTCCTCTGTCTGACGTCCCCGCGTGCACAAGCCATGGCTGATCATTTCCCTGCAATGTATTTGTGGGGGGAGACCCCCACACCCCCAAACTTACCTTAAATACACGGTAAAGGTATGCGTTGTAAAGGCATACACGTAAAATATGTGTGCTAAAAAAGCATGATAAAAGTATGACGAGGTAAAAACCTAGTTGTAAAGGCTGTTTCCCACTGTATAGCTGATCAAAACATTGAGTTTTGCTTCAGAAGTGCCCTTGTGTGGTAATGGAATTGTTAGATGCCTGTCTAAAACAGCTTATATGATGTTGACACTCAAATATATTTGTAGTATCTACCCAAGCATAACTTTAAAATCCTCTCAATAAGTCACTTAAGTGTATTAGAAGGAAGCTTGATGTCTTCATTTTTGACCTTCACAATATAAGGTGTTAATAGTATATTCGCTAGTAATAGATTTTAATTTTACTTCTAGTACTTGGAGTCCTTCATCTTTAATTTCAAAAAAGATTCCGTAACAAAATACAAAGAAAACAAGCATAGGCAAATTCATTTGATTTGACCGTTAGCATTGTTTTTTCTTTGCAATGGTATAATATGACAAAATCCAAACTAGTCTTTGTTTTGAACACACATATCATGTTGGTGCCTGCACTGCCAGCCATCTTCAAGTGATATTTTTACTTTACTCTATTACAAAAATAATTCATGTATGGCTGGCAGTGAGTCAACACACATCCAATGCATGGTTTTCCATCTTTAAAAAACGTTGTGTCATAAACTCAAAGCATTCCAAGATGGCCACCAGAGCATGGGCGTGCATGCGCTGATGTGCTGGAACAACAGCGTCAATCTGCGATTTTAAAAAAATATATAATTTTGTTAATTAATTACCATTCCATGATGGCTGACAGATATTTTTGGATGGTATATTTAAAAATAAAGTATTGTCGGATGCTCATAAGTAGTGAGAAGCACATGGCTAAGTAGCGGTGTGCATCTATCAGGAACTTGCAAAAATATTTTAATCCTGCTGCTCCCAGTAAGGGCACCATGTACCATGTTACATTACAAAAATATCAATAAAATATACATTGGGGATCTGGGGGGACTCAAATGGTGGGAGATCATTGGATGCTCTGAGAAGAAATCATTGAATGGAGGAGAAAATGCAGTGGCATATAAAAAGAAAAAGTGGGTGGGGAAATGAGAGTGTTAAAGGTAATAAAATAAGCCAGCGGGCTGATGTGGTGGTCGTCAGAGATGGGGGTAGGAGAGAGCAAGGAAAGTGATGTGCTTGCAAGGAAAGTGAAAATTGTGAAAGAAAACCATGCTGAAGAATAAATACTCCAGGAGTAGAACAAGCACAATAATAATGAAGGAAAGCCAATGAATAAGATTTAGTAAGGAGGAGGGATCTGAGGTAGATAATTAAGTCAACCAGTCGTGAGCAAATGGCAAGTCCAAAGCCCACTCTAAGTAAATGGAAGTATGGAAGTACATGCTGCAGCTGACAGATACCTAATGCTGCTTTAGCCAGCACAAAAACTGCATGATCTGTTCGTGACTCAAGGAGTTTAAGCGGCAACATGTAAAGTTTTGTGATGCTTAGTTAAGGGGATGCAAAAAAACCATGTTTTTCTGCCAATGCATTTTCTACTGAGTTTTTAGAATCAATCATTTTTTTTAAATTATGCGGGTAGGATATCTTAGAACACAGCCCAGCTGCCTACATCAACTTGCCGGCAGGGTGGATTTGCACAGTAAAGACAGCGTCTGGGCCTACACCCCGAAGGGCGACCCCACGTAAGTATAGAGGCTCGGTCACCCCACCTGAGCTACAACCACCGTTTTATAAGGTGATAACCAGAAAAAGAACGTGAGAAACAAACCCTCCCTATCCGATCACCCTCCCAAAACACCCTCCCACTCCCACCCTGCTCCGCATCAGCTTCTACCAACACCTCTCGCCCCTAAGGATCCACCAACTCTGTCTGACAGCAATCAAATGACCTTCAAGCAACAGGCGTGGCACCTACGGGCTCCAAAGGGATAAGTTGTAAGATTTGTAAGTATTTCGGGCATGTCACTTCTCGCAGATCTTTAGAAAAGAGCTGCAGAAACAGACCACAGAGCTTAACATACTCAGAGCCCTTTCCGTCCATACCCAATGAGAGGTGCTCCATAGCTACGGTGTGCCTCAATCGCTGGATCCAATCCCGGGGGTCAGGTATTGCAGGGGAACCCCACTGTGCCAAAAGAACTTGCCTCGCAGGCAAAAAAAGTCAATGCAATCTGTCTGCCCCTGAGCGAGCGCAAAGGGAAGAACTTAGGATGGGGAAGCCCCAGCAGCACATGTACAGGCAACCATGGGAGTGTAATCTGAAACGCAGTATCTAGCTCATCAAGGATTGTGCTCCAGTAACGTTCCAACTTCGGGCAGCGCCATAGCAAGTGTATCAGTGTCCCTGAAAGCCCACATCCCCGCCAGCAGAGGCCTGATTTTGTGGTGTCCCAAGACTTGACGCGCGCAGGGGTATATTACTAATATGTCGCTGTTTTGTAGGCCGATTCGATCCCCGCAGTGTTAGAGGTCTTATGGTGCGCCCTAAAGAAAACATGTTCCCATTCTTTGCCTGTCAGGGGACGCCCCAACTCTGTTTCCCAGCGGACTTGGCTTTTCGTACGCTGCTTCCGCGAGTGATGCATAATCATCGCGTAAAGCTCCGATATGAGTCTCCGGTCGTCTTTTTAGCATACAAACCATCGTTCAAAGGTCGTTAACGGTCGCGACATGAGAGCCACATTGACCGGTTGGGTCACCCAATGCGCCACTTGCGCATGATGAAAAGCATCAGCTTTGGGCAGCTGAAAATATTCTGAACGTAGTGTGGTAAACAGGATCGGACCATCCAGATCAAAGAGCGAGCCCACCCTCTTGCAGCCTTCCTCTCGCCAGCGATGGAAGACCGGGGATGCGCAACCCAGTGGGAAATCAGGGTTAATTTACGATGGGTGTCATTGGTGAGGGGAAGGAAGTCCATCCCTTATGCTGCACCAATTGGTCCCATGCTTTTAGGGTCGGAGAGGTCACTGGGGAAGAATACAGTCCCCATGCTCGAGGCTTGCACGGCAGCCACAGCTCCCGCCAAACATTACATCCGGTCCAATGCTTACTAGACAATGGCCTATTCCACTCCGCTATATACCTAAGGCAGGATGCCTGAAAGTATGCTGCAAGTAGCGGGAAGCCCAGTCCACCTTCCGCCTTCAGAGTAGTGGCTACTTCGAACGCGAAACTCGTTCTCTTGTTGTTCCATAATAACTTGTTAAGCAGCCCCTGAAGCTTCCGTAGCATGCCCGTTGGGGGGCTCAAGGGTAGCATCTGAAAAAGATAGAGTATACGGAGGAGTACAGTCATTTTTATCGCGGCCAGTCCCCCAAACCAAGCTAGCTTAAGGCGGGACCAGTCGGAGAGGGCTTTGGTAACATGTTCAGTGAGGAGGGCATAATTTAGGAACAGAGTTTTAGCCAGGGTCGGGGCCAACCGTATACCCAGGTACGTGATGTCTAATTGCACCCATTGGAAGGTGAAGTCCCACTGCAGGTCCATAGTATCAGCGTCCGGAACAGAGATGTTGAGAATTTGCGATTTAGAAAAATTTACTTTAAACCCTGCCGCTTTTTGGAAGGCAAGGAGTTCCGGAGACAGACACCGCAAAGAAGAGTGGGGATTGGTCAGAGCCAAGATGACATCGTCTGCATACAGATTGACTTTATGGGCGTCTGCTCCGAAACGGATCCCTGAGATACCGGCATGAGACCGAATGCGCTGGGAATAAGGCTCCATATAGAGCGCAAAAAGTAACGGGGAGAGGGGGCACCCTTGCCGCATCCCCCTAGTAATGGGAAAGGGGCAGATCAACACCCATTCACCCGCACCACCGCTGCAGGAGCCGTATAGAGGCACTGAATCCATCGTAGGAAGTTGTCACCTATACGGAACGCTCTCAGCACCGCAAACATATAGCCCCAGTCTACACGGTCGAAGGCCTTCTCAGCATCGATAGAAAGCAGGAAGGTCTGCGCCTTAGATCGGTCTACCAAGTCCATGAGATGGAGCAGCCTCTTAGTGTTATCACCCCCTTGCCTAGTTGGGATAAACCCCGCTTGATCGGGGTCAATCACGCCGTCCAATACAGGGCAGAGCCTCCCAGTCAACACTCCCGCAAATAACTTAGCATCAATGTTGAGGAGCGAAATCAGTCTATAAGAGCCGCATTCCGTAGGGTCCTTCCCTGGTTTGGGAATGACCGTTATTGCTGCCTCGGTCATGGACGGAGTCACCACCCCCGTGACGAGGAACAAATTAAAGAGGTGAGTTAAAAGGGGAGCCAGCTCCACACAATATGTTTTATAAAACATGGCTGAGAAACCGTCCGGCCCGGGCGACTTAGCTAGTTTCAACCGCGCGATAGCCAGTATGACCTCTTCAACGCGTATCTCCGAGTCCAGCACTTCCGCCGATTCCCGATAGAGGGGCATGATACCACACGATGCAAGATACGCCCTTACGCCCCCCGGTGCCACTTCCTCCTTCCTATACAGCGTTTTGTAGAATTGGCGAAAGGTGCCAACAATGGCAGCGTCAATGGTGTGGTCCATCGCCTGAGGGTCCTTGATAGATTGGATAGTATGTAATTGAGTGCGCGCACGCAACCTATGCGCTAGCATCCTGCCCCCTTTATCCCCGCAGAGGTAGAATTCATGCCGCAAGCGCAGTAGGGTATGTGCCACCCTGTCGAGGTCAAGGTGTTTGTCTCCAGCTCCCTCCACACTCTCGGAGCCCCCGTCCTCTTGTAAATCGCCTCCAAGCCACGCACATCCCCCTCCAGCTCCACTCGCTTCTCTTTGCGCAGACGAGAGTACGTTGCAGCTAGCGCTATAAATTCTCTGAGTACAACTAATTTCAGGGCTTCCCAGATCGAAGCCAGAGGAGTATCCTCCACCACATTGTTGGGTAGGTAATGAGTAATAGTGTCACAGATCTTCGCTACCACTGAGTCTGAGTGCAGCATGGAGTCTCGAAGGCGTCAACCAGCCGGAGGCGGCCAGGCACCACTGAACAAAACCACCACCGATATAAGAGCATGATCGCAGAGGGAGCGCGGCGTGATGGCCGCTGCGGACAAGTGAGGCAAAAAGAAGGAAGTGGCCAGAAAGTGGTCTAGGCACGCATACGTCTTGTGAGCAGCTGAGTAGTAGGTGTAATCGCACTCCTGGGGGTGCTGAACGTGCCATACATCAACCAACCCACCCTCTATTAGCCACTGTTTCCCCCCTTGCGACCATGCGCCAGTTTGATTTGACCTCTGCTCGGACCTATCTATCCCCCCTCCATCACAAGATTGAAATCTCCGCCCACCAGAATCAGTGCATCCAGAGACGCCAATACCTGCGCAAGGGCTGCACGCAGAAAGGATTCCTGTTGGACATTGGGAGCATAAATGGACCCTATCGTGAACAGCAACTCACCCCATTGAAACCGTACAGCCAGGAACCTCCCCCTAATGTCCACCACCTTGGAAATAACTTTACAGTGCGTACGGGTGCTAAACAGAAGGGCAACCCCATGCTTCATGTTCAGGCCTGCGGACCAAAGCTGCAGCGGAAAACGGTGGTCTGTCATACGGCGGACATCTTTAGAAAGGAGGTGCGTTTCCTGTAAGAGGCACACATCACCATCTACATTCTCCAAGAGAGACAGTATCGCAGCACGCTTCACCGGGCTATTTAGCTCTCGAACATTAAGGCTCACCACTTTCAGGTCTCTGGCCATCATACCACAGCAGGGAGAATAGAGCTAATACCCATCCCTGCACCTAGGTCAGCAATGCACATCACAGTCGTAACAAACCCCCTAGATCCTCTCCCAGCGTCCTTAAAAGCTGATGCGGAGCTCCCAAAACAACCCCAATTTCCCACCCCAGTCCCCAACCCCCCCTGCACCCCACCACAACAACCCCCATCCCCATCCCCACCCCAACCCCTCACCCCAACCCCTGGAAACCCCAAACAAGGAGTAAACTCAAAGTCAAAGTTCTCAGTAGAAAAGGGAAAAGAACAACAGTTTGTCAAACAGGCCCCAGGAGCAGGGGGATGTGGCTTTCTCATCTCTCCATTCCTCATCCTGATACAGGACATACCATCGATCCAGAACATTGAAGATGTACCACGCCACAATGAAGAGCTGACCGCCTCCGGCACCAGCTACAGTCCCACCCAGTGCCGAGCCGATGAGCCTCAGGCGACCCCAGGCGTGTCCGTGACTAGGGCTACAGAGGCAACCGCAGCTCCTCTTTCCAACAGGCTCGCCGAGATGTCAGGTTTTGCCACAGGTGAGGGCTTTCCAACTTGCTGCCATTCCGCAGATCGTCTGCGCTGTCTGGTAGGCGATCCATCCTGCCGAGGCGTGGAAGCAGGTCATTTCAACCTGAACGAGCTTGCCGTTGAACTTGCAAATGAGTCTAAACGAATGCCCCCAGGAATAAGGAATGTTCTGTTCCCGCAGATAGGTAGTGATGGATCTAAAGTCTCTGCGCTTGTCAAGAGTGGAGGCAGCCAAGTCCTGGTAAAGCATCGGTTGGGGACCGCGAAATTTGATGGGGTTAAGGTCACGCGCCCTACGCAGGATCTTCTCTTTAAGCTGGAAGTCATGGACACAAACTAAAATGTCCGGTGGAGGGGCGCGGGCCCTGCGTGGGAGACCCACCCGGTGGACACGATCCAGTTGAAGTTCCTGTGGATCCTCGTCCTCTAGGATCTGGCCGAAGAGTGCCCCCACATACTTGCATAAATCATCACCATCTCCTTTCCACGGCACCGCTCTAATCCGTATATTGTTCCGCCGGGACCTATTCTCCAAATCCTCAGCCTGCGCCTGGAGGTCCAGATTCTGCTCAATAAGACTCAACACATCCTGCTGGAGCTGATGAATGTCCTCCGCTGTCCCGAGGTCATGCTCCTCCAGGGTCGCAACCCGCTCTCCCACCGCATCTACGTCGGGCCTCATCTTGCGCAGAACCGATGAGAGCTTCCGTGATGTCCTCCTTAATGGTGGCGAACAGCTCCATCATGAAGGCCTTGGTCGCCGGAGCCTCACCATCACTAGAGCGTGGAGGCGTAGCAGCGAGCGGCGAGGGCGACCGCCCCGCTCCCACCTGAGGCACTTCTTTCCCGCCTTTATCTTTGTGATTCCTTGCCGCCGCCATCTGCCCTCGCTAAGTGACCTGCTGTCCTGCTCACCACCCCGGAACAGGGCCTCAACACATACTCGAGAGTCCAGCGGGTGTATTCGCACTCAACTCCCACCGTAAGTGCAGCTCCTTAGCTTCGTGGCAAGGACTCAGGCTAGGCAAGGGGCAAACGCAGCACCAGACACCACGAGTAGGAAGCTTATTGCACCCCCCACAATACGCTACTGGGCCACTGATCCACAATTGCGCTGCGGGCACACCACCACAATATCTGCGCGGAAGCCGGGTCCGACTCACCACAGAATCCACAGGAGTGATCTCTTCTCCTTTGCTCCTGGATGCTTTTGCAGCACTGGGGGGCACGGGGGCAAGACAGTCACAACACTTCCAGGCGGCAGCAAGGCCCGGGCCGCAGTGTAGTCGCCCCCAGGATCGCACTCACAACAAATCTGCCCCCAGCTGAGTAGGCAATAGTATAGCTGAAGCAATGGGCGGAGGGGGGGCAGCACACCAGGCTCCAGGCGCCCTCCATGGTCTCCAAACAGTAGGCCTCACGCAGACATCTAGGCTCCAAACCGCCTGCTCTCAACTGGTCCCGCGCCACGGTTCCTTCCCGCCGTCCGCCGGCTCGCGGAAAGACTACCAGGGCCCTTGAAAGCTGTCCCAGACCACCTCGCCAGGGCAATGGGGGTCACCAGCAGTGGTCCCGTTGGCGGCGGCGTGGGCGTTCAATGCTTCTTCAGGGGCCTGACCATGCAATTAGCCCCACCAGCCGCCGCCGCCGAGAATCACCACTGATTCAGACAGTCAGCCAGCTCCCTCCAGGCCTTGCACTCCTCCTCCCGCCTTGTCGCCGTCCGTCGAAGTGCGAACCGAGGTCCGCTCAGCACAGCCCTCCACGCTTCTCACCTGCTCTCCACACACAACAGCACCGCCTCTCCCCTCCGGTGTGGGCTCCGCCGTCAGGGGTCTCCTTCCGCTGTGCTCCCACCAGGCCCGCTACGTTGGTTTGGGCCCGGGTCGGTCGCTCCACAAAATGGCGGCTCAGGAGAAGACCCACCGCCCCCCTCCGTCACTACTTCTCCACTGGGCGCTGCAAGGAGCACCACGTCCGCATCTCCACAGCACCCGGGGGGGCCTGACAGTGCGCCCCAGGGCTGGATCTCTGCCCCGGCTCTGTTCCCGGCTCACCAATAGGAGGGCCCACCACCGCGGCGCTGTCCCGAGCTCCCAGCAAGGCCGTTACAAGGCTGGAGTCGGGCTGGGCACCGCAGAGGTCCGTACCCCCGTACGCCGTAGTAAATGACCCCACCACAGGAACGGCGGGGTCGCAGGGAGCCTCTACCCTCCCTCACTCACGTGGATTAGCACAGGCAGGGCCACTATACAAGGCAGAAAACAAACGGCGCCGGAGGGACAGCAGGACACGTCCTACTCCGCCGCCATCTTACCAACGCTCCTCTACTGACTTGTTAAACAGACATAGCGGAAAAATGGCTGAGAAGATGTTCATCAAATATGGCAGGCACTTAGATTATGTTGAATAATGGATGCCTTTTGTTATTAGATCTTAATTGGCTCATCAGCTTTTAAGTAATAAGATATAAAATCTTTCCGATATATTGGGCTGTGCTATACAACGGTTCATCACAATAACGAAACACAATATGATTAGTTAATAAAAACCCTGGCAAAATCAAAAGGCACCCATATTGATTAGACCCCAATTTGCCTATTTTAACGTGTTTGAATGTGAAATGTAGGTTGTTACTCTTGTGTTAATGTAGAGGAAGGAACTAAGCAGTTTAGCAAACTCTGCTGAGGGTTTTGATTTATAGAATCTATAAAGTTTACGAAGTAACGCAGTTGTCTAGTGCAAGTATATAAAAAGCACTGCATTACATATTGAAATGTAAATTAAGAAGTTATTTGTGAGAAAACACAATTAGACATAATATAGGGTGGCTTTGAAATTGCCTTCATTGTTTTTTAAGTAAATATATTTAAATATGTTTGACAAGCCATGTTTCTGGTTTGAAATGTAAAGAAGGTTTCCATAGTTTGTGTAATGTACACTTTCAGGATGATACAGTGCAACATTGGAATATTTTATATTAAAATGTAAAATGAAAAAAAATTCAAACGTAACAGCTTTTTGAGTAGATCACTTCTACTTTTGTCTCTGCCAAATATTAGAGAACACAAACTGTGTGTTCAGAAACATAGACCTTGAGATGTTAAATGTGTCCTTCATCTTAATTTAGTCTAATTCCTATTAAGTGTCCTATATAATTACCACCACTGTAGATAGCCATAACCCAGTGATGGTGATATTTACTACAAGAGGAAGAAACTGATTCTATATCAAACTTGTTTCTCAATCCATGTTGTTTCAAATTCTTCCAAATGTAAATCATTTTCAACATCTGCTGTCTCAGCATGCTCTCTGATCTAAAAAATGAAACTGTGCCCAACAAGCAAAACCCTAAATATCTTACACATACACAGACATGCAAGAATGAGGAACACTAAGGGACACAAACAAATGTGTAAAGAGTTAGATGATTGGCCATAAGGAAAGTACATAATATCAACAACTTAATTTTGAAAGGAGAAAAATTATTGACTTAAATAAAATGTGACCTACTAATGTAGCACAATACTAACAAAAATCAAAATGAGGTAAGAAAATGAACTAGTCTGCAGAAATTAATTTTTAAATGTATTAGAGAGGCATTTTAAAAACACACTTTTGGTAATATACCATAACAGTTCAAAATGTATTAGAGAGGCATTTTAAACACACATTTTTGGTCACATAACATGAAAACCAATAGGAAACTATATAGGATATATACAACTCAATAATACTAAATAACTCCAACAATCACAGAGAATCTGATAAATGCTGGAAAGCATAACAGCTGTATTTCTTCTTTAAAGACATTGACAAGAGATTATAAGTTATACCTTATCACCACCATCTTCACAAACTCGACTTAACTCTACAAGATGCCACTCAACTCTGACACACCACTAAACCCTATGACATGCCAATCCACTCTATGCACATTGACTCAAAGACACTGTATGACACACCACTCCATGAGACACCACTCCACTATGTTGTACAGCATACCACTCCACTCTACAATACTACTCAAGTCTGTGTCCTTTCACTCCACTCCAAACCACTCTACTCCACTCTACAATACTCTCCGACACACCACTCAACTCGACTCCTCTGCCCTCTATGCCACACCACTACACTCTATAACATGCCACTCAAAGCTACAAGATGCCACTCTACTCTTTGACACTCTACTAAACTATAAAACACTTCATACCACACTACACCACTCTACAACATGTCACTGCGCTCTACAACTCACCACTCCGCTTTACCACATACCACTCCACTCTCCGATATGCCATTCCATTTTTCGCCACTTCACACTATGCCCATCTGCTCTAAGACACTCTGCGGCACACCACTCTATGACACACCACTCTATGACTCGCTGCTCCACTGTACGCCACTCCACTTTTTTCTATGTCACGCGTCTTCACTTAGCGCCACTCTACGACATGCTACTCATTCTATGCACCTGCCTCTATGCCACTCAATATCACTTTACTCCACTTCCCTCTATTACACACTACTCCATTCTACTCCAGTATATTCCACAACTCCCCTCCATTCCACTCCACAGTACCCACTCTATCTCACTCCATTCTAGGACAATCTGTGCCATTCCACTCTACCACACTCTAATGCAATGTACTCCATAAGAGGCCACTCCACTTCACTTTAGAACACACCACTCCACACTAGAACACTCAACTCTACTTCATTCCACCACACTTTATGAAACTCCTCTCTGCAGCTCTCCACTCTACAACACTCCACTGTAGGACACTCCACTCTACAGCACTCTCCTGCCCTCTATGCCATTCCACTCTACAGCACAACATTTCCCACCAAAATAATCTATTGCACTCTACTCCACTCTACTCTACTTCATGCTGCTACACTCTACAACACTCCACACCACTCTACGACACTCCAGTCGATGACATGCCACTTAATTCCAATACACTCTATGACACTCGACTCCACTCTATGCCAGTCCCCTCTACGACAGTTTACTCCCCTCTAAATACAATCAGATACCACTGTAGTTGTCAATAATATACTTAATATCTATTATGAAGCCAACATGAGGCGCGCGTTTAACTTACCTTTTATCTCTATATTAATTACAATGTTATATTTCTGCTTCCTGAAAATGTTATGGTTAATATTGGTTCAAGTGTTTTATCTTTTGGGATGTTTGGTTAGTTCTGAAAATAACTATTTTTCTTCTTAAAAAATATAGTCTTTCAGATTTTTTTTTTTTTGCTAAGGTCCACATGACCAGGCAACAAAACAGTCTTAAACCAATAGAGGTCAACAAAGGCAAAACAACTAAAGCCTTTGGGGAGAACACTGGTGAGCCATCACAAGCTCCTGGTGGATAGTCAAGTCTCTGTCTCCTGCACTTTCTTTTTTGTATGACTTGTAGTGGAGGTGATAATGGAACAGGTGACAGCAGACGCTTTTGTTTCCATAGTCATAGCTCAACCTGTCAAAGTATTTACAGGGGTCATTAGTCATTGAATTAGTGCCCTCATTTTTGGTATTAAAATTAAATCAGAATTGCAAGTTAGAAGGGAGAAAAATAACCGCAAATTTGAAACAAAATTAAGATAACTCTCCTAGTGAAGGCTTCACACAACTGTTGTCGGCAGATTGTTTTTAAAAATGTATACATGTCTAGCACTTCTTCCTAGAATATCAGGCAACCCATTGTAATAGAAAGTGCTTTTTGCAGTTAGCACATGATTAGCTATTTGTAAGTTATAATGTGTTTATCACACTATATTGCAGTTCAACCATTACTGAGCAGGGACCAGCATGTAATGCGAACTAAGAGGTTTCGTTGTATGTCAAAATACTGGTAGCTTAAGTCATCTTTCTGCATCTAAATGTCTGTTGTTGTCAAGTAGCATTGTGCTGAATGGTTGGGGATCATATCTGCTCCATGGCAGCAGTCTGTCTCCTCCATTGAGTTGCTGCTGACCATGTACAGTTAATACAGTTAATGCTGGTTATGTGTTGTACATGTGCATATACTCTTACTGCCCTAGCTGCTTTTATTGTCCCTGCATCCCCTTGCTGCAGATTTGCTATGGACTTGGAGTCCCTGTACAAGAATAAAAACAGAATTGAAAACTCTCCATCCAGAGGGCAGTGCCTCAAGATGAAATAGGGCTTATCTGCCTACCGCCGTCCTCCTTTTTATTTCCGGACTTTTATATAGCCAGAACATGACCCAAAGGTATCAGAGCACTTTACATGAGCACTAGATGCCTACACAGGCCAAATATTTTTTTTTAGGCACGGGGAGATTAAGTGAATTGCCCAGAATCACAGGATATTGCGTGTCCATGCTGAGACTTGAACCTTGTTCCCCAAATATGAGATTGTCCGCCCTAGCTGTTAGGCTACATCCGGTCCCCTCTCTGTTCTCACAAACCTCCAGAGGACACAAGGGTGCTGCGGCAGTATAACGCGGCACATGGCTGGAACATTTTTTAGGGTTGCAACAGAGCAAGTTGAAGTTGAGAGCAATGGGGGGGGTGGAGAGGTAAACAAAATGTTTTGCCCACAGATCCTGCACTGGCCACACACACTAAGCAGTCGGAGGGAGAAGTAGGGTGGTGCAGAGAAGCATAGGGAGCAGCGTGGTAAGCGCTCTGGGTGGGTACATTAATGCAAAGAAGAGGCCCAGTTAGTCGCTGATGGGTTCTGTTTCAGAGCAAATCAATTCCCTTGACTATATTCTTCACATGACCTGCCGACCAGAAAGTGTATTCGGCGATCCGTTGATTACTATCCTCTAAACAGAGATCCAATAAGAAATTAAAGCACTAACTTGGCATCCTGGTGCATGAGTAGCGGCCCCCAAACAGGCTAATAGCATGTGGTGGGAGGTAAACTCTGCCACACAGCATTTGGCAGAGTTTTTGCAGTACTCTGAGCTTCAAGCAGAGTGGCAAAACTCTGTGAACTCTCCTGGTGGAGTGGAGTTTACCACTCATCTCTATATATAAGTAAGGGCCAGATGTATTATTGTATGCTTTACCCGTGTATCCCACGTGGTTTGCATGGGCAATGCAATACTTAAGTTACATTTAGAAAGCAACATGTTAGACTTGGCATCTTTTGGCGTGTTTCCCCTGAGTTTTTGCTTTCTGCCCTCCCTGTTTTTACTCTGTTTTTGCTGGTGTAGTGTTTCTGCACACTTTTCGCACTGCTGATCAGTGATAAAGTGCAAATGCTCCTGTGGTAAAGTATGTTATGGATTGGGATTTCCCTGATTGGCTGTTTTGTTTTCTTGTCAGCCCCTCGTAAAGTGCACTGAGTGTGCCAGGGACTGGGAATCAAATGCTACACGTAGGACTGCAGCCCGGATTGTGCCACCCACGTGAGTAGCAGGAAAAGGTACCTCAGACTTGCCATTGCTTAGTCTACACGCAGTTTGTAACTGTCATGTCAACATGGTCTGTGCACGCTGCCAGAACCTAACCTTCCCTGTTCTTACATGTCAGGTACCCCTAGGGTAGGCCCAAAGTACCCCTGTGGGCAGGGTGCAGTGTATGTGAAAGTTAGGACATGGCCTGGTGTGTGTGGCATGTCCAGAAGTGAATTACAGTCCATTTCTTTTTTCACTATTGTAAGGCTACCTGTTCCCCATAGGACAGAATGGGAAGTTTGTTTATAGCATCTTATAAACATAACTGGCCCTGGGAACAAGGTGGGAGGAAAAAATTTAGTAGGCCTGAAATCAGGATTTAAAGTTGCTTCTTTTAGTGAAGGTGATGTTTACATTCTGTGTTTGAAAAAAACACTTTTAGGAAGTAGGACTTTCTTGTTCAGTCATCCCTTGTGCCTCTGATGGAATGTGGATTGCCTGTCTGGGTTTTGGACGACAGATGGCTAGGAAGCTAGGGTGACTCCTGATAGTCTAGGTAGGTCAGGAAAGGGCTGTTGATGGGGAAGAGGGAGGAGATTTCCTTGCACCTCAAAGGGCCTAGTCTGCCTCTGACAATACCATCCCCTCACCCAGCAAAGAAATCACACCAGAGAAGGTAGAACTGTTTTTTTGGATTCAAATACTGGGGCCCAGACCCCTGAACTTTAGAACTCTCTTGGATCAAGAAGACTGCCAAGAAGAAGAGATGAAGAACCTGTGAGGAAGGATTACCACTTTGCTGTGTGCTTTGGTGTGTTGGCCCACAGTGGCTGCTTCTGTCTTAGGCAGTGAAAGGACTGGACTGAACTTTCTGCATTCGACTTTTGTGAGTTTCTCAAGGGGCTTGAGGTATAGCTTGGCCCCTGTTCGAGAAGTCTCAGGTACAGCAAATAATCCAGCTGTGTTTTGTGCTGTGACAGAAGAAAAGCAACTCGATGATGTCTATGATGCCGCTGCCTCTTTGTGTCCTGAAAGGCACCACAGGGGGCACCGGTGACCCTGGTCTCAACAACGATGCCATCTGATGCGGCCACCCAGCTGCTGCATGCACCGCAGCCTGAGGGCACTGCACGCCGCACTGCTGAACTTTGCACTGCCGCTCGCGACGCCTGCCTACACCAGCACTCCTGATCCCAACAGAAAGGAGCTTGACCTTCAACGCAAGTGACTTTAAGGCCCTCGGCATCCTGCATTTCTAACAGGTACTGTTTGCAGGTCTGTCTGACCCCGTAGCTGGTCTGCGACACCGCAACAAGCCTAAACTGTTTGTATTTGTTTGCCCACAATGCTGTGATAGCCCAAGACAGAGCTATTGACATCAAGGAACTGTTTTTAAAGCGTATTTTGATAACTGTAGATTTTTAAGTACTGTATTGTGGATTCTTATAGTTTTTGGTCTTGAATATAAAAATATTGGCTATTTTTCTAAACTGATGTGGTGTCCTTTTGCAGTGCTTACACTGTAATACTGTTGGTTATGTGAAAATGATCTACACACTGCCTCTAAGATAAGCCTGACTGCTCGTGCCAAGCTACCATGGGGGTGAACAGGGGTTATTTTAGGAGTATAACTCCCTTATCCTGACTAGGAAGAAGGGTCTCTACTTGGACAAATGTGTAGGCCCTTGCCAACTAGAGACCCCCAATTTTAACACAACACAATACCACAATGCTTGACCCTGCATTGCTTGATACATCTGGAGAAATGCAAGGCAGTGCAATTTGCTGTCTTGCAGTAATCTGTACACCAAATTCTACATTCCTGACAAATGTAAATTACATCAATGTGCCACTCCACTTTATTCTAATTCATTGCATGCCACCCCAATGTATACGTCTCCACTTTATGCTGTCCCACTGTATGCTCCACTCTACGTCTGTAGCGGTTATCCGGGGTGTGGGAGCCGGTAGCGTGCACTCAGTGGAGTTCAGACTATGTAGTACCTGCAGCTCGCCACTGGAGGGAGCCTGGCGGTTGCGGAACTACAATCCCCAGAAGCCCCGTAGCCGAGGAGGCGGAAGTATGGCAACAAAAGCCTTCCGCGGTCAACGGCTCAGGGCTTGTCAATCAGGACTGTGAGAGTGGTCGGACGTAGCCTCGTTTGTTCCCTGTATATCGGATTTGGTACTTAGTCTTCCCCGAGCAGCGGGAGCTGCTACCTTGAAGATACGTTTCCGGAAACGCGAGTCCCCGCAGGCAGTAAGACGGGTGGCCTCGCGTTGTGTTTGAGTGGCGTTTGTGAGACCCGCGCAGGAGCGCGTTGTCGTCTCCGTCACTTTGTACTTTTCTTTGGGATCTTTTTGTGCTCCTGGCGTGCCGGTACCGGTACGCATTTATCCAGACTCCTTGCTGATTTTGTCTTTCCGTTTTTACCTTCCTTGCTGATTTTGCCTACCTGGGAGACTCCTGTTGATATCTTTGGTATTTTCTTTGACAATTTGAAAACCGCCGAGGAGGCGGGTACCAGTACCCAGGATTCCAATGTTCGTGTGTGGCTGCAATTGAAGGGATAGACACGCCTGTTCAACACCACAGTTAGTACTCGCCACAGTTGTTCATATGTATGACTATTCCACCTGTAGAGGGCTGGGCGTCTAATTGTTCGTTCTTGTTCTTCCCTCACCTGCAGAATTCCATCGCGGGCGTTACCAGACCGGCGGGGGAGTGGGTAGACGGCATTCTACGTCCTTTCGGAAGCCCCATTGAACAACCTTTTGTTATTTTCTCCACTTCCCTTTTCCCCGGGGGGCACAACGTACATAGCTGTGTTTTTCTTCACACTGTGTGTGGTGCGTCCTGGAGAGGAGGGGGGATATTCGTCTCTTCATCGCTCCTGCTGACATCTCTCAGAGGTTAGTGGTTTCTTGCCATTGACGTCGTGACAATGTCACACCACTCTGCACTATTCCACTGTACGCCGATCCATTGCATGCAACTCCACTGTGCACCACTTCACTGTACGCCACTCTACACTACACCTCTCCTATCTACATTACACCACTGTATAGCACTCCTCTGGATGCCACTACACTCTATGGTATTCCGGTGTACGCCTCTCCACTCTATGCCACTTCACTTCTATGCCCCTACACTTTACACAACTCCGTTGTAGGCAACTACATTGTACTTCACCCCACTGTAGGCTATACTCTACACCATTCCACTGTACACTAATACACTGTATGCCAATCCACTCTATGCTACTGCACTGTATGCAACTCTACTCTAGCCAATTCCACTCTATGCTATTAAACTCTATCCCGCTCCATTACATGACACTCCAGTGTTCGCCGCTCCACTGTACACCACTCCACTGTGCCACTGTACGCTACTCCCCGCTTGCTATTCACCTCTACCTCCACTCCACTGTACGCCACTGTACTGTATGCCATTCCACTGTATGCTACTCCAATCTGTGCTATTCCCCTGCGTGCTACTCCATTCTATGACACTTCACTGTATGCTACGCCGCTCGAGCCCACTCCACAGTATGCAACTCCAGTCTAGGCCACTCCACTATTCAACACTTCACTGTATGCTATTCCACTCTTCTACTGTAAGCCAGTGTACTGTACACCATGCTGTTATGTGCTAATTCACTGTATGCCACTGCATTGTACGCCACTCCACTCTATGCCACTCTACTGTATGGTATTCCACTGTATGCCACTGTACTCTATGCTAGTCCACTATATGCCACTGCACTGAATGCCATGTGGTGGGAGGTAAACTCTGCCACACAGCATTTTCAGATATTTTGCAGAACTCTGAACTTCGAGCAGAGTGGCAAAACTCTGTGAACTCTCCTGGTGGAGTGGAGTTTACCACCTATCCCTATATATAAGTAAGGGCCAGATTATTATTTTATGCTTTACCTGTGTATCCCACATGGTTTGCATGGGCAATGCAATACTTAAGTTACATTTAGAAAGCAACATGTTAGACTTGGCATCTTTTGGTGTGTTTCCCCTGAGTTTTTGCTTTCTGCCCTCCCGGTTTTGACACTGTTTTTGCTGGTGTAGTGTTTCTGCACACTTTTCGCACAGCTGATCAGTGATAAAGTGCATGTGCTCCTGTGGTAAAGTATGTTATGGATTGGGGTTTCCCGTATTGGCTGTTTCGTTTTCTTGTCAGCCCCTCGTAAAAGTGCACTGAGTGTGCCAGGGACTGGGAATCAAATGCTACACGTAGGACTGCAGCCCGCATTGTGCCACCCATGTGAGTAGCTGGAAAAGGAACCTCAGACCTGCCATTGGTTAGTCTACACGCAGTTTGTAACTGTCATGTCGACTTGGTCTGTGCACGCTGCCAGAACCTAACCTTCCCTGTTCTTACATGTCAGGCACCCCTAAGGTAGGCCCAAAGTACCCATGTGAGCAGGGTGCAGTGTATGTGAAAGTTAGGACATGGCCTGGTGTGTGTGGCATGTCCTGAAAGTGAATTACAGTCCATTTCTTTTTTCACTATTGCAAGGCTACCTGTTCCCCATAGGACAGAATGGGAAGTTTGTTTATAACATCTTATAAACATGACTGGCCCTGGGAACTAGGTGGGAGAATAACATTTAGTAGGCCTGAACTCAGGATTTAACGATGCTTCTTTTAGTGAAGGTGATTTTTACATTCTGTGTTTGAAAATACCACTTTTAGGAAGTAGGTATTTTCTTGTTCAGTCATCCCATGTGCCTCTGGTGGAATGTGGATTGCCTGTCTGGGTTTTGGACGACATATGGCTAGGAAGCTAGGGTGGCTCCAGATAGTTTAGGTAGGTCAGGAAAGAGCTGAATAGACCTGGGCTGCGATGGGGAATAGGGAGGAGATTTCCTTGCACCTAAAAGGGCCTGGTCTGCCTCTGACAATGCCATCTCCACCCCCAGCCAGAAAAGCACACCAGAGAAGGTAGAACTGTTTTTTGGGATTCCAATACTTGGGCCCAGACCCCTGAACTTTAGAACTCTTTTGGATCAAGAAGACTGCCATGAAGAAGAGGTGGAGAAGCTGTGAGGAAGGATTACCACGTTGCTGTGTGCTTTGCTGTGTTGGCCCACAGTGGCTGCTTCTGGCTTAGGCAATGAAAGGACTGGACTGAACTTTCTGCATTCAAGTTTTTTGAGTTTCTCAAAGGGCTTGAGGTAGAGCTTGGCCCCTGTTCAAGAAGTCTCAGGTACAGCAAATACTTCCAGCTGTGTTGTGTGCTGTGACAGAAGAAAAGCAACTCGATGATGTCTACGATGCTGCTGCCGACTGTGTGTCCTGAAAGGCACCACAGGGGCCACCGGTGACCCTGGTCTCAACAACGATACCATCTGATGCCGCCACCGAGCTGCTGCATGCACCGCAGCCTGAGGGCACCGCACGGCGCACTGCTGCACTTTGCACTGCAGCACGCGACGCCTGGTGACACCATCGCTCCTGATCCCAACAGAAAGGAGCTCGACCTTCAACGCAAGTGACTGCAAGGCCCTCGGTGCTTTGCATTTCTAACAGGTACTGTTTGCGGGTCTGTCTGACACCGTAGCTGGTCTGCGACACCGCAACAAGCCTGAACTGTTTGTATTTGTTTGCCCACAACACTGTGATAGCCTCTGACGGAGCTATTGACATCAAGGAACTGTTTTTAAACGTATTTTGATAACTGTAGATTTTTAAGTACTGTATTGTGGATTCTTATCGTTTTTAGTCTTGAATATAAAAATATTGGCAATTTTTCTAAACTGATGTGGTGTCCTTTTGAAGTGCGTACACTGTAATACTGTTGGTTATGTGAAAATGCTCTACACACTGCCTCTAAGATAAGCCTGACTGCTCGTGCCAAGCTACCATGGGGTGAGCAGGGGTTATTTTAGGAGTATAACTCCCTTATCCTGATTAGGAAGAAGGTTCTCTACTTGGACAAATGTGTAAGCTCTTGCCAACTAGAGACCCCCAATTTTAACACAACACAATACCACAATGCTTGACCCTGCATTGCTTGATAAATCTGGAGAAATGCAAGGCAGTGCAATTTGCTGTCTTGCAGTTATCTGTACACCAAATTCTACATTCCTGACAAATGTAATTTACATCAATGTGCCACTCCACTTTATGCTAGTTCATTGCATGCCACTCCAATGTATACGTTTCCACTTTATGCTGCCCCACTGTATGCTCCACTCTACGCCACCCCACTCTGCACTATTCCACTGTACGCCGATCCATTGCATGCAACTCCACTGTGCACCACTTCACTGTACGCCACTCTACACTACTCCTCTCCTATCTACATTACACCACTGTATGCCACTCCTCTGGATGCCACTACACTCTATGGTATTCCGGAGTACGCCTCTCCACTCTATGCCACTTCACTTCTATGCCCCTACACTTCACACAACTCCGTTGTAGGCAACTACATTGTACTTCACCCCACTGTATGCTATACTCTACACCATTCCACTGTACACCAATACACTGTATGCCAATCCACTCTATGCTACTGCACAGTATGCAACTCTACTCTAGCAAATTCCACTCCATGCTATTAAACTCTATCCCGCTCCATTACATGACACTCCAGTGTTCGCCGCTCCACTGTTCACCACTCCACTGTGCCACTGTACGCTACTCCACTCTTGCTATTCACCTCTACCTCCACTCCACTGTACGCCACTGTACTGTATGCCATTCCACTTTATGCTACTCCAATCTGTGCTATACTCCTGCATGCTACTCCATTCTATGACACTTCACTGTATGCTACGCCACATGAGCCCACTACACAATAAAAGGCTCAGTCAATGTCTCAATAAATGATCCTCTTGCACAACTCCTGGTAGCTGGAAATGAGCTGGCAGGCTTAACTTAGGAGACAGATGTGTAAAGTATATAAAAACACCAATACATGAAATAAGACACCATACACAACAAAAATACAACACTAATTATAAAAATAGGGGACATATTATCAAGGACGGCGTTAAAATTATCGATGGTTAAGCGGCAGAAAACTGCTGGTAAAGCGGCGATAATGGGCTTTATAATAAGCCCTGGAGAATTCCAATAGAAGCCCATGTTCACACTAGAACATGGGCTTCTATTGGAATTTTCAAGGCCATATTATCAAGCCCATTTTTGCCGCTTTAGTTGCAGTTTTCTGCCGCTAAACCGGCGATAATTCTTTACTCCGTCCTTGATAATATGCTACTAGTTTACATTTTTATGAACAGATAGACACAAAAATGCAATATAGGGCACAGGAGATATGCATTTTTAAAGAATAAACACTTTCTAGTGCTTGAAAACAATAGAGAAAACATGGGCTATCTGGTCGCACTTGATTGTACAAAGTCAAAGTTTGAGGCCAACTTCCTTGGAGCTCTGGTCTGATACACTAAGCAGAAGGCCTCAGTCAAAATGTAACCTTCGCACTTAGGATTTTCTCTTGTCATTAAGCAGGGCTTGATTCTGCATAAGGCCCCGGTCAACTTGTGGAAGTCTTGTCTATGGCTTTAGCTCCGGAGCTTTTAGTGGGATAAACCTGAAATACAGGCCGGATCGCTGTTCGACATCAGCAGCTTGACTCTCTTTGACAAGTTGGTCACCTAATGGAGCTTTTCCCAAAAATCCTAAATGCACCTAGCCAAATCCTTAAAAGTCCACTGGATGCACTAAAGGATGGGGACTTGGTGGAGATGATGCTGGTGGGCTCTGTGAACCTGCAGCTTTCGAGGAGTCCACTTCTTAATCATTGTGAATCCAGGCAAAGTCCTTAGGGCTATAGTACCAGATTGTGAAGGAGGCGCAGTCATTCAGACCAAATCTTTTGGTGCAGATCAGGGTTAGAGCAGGGCAGTCCTACTTCTCCTTGTTGATTAGGGCAGCAGATCTGAGTTGCTTGGCAACTCTCCTATATTTATTTAGTTTTCCTGGGTGTCAAGCAGGGTGGCAGTCCTGGACAATGTGATGCAGGGTGCAGCCATCAGGTATGAACACTTCTTCCAAAGTGGAGAAACTCTCTCCTGGAGAGTTAGATCTGGCCATGCCAAAGCACAGGTATGGCTAAGATTCTCTAACTCCCCTCTTCCAGCCCCTTCATTAATCTAATTACAGGAGCTCCTGTGAGCCTGTTCTGTCCTAAAGTGTCACTCTCCCTTTAAAGACATGTTTGACCACTCCACCACCGTTCCTGTCTGTAGCTTCAACAGCTGTAGCTCTCTTCCCACAGAATATCCTTTGTCTCTCTAGCAAGCTACTCCACACCTCATTAGGAACGCTTGGCTCAGCCTGACAGAGACTGGCCAATGAAGAGAGGGCAGCTGGAAGGCTGGATTTTGGCTGACAGAAAATAATGTTCTAAACTTTCTTTTCTGCAATAGTTATTATAAAGAAAACAGCAGCAAGTTTTGGGATTTTTCATAACTATCATTTGGTGTCTTTTAATGGTATTTCTAGCTTGCTGGTCAATATTATACCAAAATACATTATTCCCATGTTAGCCTTTGGAGCTATTTGGCACAATGGAGTAAATGAAATTGGCATCTTTTATAATCTCCCTTCTTACAAGGCACCCTACTTCTGGGACACTTTGGGGATACCACAGGGGTTACTTATGTGTAAACATAAGGTAGTTGGAGACTTTGGAAGTACCTTTAATTCCAAAGTCAAATTTGCATATCAATTTAATGTAAAGACAGCCTGAAAAGCAGAGCTTCCTTTAAAATGACAGCAGGCAAAATAGTAGTGCACATTTAAGTGCATTAAGTCTACTGGGCCTCTAAACCAAAATGCCCTATTATATACTTGGGACGTACAGCTAGGCTGTCAGAACCAATTGTATTTAAACCTAATTACCATATACTTTATATAGCAGAACACTGGCCTTGGGTCTGGTGAGCAAGCCTGGACACAGTCAGTGTCAGTTACCACTGGTAGCAAGCAAAAATAGGGGTGATCAGAGCAAACAGGATGGCCTTCTCATACAGCCCCCCAAATTACAGGTGATAGGTAACCTACACCCTGGTAATCCTCATCAGCTAAGTGGAAAAACCTGGGAAGTTCCTCAGCATTTGCATGGACAGTCCTAATCTGTATCCCACTGTGAAGTCCATCCTCTATAGGGAAATGGACTACCTCAACAGTTTAAAAGGTCCCCCCTTATCTGCATGAACCATTGAATGACCTGTGGTCATCTTGAACGCGAAAGTGACTGCCAAACATATATGGCATCAGCTTCTTCAAGGATCAAACCACAGCAAAGGCTTCCCTCTCAATGGCATTGCATCTTTGTTCTCTGGAGAGAAGTTGCCATCTGATGAAGACAATTGGCTGGTCAGCGCCCTCTTCATTTACTTGTGCCAACACTGCCCCATCCCTTGTTCTGAAGCATCTGTTTGAACTACACATTCCTTTGTGTAGTCAGGGGCCAGTAACACTAGTGCTGAACACATAGCATTTCAAAGGCCTTCTGACACTCTGGAGTCCAATTGACTTTTTTGGATTGCTTTTTACAAGTGAGTTCTGTCAAGGGCGCCACAATGGTCCCATCGTTCTGAATACATCTTCTATAATTTCCAGTCAGACCAAGGAATGCCCTGACATTAGTCTGGGTTGTAGGAAATGCCGAATCCAAATGGTTAGATTTTTGGGCTGGAGAGGTTCTACATGGCCTCTACCTACTGGGTGGCCCAGGCACATCCCTGAACTCTGCCCTATTGGGCACTTCCGGCCTTAAAAGTCAGGCTTGCCTGCTGCAGAACCTGAAACATTTCCTTCAGGTGGATCAAATGATTCTTCAAGGTGGAATTCTATACAACTATAGCGTCCGGATAAGATGCATTGAGTTGTTCCAACTCAGACAGGCACCTATTCGCCAAACTTTGGAAGGCGGAAGGGGCATTCTTTAAACTAAAGGACATTACTGTGAATTTGGTAGTGTCCCTCTAGTCTGGAGAATGCTGACCTCTCCAATGCTACTTCACTGTGTGCCATCTGCCAGAAGCTTGAGGTCAAATCAAATTAACTCAGGTACTTACAGCCCCTAACCTGTCAATGAGCTCATTAGCTATAGTATGAGCATCAGTCTTACTGACTTCATTCAGTCCTCAGTAGTCCACACAGAACGTTAACTCCTTCTTCCCCTTGGGGATTAGGTTTGAATACCAGCACCACTGGAATAACCCATTGTCTCTCTGAGGGCTCAATGACCCCCAATTCCAAGATCTTATCTACCTCAGCGTTGGCTCTCACATGGTCAGACAACCTGTATGATCAAGCTTTGACAGGTAGGCTGTCACCATTGCCAATGTCATGTATACACCAATCAGTGATACCTCAGGTCAAAGAGAACAGACCAGCCAACTGCCCCAGCACCTACGTGCAGTCTCTGTATGGTTGGTCTGTCAATTTGGGAGAGAGTGCAACTCCTTCCACTGACACATCTTGCAAATTGCTGGCGAGGAAGTCTGGCACTGGCTCGGTCTCCTCCGCTTCCTCCCTTATCTCTGACCATCAACATGGTTATGTTAGCCTTTTCTTTTGAGGGTTTCAACCTATTGACATATAGGAACCAATGGCGGGTACTATAGGTGTTCAGGTCTACCAGCTAGGTAACCTCAACCTTCTTCTATAGTATTGGAGAAGGCCCAGTCCACTTGTCCTAGAGGCCCTAACACCACACAAATTGTCTTAGAGTTTACTCAGGCATAGTAACATTTTGGTCATACAGTACTTCATGAGCAGGGCCGGACTGGCTACCGGGCAGTTTGGAATGCTGCTGAGCTGGGGGCTGATTTTGTTTCTGGAGACCTGCGTGTGCTAAACGAAATTTGTTTTGCTTTAATTATTTCGAAGCACACGCAGGTCTCCAGACACGAAATCAGCCCCCACTGCAATGAAAGCAGCCCTCAGCTCGACAGCATTCAAAACTGCCCAGCATTCAGTCCGGCCCTGTTCATGAGCTCCTGGTTGGCTTCCAGTTTCCTGTTTGCTTTGTACATGTACTCTGCCATGCGAGATCTCAGGCCTAGTACATAAATCAGCATATTTTCCTTGGCTTCATTGAGAGGCATTTCCCAAGACTCTTTCACCAGGCACAATGGCCCTCTTACAGGGTGCTGAATAACCAATTCATAGTGGAACATCCCATCTCCTCCTGGGTTGGTCACACAAACCACTGATCCTGCCCTTCAGGGTCTTAATAAACCTTTTCACTGGACTATAAGTCAGGGGATGCCGTAGGCCAGTGAACTTGTAGGTAATACCACATTAGTCCCACATCACATTCAGATATTTAGGTATGAAATGTGTGCCTCTATCTGAAACAACTTCCTTTGGGAAACCTACTCTGGTGAACAGACCAAGAAGGGCTCTAGCCACAGAAGGAGCAGTGACTGTTCTGAGGGATATTGCTTCAGGATATCGTGTGGTGTGGTCCACTACCACAAGATATACTTGTTCCCTGATGCAGTTGGTGGTTCTAGGGATCCAACAATGTCCATACCCACACTCTCAAAGGGAGTCTGAACTATTGGCAGTGGTATCAAGGGGACCTTTGACTTGCCCCCATATTGCCCCTGGCCTGACAGGTGGCACAGGAGCTACAGAACACCTTAACTTTGGTAGATACGTTGGACAAATAGAAATGGTTAAACAACTAGTTCCAAGTCTTTTTCTGACCCAAATGAACTGCCAAGGGGATATCATGACTTAAGGTGAGAATACATTCTCTGTGCTTTTGGGGGACTACCAATCTACTGGTGGCTCCCTCCTTAAGGTCTATGACCCCAGTATGCAGAACTTCATCTTCCCAGTAGACTCTGTGTAATTCACTGAAATCCCATCCCTCTTGCTTGGAGGCAAACTCTCAGGGGTGGGACACCCCTTTTTGTCACTGATAAAACTCCACTCTTGAATGCCATCAGCTCCTGTAGATTCTGCCAAATCTGACAGACCATGCAGGGATGGAATCCCTTTCCTAGAGGTCATATCTTCCCCCTCAGGGTCAGATCCCTGCTGCACCCCTGGAATTATTTGGGCTGGCTCGCCAGACCAATTACTCCTTTCCATGCCATTGGATGCTTGGCCCATTGTTCCAGGGTCCAAGTGTCCAGCATTTCCCTTCTGGATAGTCTGTGATCTGGTCACAGCATATACCGACTCATGAAGATCCAGCATCCTTGCATGGACCATTCTCTCCACTACTTAACCAGTCAGACTCTTTGATATCATTTCCTGGTTGACACACTGGTGGGAGTGCAGTAGACACAGCTACCTTCCTAGTGTCTGTCATACACCCCATTACAAACTCACCATTACCATGAGTTGGAGTTTGGCTATGTTGTCTCTATAGTTTACTTGGTGATATAGACCAGATATGATCTGTTCTGGAGAAACCATTTTCTCTGTGATCATAGTCATTTGTGTCATTTTAAAGATACAAATATTTCCAATTTTTATAAATTGGTGTGGGGTTTTTATTGTGTGTTGTGTTTTACCTATTTACTGTATTGGTGTTTTTAAATGCTTTACATGCCTCTCTCCTAAATTAAGCCTTATTGCTCAATTTCTGCTAGCAAGGGTTGAGGAAGAGACTCATTTATAGAGACCCTATTAGGACCCTGTACAGTGTTGGTGGACTTCTTACTGGTGGTAAGTGCATACTTACAGCCACTGATAAACCACCTTCCACCAATTGGCATTTAATGTAATAGATGTAATCTTTCATTATTCTTCAAAAATGTCATCTAATCGCGCATAGGCAAACTATCTGAATTTGGCACACCCTTAATTTACATACGCTGTTCTCTTATGTGTTTTATTTTCTCTATTAGTTGTAATGTACATCATCATGCTATAATGTGTCTAATGTGAGAATGCAAGTGCTTTAAGTTACTTTCTGGCTTGATTGTAAAGAAAATTATTGAATTTCCCAACTAATGTAGAAGTTTAGCCTCTTTTGCTTTAAAAATATTTAGTCAGCAGCTTTAGCGACCTTTGTTGTTCGACTGACACTCGCATTACATATTCTCAGTCTCAGAATTACTATTGTTTACAAGATAACTAAATATTCTGGTCTACCTAACACACGTGCACACTTAAACCATACTCCCAAGGAATATTACAGCAGCATAAAAGAATTACTGGGATATGTTCAGTTGAACACAGGAGGTCTAGCGCATTCACTTTCTCATCAGTTTTATTCTGTCATAGATGACTACCTTTAAAATGAATAAAATGCTGACAGAGGCCCAACGGGGATGCCAGTCATGTGAAAAAAAATGCATGCAAACCAGTAGGGATTTATAAAGGAGAATTTGTAGCAACAACCCTGGAACGTACATAGCCTATTAGTTACAGCGAAGGATATGTGCTTTAAAAAAGCGTTCAGGAATAACAAAACCCACTAATTATCTTGATATATAGACAGAAGGCAGTCACTGAGCTCCCGTTATACTAAAGGCATTCAGGGGTAGGCAGTGTTTTCCCCATTTTGGTTTCCTTCTAATAGATTAATCCATATTGGCAGAAAGAAAAAACTGAGAATTCGTTTTGCTGATTAATTCTATGCTGAAGAAGACAAAACTTGTGAATTTCAAAATAAGTTTATTGTTGCCAATGTTACTGATGATTTCCCATCCTCGAATATACATGGATATTTTTACATTTAAATGATTTTACCAAAGAGTTCATGTTCATAAGAGAGAGGAAAGTAATCAAATACTCAGAAAGCGATCACAAATTGTAATAAATTATTCAGTAAATTGCACATATACTGCTGATTTGTTAAAGATGTGTTTGTGTTCTCGTGAAAGCAAATAACTCTTGGACTACAGATTATTAATTTGCTTTATATTGACGTCCAGCAAGCGTTTGCGTATGATCTCAGATTGCCATGTTCGATTAGGGATGATAAAGAGTTGGGGCCAGATGTATCAAGATATACTTTTGCGATTCTCAAATAGCGATTTTTAAGGAATCGCTATTTGAGAATTGCAAAATGGTATGTATGTAGAAATTCGCTATTTTTTAGCGATTTCTTAAAATTCCTTTATTGCTAATCGCAATTAAGGAATAATTTCCCATTCATTTCTATGGGCCAGGAGGCCTATAGGAATGAATGTGAAATTATTCTCAATTTGCGATTTGCAATTTGCTAATCGCAAATTGAGAATAATTTCAAGGGTGCAGGGGTGTCCAAATGACACCCTGTTGCACCCCTAAAATAAGCATGGGTGCACATGTGGTGCACATACATGCCCTAAGGGCTTGTATGTGCATCACATGGCACTTTGAAAAATGCAAAAATGGGCATTTTTCAAGAAATTCACAAATTACCACCAACTTGAAGTTGGTGGTAATTTGCGATTCATTAGGGACAATTAGCAATTTTTTTTGCATCATACATTGCATTTGAGGAATCGCAAATTTTGCGATTCCTTAAATGCAATCGCAAAATAAGGAATCGCAAATTTGTAATTCCTTATTTTGTACTGAAATTTGCTACATACATACCATTTTGCTCAAATTCGGCGTTTGTGAACCCATTTGAGCTTCATACATCTGGCCCATGAACACAATTCATTCGCACAATTTTGGTTTCTGCACACTGACACACTTTTGGTGGTTTAGACAGCATAATTAATAAGCAGTGTTTCTCGTTTAGCTGCATTTGTGGCTTTTATCACATGGCATGTGAAATATAGTATTGGAAGGTGAAAATCCTGCAAGATTTCAGCAGCACTAATCCGCCCCTAAGTGCCGATACAAGGGATGCAGTTCTTTGCACGAAAAATTCCCCGACCAGTTGTCATTTTCATCCATCATACTGATTGTCCAGGCTGTTAATAGCTTTCTCCTGATAACTCATTATTGCTCATTAGCACAGCTGACCAGGAGCTTGACCAACTAGATGCTGTTGAGTTATATTTTTACAACTTAGAATTACACATTGCGTGGGTTGGGAACCACTTATATGATAATGTGAAAAAAGTTGTTCCCTACATTTGTGCAATGTAGTGGTTCAGTCGCTTTTTTACAAACATCCATTACAATGGATTGTCTTGTGTGTAGTCCATAAACCTAAACAAAATATGGTCCATGGCTGTAAGTCTGCTTTGTAGACTGCTCCTGAACTAAATGAAAAAATGCAATAGTACTTCTCTGGAATCAAGTTAGCAAGACATTGGGCCCTGTCCAAGAAACTATTTGGGGGTGAATTAGAGTTTGTCGAACAGGTACTCCCTCACCAACTTGTCATATATTATAATTGCTTTATAGCCTGGGGCACTTGTAATATGGGGGTGAGATAACCGTCATGTTTGTTCCAAACTCTAAATCAGGCCATTTGTGTTTTATGCTCCCTGGATAATGATGACTAGATGACGGGATGTCCTCTCAGTCTTTTTTAGGCCCTAGCAATATGTCAAATTTAATCTTGACCAGATGCTACCAAAGCAAAGAAGTTACTGTGTGTGGGTGGGTAATGTACTTGCGCGTGTACACATATGGGAGAAAGCATACACCACTGCTGCCAGTTTAGTGCAGAAGGAAATCTTGAAATTCAGCCATTTGTCCACTTTGGGAGGAAACAGCGCCTTCCTACTGATTGCAGGGTCCACTGTCTGAGGGATGCTAGCACTGTAACTTTCAGAATAGAGCCAGTTGTTTGGGTGCTGAGAAATTGCAGAGATGTTCTCTTTACAGTGCAGAGTGCACTGATACAGTAATCCATAGGCCCTCCATCCATTTAAGCTATGACTATTTAGTAAAACTTTGGTTGTTTAATGTGTTTAGCCTGTATCCATTATGGAACTTTTTCAATCTGCATAAACTGTATAAAGCTACTTCAAATGTAGAGGATAAAGATGTATTTACTTTTCCTGCTATAGGTTGGAGTTTGTAACTTTTGAGCAACCTGCGGAATAGATTTGCTGTTTTATTACAGAAGAATTCCATATGAGGGTCAGTGTTGGGAGGTGGTTTATTAGTTGGTGCAGGTGTGTACCCACAGCTAGTAATAACACCACAATCAAAAATAGGGTCCTGCCAAGTGTCAAACAATCCTTGTTAGCTTGGCTAACAAATGGTCAGGCTTAACTTAGGAGAGAGATGCTTCAATCATTCAATATCACCAAAACAGTAGATAAGTAGGACACAAGACAAAATAAAAATCCAACACCAATTTAGAAAAATAAAGAACATTTGTATCTTTAAAATTACACCAAAATGACAAAACTACAATGTAGTGTTCTCGACATATGAATTTGTAAAGATTAAATGTAAAAATTGACTTTCTAGCTCTAAAAATGAAAAGTGCAAACTGCTGGTATCTGGTCGTGCTTGAGTGGTACCAAGACAAAGTTTCAGGCTGACTGTGATGGAGTGTGGGTCGGATACGCTGGGTGGTTGGAGCCGGCCAAAACTTTAGCTTCTCATTAAGTCACTGTTATGGAGCTTTTTTTCTCGACGTCGAGCTGTCGTCCTTAGCAATCCAACCTTCAGTTCAATGACAGTTGCCTGCCTTAGCATGATGGCTCAGTGGGCCTGGATGCTTTTGTCTTCGTCTTCGATGGCAAAGAGCTCTTGAGCTTTCAGCAGGGCCAACCTGCAAGTCAGGCCGAGTCACAGTTCAACATCGCTGGCTTGACTCTCGTTATCAAGGTCAGTGAACCTATGTAGCTTTTTCCAAAATGGTGTCCATAAGGTCTTGCAGAAGGTCTCTTGAGAGTTTTTCAGGGTCCACAACACCAGCTAATGGTCCAGAAGCTCCAAGTTGCCTCTTGGAGGCTTGGGACTACAATTCCCACAACGCACCTGCCCAAATCCAGTAAAGTTCAGATGAGCTGGTGAGCTGGGCTTGTCCTTAATGGAGTTAATGCAGGTGACTTCTTTCAGCTCTTATGGTCCTGTTGGTTATCAAGGAGTCCATTCCTTGATCTTGGAAGCAAGGCAAAGCCATCTTTTGTGAAGCCCAGAGGGTGCAGCAGGTGCAATCCTTGTGAGTGCAGACCTTTTTTGTGCAGACAAGGGATTCAATAGGGCAGTTCTTCTTCTTCTGATGTCTTAAAGCAGGAATCTCGGGTGCTGTGTAGCTCTCGCATATTTTTTCCAGAGTCTGGACTGGCAAGAGGGGGGGCACCCCTAACTAGCGGGGTTCAAGTTGCCACCCTCTGCTATGACCACTTCCTTAAAGGGTGGGGTAGGTTTGTCCCAGAAAGTGCTTCTCACTTAAAATCATAATGAAGAAAATCTCTCCTGGGAGCTCAGGTCTGGGTAACCCAAACCACAAATGTGGCTAACTTTTCCCTACACTCCCCTTCCTGTCCCTCTCCTATTTCATTTATTGTGGCTCTCATCTAGCTGGGGGTGAGGAAGTGGGGGTGGGCCTTGTTCCTATTCTATCTGTCTTTCTCCCTTTAAAGACCAGATTGGCTACCCCCCACCCTTCCAGTCCTGGCTTCTGTAGCAGCAGATCTCCTTCCAGCAAATGGTCTCTTTGTATCACCCCAGGCCACTTAACACCTAATCAGGAGCAACTTGGCTCACCTGTCAAAGCCAGGCCAATCAGGATTACTGACATATTATTGAATACACAAATATAGAATTACCAAAATATTGAAGAAAAAATATAGAATGCAAAAATATCAAATTCCTATCTACAAACAGTTAAGTACAAAAATATCGAATCAAAAATATAGTTTTAAAAAATATAGTTAGTCAAAATATCGACTTTTTTTAAATGTCTTAAAAGTATCTTAAAAATAATGAAATAATAAATATAACATTTACTATTACCACTCCAATGAGTGCAACAGTAGGGAAAGCGTTGGATAGCGTAGTTGTAAAACTTACTATTCCCACTCCAGAGAGTGCAACAGTAGGGAAAGCATTGGATAGCGTAGGGGTAAAAATTACTATTCCCACTCCAGAGAGTGCAACAGTAGGGAAAGCTTTGGATAGCGTAGGGGTAAAAATTACTATTCGATATTAAATTACTTACCTTCAATTCGATATTTTTCTCCACTATATTCTGTCCATTCGATATTTTGTCCATTCTATATTTTGACTTCGATATTTTGGTAATTCTATTTTTGTCTTGTTACCAGTTAGAATACATCTAACCTTGGTAAGTTGTTGGATTTATGGTAACTACTATTTTGATGCTTCAAATGTATGTTCTAGCTCACTCCTGTCAAAAGTTAGACTGGCGTACACTCCAAACCAGAATGTGTTAGCAGCCATCTTGTGACTCAGTAACCGAACAACAAGAAATCAGTACAAAAGAAGGTGAAAAACAAGAAAAGGGGGCAGCTTAGAAACACCCTGGAAAAAAGTCCAATTGGTCGCACACTGTTTGTCCTATCAGCGTGTTGCCCCAAAGCATTGTGGTCCATGAAGTAAGCATCAGCGGGTGCGCCTCTGCCAGGGTCTTGAGCAAAAAATCACTGTCGCGTTGGCCATCCCTGGACACGTTTTTCGAGGTTGTTACCTCTCATCAGCAGGGAATAGGCATATATGGAGGGGTGCTGCGTAGGCTGCCAAAAAATATCTTCAGGTCCGGTACCATTCGTGGCACGCAGGTGCGTAACCCGGGCTCGTCAGCCCCACCAGCTCAAGGGAGCTTGAATACAAAAGAAAGTCCAATTGGGCGCACACTGTTTGTCTTATCAGCGTGTTGCCCCAAAGCATTGTGGTCCATGAAGTAAGCATCAGCGGGTGCGCCTCTGCCAGGGTCTTGAGCAAAAAATCACTGTCGCGTTGGCCATCCCTGGACCCGTGTTTCGAGGTTGTTACCTCTCGTCAGCAGGGAATAGGCATATATGGAGGGGTGCTGCGTAGGCTGCCAAAAAATATCCTCAGGTCCGGTACCACTCGTGGCACGCAGGTGCGTAACCCGGGCTCGTCAGCCCCACCAGCTCAAGGGAGCTTGAATACAAAAGAAAGTCCAATTGGTCGCACACTGTTTGTCCTATCCGCGTGTTGCCCCAAAGCATTGTGGTCCATGAAGCAAGCATCAGCGGGTGCGCCTCTGCTAGGGTCTTGAGCAAAAAATCACTGTCGCGTTGGCCATCCCTGGACACGTGTTTCGAGGTTGTTACCTCTCGTCAGCAGGGAATAGGCATATATGGAGGGCGGCTGCGTAGGCTGCCAAAAAATATCCTCAGGTCCGGTACCACTCGTGGCACGCAGGTGCGTAACCCGGGCTCGTCAGCCCCACTAGCTCAAGGGAGCTTGAATACAAAAGAAAGTCCAATTGGTCGCACACTGTTTGTCCTATAAGCGTGTTGCCCCAAAGCATTGTGGTCCATGAAGTAAGTATCAGCGGGTGCGCCTCTGCCAGGGTCTTGAGCAAAAAATCACTGTCGCGTTGGCCATCCCTGGACACGTGTTTCGAGGTTGTTACCTCTCATCAGCAGGGAATAGGCATATATGGAGGGGTGCTGCCTAGACTGGCAAAAAATTTACTCAGGTCCGGTACCACTCGTGGCACGCAGGTGCGTAACCCGGGCTCGTCAGCCCCACCAGCTCAAGGGAGCTTGAATACAAAAGAAAGTCCAATTGGTCGCACACTGTTTGTCCTATCAGCGTGTTGCCCCAAAGCATTGTGGTCCATGGTCTGTTGCTTCTCTCTGTACTTTTGTTGCTTCTTTCCGTACCTCCGTCCCTTCTTTCTGCAACCCTTGTGCCTCTTTCTGCACCCCTCTTCCCTCTTTCTGCACTCCTCTTGCCTCTTTCTATACCTCTGCTGCTTCTTTCTGTACCCCTCTTGCCTCTTTCTGCACCTCTCTTGTTTCTTTCTGCACTTCACTTGCTTCTTTCTGCACATCTGCTGCCTCTTTCTGCATCTCACTTGCTTCATTGTGCACCTCACTCCCTTCTTTCTGCATCTCTTGCGCCTCTTTCTGCACCTCTATTCCTTCTTTCATCACCTTTTTTGTTTCTTTCTGCTCCTCTTTGGCCTATTTCTGCACCTCTGTTCCTTCTTCTTCATTTCTTTTGTTTCTTTCTGCATCCCTTGTGCCTCTTTCTGCGCCCTTTGTGTCTCTTTTGGCAGCCCTTTTCTCTCTTTTTGCAATTCTCTTGCCTCTTTCTGCACATCTGTTTCTTGTTTCTGTACTACTTTTGTTCCTTTCTATACCTCTCTTGCATCTCTCTGCTTCGCTCTTGCCTCTTTCTCCACTCCTCTTCCCTCTTTCCACCTCTCTGTTGCTTCTTTCTGTACTTCACTAGCCTCTTATTCCACCCTTCATCCCTCTTTCTGCACCTCACTTGTCTCTTTCTGCACTTATCTTGCTTTTTCCACACCTCTGTTGCTTCTTTTAGCAATTCCCTTGCCTCTTTCTGTACTTCTCTTGCTTGTCTCTACACCTCTCTTGCGTCTTTCTGTACCTCTCTTGCCTCTATCTGTACCTCACTTGCTACTTTCTGCTCCCCTTTTGCTTCTTTTTGCACCCCTCTTTTCTCTTTCTGCACCTCTCTTGCCTCGTTCAGAACCCCGTTCCCTCTTTTTGTACCTTGCCTGCCTGTAGCTGTACCTCTCTTGCCTCTTTCTGTACCTCTGTTGCTTCTTACTGTACTTCTCTACATTCTTTCTACACCCCTACTGCCTCTTTCTGTACCTCTCTTGCCTCTTTGTGTACCTCTCCTACTTTTTTCTGCGCCTCTCTTGAATCTTTTTGCACCTCTGTATGTTCTTTCTGTACTTCTCTTGCTTCTTTATACACCTGTTGTTTCTATCAGCAATACTCTTGCCTCTTTCTGAACTTCTCTTCCTTCTTTCTGCACCCCTCCTGCTTCTTTCTGTACCTCTGTTAGTTCTTTCTGCACTGATCTTGCTTCTTTCTGCACCTCTTTTGCACATTTCTGTATCCGTCTTGCCTCTTTCGGCGCCCTCCTCCCTATTTTTCCACCTCTCCTGCTTCTTTCTGTACTTCTCTTGCTTCTTCTGCACTGCTCTTGTTTCTTTCTGTACCTCTCTTGTGTATTTCTGTATACCTATTACCTCTGTCTGCACTCCTTGTGCCTCTTTCTGCACCCCTCTGCCCTCTTTTTGTACCCCTCTTGCCTTTTTCTGCACACCTGTTTCTTCTTTCTGCACCCCTGCTGTCTCTTTCTCTACCCCACTTCCCCCTTTCTGTTTCTCTGTTGCTTCTTTATGCACTTCTCTTGCTTCTTTCTGCACCTCTGTTGCTTCTCTTTGTACCATTTGTGTCTATTTTTGTTCCCTCTTCCCTTTTTCTGCACTCCCTTTGCCTCTTTAAGCACCTCTCTTGCTTCTTTCTGCCTTCTCTAGCTTCTTTCTGCACCCCTTTTGCCTCTTCCTGTATCCCTTTTGCCTCTTTGTTTATCTGCACTGCCTCTGCTTGTACTACTCTTGCCTTTTTGTGCAGTTCTCTTACCTCTTTGTGTACCTCTTTTGATTCTTTCTGTACTTTTATTGCCTCTTTCTGTACCCCTCTTGCTTCTTTATGTGCCTCTGTTGCTTCTTTCCACACTTCTCTTGCTTCTCTCTGCACGTCTGTTGCCTCTTTCTGTATCTCACTTGCTTGTTTGTGCACCCTTCTTGCCTCTTTATGTACCCCCTTCCCTCTTTCTGCACCTCTTGCCTTATTCTGCACTTATGTTCCTTCTTTCTTCACTTTTATTTATTTCTGCACAGCTTGTGCCTCTTTCTGCACTCCTTGTGCCTCTTTGTGCACCCCTCTTCTCATTTTCTGCACTCCTCTTGCCTCTTTCTGACATCTTTTTCGTGTTTCTGCACTTCTTTTGTTTCTTTCTACACTTCTCTAGCTTCTATCTGATACCTTCTTGCCTCTTTCTCTAGCCCTCTTCCCTCTTTCTGCATCTCTGTTGCTTCTTTCTGCACTTTTCTTGCTTCTTTTTCACCGCCATCCCTCGTTCAGCTCCCCTGTTGCTTCTTTCTGTACTTCTCTTGCTTCTTTCTGTACCCCTGTCCCTTCTTTCTGCAACCCTTCTGCCTCTTTCTGTACCCCTCTTCCCTCTTTCTGCACTCCTCTTGTCTCGTTCTGTACCACTGTTGCTTCTTTCTGCACTTCTGTTGTTTTTTTTCTGCATTTCTCTTGCTTCTTTTTGTACCGCTCTTGCCTCTTCGTCCACCCCTCCTCTCCCTTTCTGCATCTCTGTTGCTTTTTTACTGTACTGCTCTTGCCTCTTTCTATACCTCTGTTCCTTCTTTCTGCAACATGTGTGCCTCTTTCTGCACTCCTCTTCCCTCTTTCTGCTCCCCTCTTGTCTCTTTCGGCACCTCTGCTGCTTCTTTCTATACCTCTGTTGCTTCTTTCTACAATTCTCTTGCCTCTTTCTGCCCTTCTCTTGCCTGTTTTTGTACCTCTCTTGCTTCTTTCTGCACCTCACTTGCCTCTTTCTGCACTTCTCTTGCTTCTTTCTACACCTCTGTTGCTTCTTTCAGCAATCCTTTTGCTTATTTCTGCACCCCTCCTGCCTCTTTCTGTACCTCTCTTGCCTCTTTGTCTACCTCTCCTACCTCTTTCTGTACCCCTCTTGCCTCTTTTTGCACATCTGTTAGTTCTTTCTGCACTGCTCTTGCTTCTTTCCGTACCCCTTTTGCAAATTTCTGTATACCTCTTGCCTCTTTCGGTACCCTTTTCCCTATTTCTCCACCTCTCTTGCTTCTTTCTGCACTTCTCTTACTTCTTTCTGCACTGTTCCTGCTCCTTTCTGTACTTCCCTTGCAAATTGCTGTATCCCTCTTACCTCTTTCTCCACCACTTGTGCCTCTTTCTGTACCCCTCTTCCCTCTTTTTGCACCTCTTTTGCCTCTCTCTGCATAACTGTTACTTCTTTCTGCGCTTCTGACTTAGAGGTAGTTTTAATCCCCCAGCCTTATTATGTACTAGGGCCTTACAGGGGACGTCATGCTAATCACAGGGGTACCCCAACCCATAGTGTAAACTAGTGCTTGTAGATGTTTTTACTGTATTATAAATGTCTTTCAGCAAAGCACTGGATCCGGGCCTGGTTAGTCAGAGTCAGTTACCACCAGTACCAGTCAGCAAAAAAATGGGGGCACAGAATGACTTTGCAACAAGGCCTCTTTCTGCCCCTCTGTTGGGTCTCTCTATATTTCTCTTGCTTCTTTCCGCACCTTTCTTCGTCTTTCTGGATTTCTGATGCCTCTTTCTGCATTTCTCTTGCTTATTTCTGTGTTTTTTATCTTCTTTCTTCACATTTTCTACCTCTGTAGGCATAATTAGAAATGAGCATTAAAAAACTATGAGGGTGCGCCCCTCTAAAATGGCAGCCTCCGTGCTCTGAACTGAGATGCCTGCAATCCTCGGACCGAGCTGCCGGAGCTCGCACATGGATTTTTGTGCTGGCGGAGTCGACCTCTGAGGCTACAGCGACCAGTAGTGAGCTGTGGGGTTCCCGGGACGAGACACCCACCTGCATTCTCCTCCTCAGCCCGGCTGAGACCCTACGTGGGTAGCTGCTGCTGACGGTTTCTGCCTGCGGGTTCTGGGGTTGGTACACCTGACAAGAGGGTTGGGCCACTGGCTGTGGCTGTCGGAGATGTCTGGGGCTGAGCCTTGGCTCCCCTGTGGCGTTGCAACGGTGCCGGGTGCTATTTTTGGGCGGTGAGAGACAGAATTGGTGGTGGCTGGGGCCCGGCTGACACTCTATGGCTGAGTGATCAGAAGTCCGTTGTTCGGCGGACCTGGAGACTTTGTCATTGCCAGTGGCAGTGGGGGCTGGGACTATGTTGAGAGAGGCCCCCCGCATGCACGTCCTGTCTGCTTTGTGAGTGAATTAGGCCCTGGGCGGTGTGAACTAAGATTTGTCCCTGCTATTTCTCCCCACCTACCATGATTCATAGCTGTCGGTCTGGCCTGTCAAGCCCCTGGAGCTGCTCATGTGATATTACCTTGGGGCCGTGACAGTACTCCTGACAAGAGGAAGCCCTGGGACAGGTGGACCCAGCTGTGACCACTGAGCAGTGTGAGGTGACCACTGAGCAGTGTGAGGTTCCCGGGGAGGGCCCTCCATTGCCCCAACTCATTATGGTATCTCCTAGTGTTTTCTTTGGGCCTCTACTGCGGAGCCCACTCTTGCTGTCATTGGAGTCAGCCCTCGGCTGTGCACCCTCCGGGGTGCTGTTGCATGGGGTAGTGGGTATCCGGCCACATGCATCGAGCAGCGTAACATCCTAGATGAGGGCCTTCCCCGCCATCCTCCCTGCCCCGGTATTTCTTCTGTGGGTCCTTCAACACTGCGGCCCCAGCTCCGGACTTTGAGGACGGCCTTCTATTATGTCACCTCTGGTCCAGGAGATGTGGAATCGGCCGCATGTAGCGAGCAGCCTGAGGTCCTGGAAGGAGCCTCCTTTGCTGTCCCCATTCCCCCAAACTACTCTTGTGGTGCCTGGTGTGGTCTGTTGACCCTAGTACAGAGGCCCTGCTGCTGTCCCTGGGGCCAGACCTCTGTGCTGTTGCTTCGGTATGGGGTCTCATCCAGGGACGTGGAACAGGCCGCAAGTACCAAGAGGCATGAAGTCTTGAAAGAGCCTCCTTCACTGCCCTCTGTTGCTGTCTGGTGCCAGGGCCTTCTGAAGCTGACCGCGGGCCCCCCATTACAGAGACCTTTGTAGGAGGCATGTCTGGGTCCCTTGCCCTTTTCGGTGGCAGCCATGGGTCTAGACAAGTCAACCAAAACCCCAGCCGCCCAGATTAAAATGGACCGTTTCACCTCCACGGACTCCGGGGTGACTGGGGGAAGCGCGGATAAGTATGCCCAACCTGCTGCGGACCTATCTATCCATGCCTCACAATCCTCCATGGAGGGCAAGATTGCTAAAGTCCAGGTTAATGTGACTCTCATCCGGCAGGACCTTCAGAACACCACGGCCCGGATTAAAGAAATTAAATCCCGAATTCCCACCATGGAAGACAACATTCAGCAAATTATGGGACAAGTCGCTTGTCTCCAATCTCACACTCAGGAGCTACACCAGCGGGCAGAGGATGCAGGTCCAGTCGCAACAACCTTCGCCTGTTGAGATTTCCGGAGGGGTTTGGAACAGGGCTGTACGGCGGACTTTACCCAAGGGCTACCTCTCCCCGTGGTTCACGATCAAGCGGGCACACCGCTCCCTTGCTCCTAAGCCACCCGGGGGGCATCCCCCAGAATGGTCATAATGCGAATCCTCAATTTTAAAGACAGTGACTCTGTCCTGGCCGAGGCCCGCAAGCAGCAACACCTCAAATATGATAATGATACGATCATGATCTTCCCTGACTACACTTGCGAGGTCCAGGGTCAGCGCCGCTCATTTGGGGAAGTCAAGCAGAAGCTGCGTGCTCTTAACTTACAATACAGACTCCTCTTCCTGGCAAGCTTGCGAGTGGTGTTCTCCAACAAGAGAGGAGAGAGAGTTGGGGAGAGGAGTTGGCCTAACGGCTAGGGCGCTTGACCTCGGACTTGGAGGAACTGGGTTCGAGTCTCGGTAACGACGCCAAACATCCTGTGATTCTGGGCAAATCACTTTATCTCCCCGTGCCTAATGAATGTGTGTTCTCATGTAACGTAACTGGTGCTATGTAAAGCGCTCTGATACCCGATTCGGTTCGGGTCAAGTTCGCGCTATATAAAACTCTGCACGTTTGGGTGCGGCTGGTGGGAGTGCCCAACAGGAGACCCCTGCCCCTCGGCCTCAGCGCAACCCCTCACGTAGGCACCATGGCCAGAGGCGCACCTGCTCGAATTCGCCACTCGGGCCCTCTCGGCAGACAATGTTGCTCCCTGAAGACCCCCTGGTTATGCAGTAATCTGGCTCCTCCGGCCGCTTAGACCCTGGGGATTCTTCACCTCAACCATCACAGCTGTACCTGCCAGATACAGATCTCTCATGTAGCTCAATGCTTCTCATAGGCCCGAATGATCTCGTCTCTGCCTGCCGGGCTTAGCTCCACGGCCAGGGGTGGCACATCAGCTCACCACCACTTCAATTCCCAACAAACTTGATTAATTACATCCTCTTATGAGGAGGGGTCCTCCACGCATCCCCATTCCCAAACGTTCTAGTTTGGTCTTTTGTAAGTTATTCACTGTTAGGGTGACAGATGCTTTCTTTCCTGAAGTATAGGGTGGGAGGTGGGTTGGGAAGTGGAGACCATTGTCCCAAGTTCTATTGTTTGTTTTTTGTTATTTTTTGCACCACTGCTTCTGCCTAGCTGTGAAACGACCATACAGTGATCAACATGATAATTCTATGCCTGTTACCCCGTACACTTGTACTCCCACGCACCCTGCCTAAGCCTGGTGCTCGACTACTCGCTCAGACCCCCATGTCCGACGCTCATTCCGGAATGATATCACTTCATGTTATGTCCTGGAATGTTAATGACCTCTTAGATAAGGTCAAGCACACTGCGGTCCTGCGTTATGCCCAGCAACACACTGTGAATACAATGATGCTTCAGGAGACCCACCTGGTAGGCAACCACTGTTCCTTTCTGGCGTGCTATGGCTATGGTGGCATTTGACACTCTGGTTTTACCCCTGGATCTCGGGGCGTGGCAGTCCTGATGTGTCACGCTCTTCTGTTTATGGCGCATAAAGTAGTACATGATCGGGGCTGCTTTATCATCTTGGAAGGGAACATTGGGAACCAATCCCTGAACCTGATCGCTGTGTACTCCCCCCCTCTTTGCTGTCCTCCACACTTCAGCATCTTGCTCTTCTATTGGCGGCCCTACCCCCGGGGACGACTGTTATTGGGGAGGACTTTATTGCAGTTATGGACCCGGGCCTTGACACTGCTGTAGCCCCTTCTGCCTCCTGCGATTCCCACTCCGCTCTCCTTTTGAACTGGGCTGAGACTCCAGGGCCCGGAGACGCCTGGAGGCTCTGGCACCTGACCGCTCGTATGTAGACACATACATCAGCCTCCCACCACATGCATGCCAGACTGGACTATCTCTTCCTTCCGGCCCTGGACTGTTGGTCATTCCAGGCCATCACCATCCTTCCCAGGGGCTTATCAGATAACTCTCCAGTATCTATGCAGATGGGCAGGCTTCCGGCATCTTCGCACCTGATCTGGCGCTAAACGCCTGGTTTCCCTAGGACAAAGACTTCAGGAAACACATAGGGGATGAACTCCATCAATACTTATCCACTAATCATGGTTCGGTCTCATCTGCTAGTGCTTTATAGGAGGCCAGTAAGGACACCATCCGCGGCTTTGCCAAAGGCCAACTCAAACTCCAACATACGAAACAGGATGCCCGTCTCACACTTCTGCAGGCCCGGGCTGCTCAGCTTGAAGCCCACCCACCAGGGAAGAGAACAGAGGCCCAAGATCAGAAATTGATGTTTTTGAGGGTTGAGATCAAACAGGCCTCCATGGAGTCCGCTAAGCTACTATGAAGGTCCTCCTTGGTGTGGGTGTATGGATGGGGAGATGAAAAAGGGAAACTCTTGCATCGTTTAGTCACCTGTCCTATGGCTAACCGTATTATCCCTGAAGTGATTTACTCCCACGGGGAGATCCATCAGACCCCTGTGGCGGTGGCCCAGTGCTTTGCTTCATACTATGCTACTCTATACTCTGTCAAGCCTACAGACCTCGCAATCTCAGAGCTCCTCCAGCGTGAAAGCTTCCCCCTTCTGTGGCTAAGTGACAATGAGGCAGAGGACCTAGATCTTCCCGAAGAAATTAATGATGCTATCTCCCGCAGGGCCGCGAGTAAGACACCGGGACCAGACGGTCACCCGCAGAAATGTTATGCTTCCTACCGAGATACGCTGGCTCCCCACCTCCTAGCGATATATCATGAGGCTGCTGACCGCAGCTCCTCCTTTCCTGATGGACCTGCCAAATATTGTAGTGATTCCTAAGTCTCAGCCTCCCTCAGTCCACTGCTCTGATTATCGCACCATTTCCCTCATTAATTCGGAGCTCAAAATATTTGCCTCGGTCCTGACGAACCCCATATGTTCTTATCTAGATAAGCAGGTCAAAATGGACCAATGTGGATACATGCCCTCCCGGAGAACCAGGCACTGCCTCAGAAGGTTCCACCTTGTTCTGGCGAATCGACAAAAACTGACCCCCTATCTCTCTGTGCTCCTTGTGGACTTTGAGAAAGCATTTGATTCAGTTGATTGGCGATATCTGGAGGCATTGCTGTTGAAGATGGGATTTGGGGCCCCCTTTTGTCCCCTGGTCAGGACACTCCACTGCAAGCCGCAGGCCCAGGTGATGGTCAATGGTGCCCTTTCAAGCCCCTTCCCCAGTGGGAGGGGTACGAGGCAGGGCTGCCCCTTTCATCCCTCTTTTTTGCGTTAGCGATGGAGCCCTTTCCTTCTCTTATTCGCACCGATCTGCTTCTCACAGAATACCAATGGCATGGTCTGGCAGAGGACAAGATTGCTCTTTATGCTGATGACGTACTGATATTTTTGTCAGACCCAGCTCGATCAGGGCCTCGATGTCTCCGAGCCCTGCACCTCTTTGAACGACTCTCTGGCCTCCGACTGAACACGGCCAAGTTGGTCCTTGTCCCCCTCCATCTATCAGGAGAGTGCTTTGATTGGCAGTCATCGATTCCTCTTTAGCGGCAGTGATTCAAGTATTTGGGGATCTGGGTGGCCCTCCTTCCTGTCCTCGCCTGGCCTCTCAACGTCACTCCTCTGGTGAAACGGGTTAGTGCTGACCTCCTTAAATGGTAAGCACTGGCACTTAACCTCATGGGCAGAGTGACCCTTTTTAAAATGATGGTTCTGCCACAATTTCTCTATACTTCAGAACACAACCCTCTCCTTCTTGCGGGCCTGGTTCTGGGAGCTGGACGGTTTGGTCACTAAATTCTTGTGGGGAGGTCGGAGACCGAGGCTGGCCCTCACCCAGTGCAGGATACCGTCCTTTGATGTGGGCTGGGAATGACAAACCTCTGTTTATAATATTTGGCGAATCAACTCCTTACCGTGCATGACTGGTTTAATGGTGGCTGGTCAGACCCAGCATACCGCCTGGAACTGCATACCTTGGGTTTCTCCAGCATTCAAAGAATCGCTTTATCCCACGCTCTGCCTGAGGTCACGCCCGGGGTGCTTTTGGACGGGCGAGCCTTCTTACGCCACACCCACTGGTCAGGCAAACTAACCCGACATACCCCTCTGTGGTGCGGAACGTGGCTCAGGGATGTTGCCGCTCTTTCTGGCTTCAGAGCATGGGATCTCAGTGGGATTTCACAGCTTGGGGATGTCTGAGATGGGAGTCACATATGCAATTTCCCGGATCTGCAGGCTCGGTTCTCCCTCCACACCTCCCAGTGTTATTGCTACCTACAGCTGCGCCACGTCCTACACACCCACCCAAATATAATCCACCTGAAGGCCAGGTCATGACTGGCATGCTGGGGAAAGGGGGGATTTCCCGCATCTATCGCTCCCTCACAAATAAAACCCCCAACTTCCTCTCCCATCTCCAGGACAAGAGGGAGGGATGGCTTGGATCCCTGGATGATGCTGAGTGGAGGGATGCGCTGATGGCCCCCAAAACAGTCACAGGTTCAGCGCGGCTCCAGTTAGCAAATGTACTACTTACACGCGGCCTACCTCACACCATTGCTTCTTCATCATGCTGGGCTCCAACCTGATGCATCCTGTCCCAGCTGTGGATGCCCCCAGGCTGACTTTTGTCACATGGTATGGCTTTGTCCTACAATCACGCACTACTTGGAGTTAGTGACGGGGAACTTACGGAGGTCCTGGGTGTTACCGAGGGATTGTATGGGACCAGAGCCAATAATCTTTGTTAAATACGGCATTGATGGTAGCTAAACAGGATGTTGCAGCTATTTGGCTGGACCTGAACTGCTCTTTCCATGGTGCGATGGCACAGAGGGGTAGATTGGTGCACTGCGCAGGAGCGACCAATGTATGCGGCCCGAGGCTGTCTCAAAAAAGTTTGAAGGGTATGGGGCAAATGGGTCCGGTGGTAAAAGACTGAACATTACAGGATGGATGGAGTTGTTTTGTGGCGCTCAATACAATGACTCGACTGCATATCCCCAAAGATCCTCTTGTTGCACCATTAGGGTACACGGAAGCATTGGCCCCCCGCAGGGGAAATACATTTCCCTGGCATTCTTACTAGCAAAACAGATGAGTAGCCTGGAGATGGGGTAGTGGTAGGGCACTCAAATTCAAAGTCTGGCTGAATTACCTTATCTATTTCCAAGAACAACTAACCCCCTATGCTGATCTTCTACCACCTTCTTCCCGCTCTCAAGACATTTGACCCCCCCCTTCAGTCATATCTCTTGGAACATGCCAACACCCCGGACTCAGCCGTAGAGCCCAATCAGGCAGATTATAGGGTTCAGTGATGACAAGTGTAATGTAATATAAATGTCTCAACGTGGTCATGCAGGTTGTCAACAAGATGGCTAAGTCTGAAAAGTCTGTCTCCAATGATGTACACTGCTCGGATCATTTGTATACTGTATGTTTGATCACATTGTGATGCCCATACTATAAGTGGTATTGCTTGTTTTTGAATACTCTCACCTATGCTTAAAATCAATAAATCCAATCGTTTTCAGGCGCTGCAAATTGTTCCTGCCTCTAAAGCTTGACGCACTCCTCCAGATGGGGCTCTGGAGCTGGAGACATCACTGGGCTGCCCTGCAGGACGACACTGTATCGCGCCCCTCCCGCCGCCGGGCCTGCCTGAACGTGTTTACTCCAGTCCTGGGGTATCACCACACGCCAGAGGTGGATTCTGGCCTTCCAGTCCAACACAAGGATGTCAGCCTTAATGACTCACACCTGGTTTGCGGGACATTTACTGGATGACCTGCCCTTTTGACGTCATCAAAGAGGCCGACTGCTCGGACCCACGAGCAACTAGCGGATGGCGTGTGCATTTGAAGGCTCAAAGAGACACACAGTCGGGTGCAAAAGAAAACGGGAGGCTGAGGTGCTGCGAGACTGTGGGGATTGCACCTGGAAGCTGCCGACTGGAAGTGGAGTTCTTGATGGGACACTGGCATCATTGTAAGAGCACGGAGGTCGGGTGATGTGCAGGCTGAAAGGCGCGATGTACTGCGTGACTTGCACCCTTCCCCCTATGCAATATTGATGCCCTGGTATTGTGCTGACCGAGAGTGGTGTATATGTGCAGACTGGAGCTCTACTGATAGACCTGGGGCATACGAATGGTGGGGCCACCTGTATACATTTGTATGATGCCCGGTGGAGCTACCTCGCTTGCTATGGGGGAGATTGACTCTGGGCTCCCTCCTTTAACTATCACCTAACCAGCCGGACTTCGGACTAACGCTAGCGCGTCTCTCCTGACCTTACCTTTCCCCTCTCCCTTCCTCCAACCCTCCCCCTTCTCTGCTCCTACTCTCTCCAGTTTCTGTCCTTTGCCATCACATGCCCTTGCCCTTTGTCCCCACATTGTTTTTCTGTGAACCTCTTCCCTCGCCACTTGAGACTGAACTATTTTGTCTGATGCCCGATGGAGCTACCTGGTTTAGCTATAGGGGAGATGGACAGTAGATTCCCTCCTTGGTCATCACCGACCCAGTTGGTCTTTAGACAGACTTCCTTTCATCTCTATGGTTGTCTCTTCCCTTATCCTCACTTTCCCTCCTCCCCTACCCCCCACTACTCTCTCTCTCCTTTCTCTCCTCCTCTAATGTATTGCTGATTGTTTGATATAATGTTTACTTGTTGATCTTTTTCTGGTATATTGTTGAACCACATTGTTGTACTTCCTCTTGTCTCTCCTGTCATCTCCTACCGCATCCTCCCTCTATTTATGTCTCTCCTTCCCTCCTCTCTCAATGTATTGAGACTAAACTATTTTGTCTGATGCCCAATGGAGCTACTTAGTTTAGCTACAGGGGAGATGGGCCGTGGATTCCCTCCTTGGTCGTCACCTACCCAGTCGGTCTTTAAGCAGACTTCTTTTCGTGTCTCCTTATTGTCTCTTCCCTAGCTCCTATCCCCTCTCCCCTGAATCTCCCCCCTTCCCTGCTGCTCTGCCTACCCCCTGTCCTTTGTGCCCTTTGACTAAGCACTCCTCCTCCTTTTGTTGGGGAAAGATCCAATATTTATACTCTGGAGTCTCAGTGAACCCGCTGAGTGAGTCCACTGCGCCAAGGGAGCCACTCACACTTGAGGTATGGTATGGCACCCCTTGCCAAAGCACTCCCTCTCCCCTTTTTGGGGAAGGATCCAGTGTGTAGGCCTTGGAGTCTCAGAGACCCCTCTGAGAGAGTCCACTGCGTAAAGGGAGCCTCTCGCAACAAAGATAGGGAAGTGATACCACGTCCTCTGGGATCACAGCTTACTGGACTTTGGATGTTGCCTTGACTCTTCTACCGGTTTGTGTCCCCGTCACCCTTCCCCTCCTCTTCCCATGCTGTGTCTCTCACCCTCCCCTCCTCTTTCCTGCCTTCATTATCTGTCTACTTCCCCCACTCCAACCCCTCCTCCCCTGAATCTCTCACCTTGCCTGCTGTTCCCCTTTCATATTTGTGCTTATTGTTTATCCCTTCCTTACAAGTAATTATGTTGCCATGCTCTAAGAACTGTGTAACCTTTGTAACAATGTAACCTGTTACTATGATCTGATGCTCATGTAAAGCGCTCTTATACCTCCGGGTCTAGCTAGCGCTATATAAAACTTTTAAAATAAAAAAAAAATAAAAAAAATAATCAAGCGTGCAGGAGTATAGTAGAGGCGGTGTAAATAGCTATAGTGGATGATGCCCAACCAACTACTAGCAGATATTTTCCCGGTTTGTTGACAGCAAAATGTCCACTGATCATCAGTGATAGGGGATTCTAATTCTTCCTCCCAACGGGTCCTGGCCGGAAGGGGGCCGTGTATACAGTCTTTTAGGGTGGTGCTATAAAGCATTGAAATAGCATGTGCCAGGGTGTTTTTCTGTAGGAGATTATGCAGTGGAGATAGTATAAGAGGTTCCCATGGGAAGCACATGGTGAGGGCTTTTATATTCTGTTCCAGGCTGATGTAGTAGAAGTGCTCTAGGAGGGTGGACATGGTAGTTCTGAAGAAGTTGTAACTGGTGCGAAATGTGCCATTTGCATACAGCTGACCCCATCTCTGAATGGCAAGCCTAAGGAGAAGATGGCAGCAGCCACCCTCACGTGTGACCAGAAGGTCTAGCCATCCTTGTAGAAGCAGTAAGGGGAATATAACTTGGTAATGTGGAGATGGTGGGCAAGTTTGTGCCAAGCACTTGTGGTGCAGTCTACAGTAGAGGAGGCGAGACATCGCAGGACGGAAGGTGCGCTTAAATTTGCAAAGTGGGCCTGGGCACAGCTGAAATGTAGCTCTAAATCCAGGATCTAAAACCCTCTCACACTGAAGGGCCGTGTAACAGTGTCCCAGTGCAATCTAGCTTGTTTCCCTCCCCAGATAAGGCGGATGAGTTGAGTTTTTAGTGCTTGAAAGAAGTGTCCGCTGGGGGCATAGGGGATGTTGATGAAGAGGTAGAGCAGTTTAGGCAGGATTACCATCTTTATAAGTGAAGCTCTTCCTGCCATTGACATTGGCATAGCAATCCAACAGTAAGTATGGGCGAATTGTGCGGATCTGCGAGTGTGTGGGCGGGGGAACTGCACGGGGATTGCGCTCGTGACACAGCTAATTTTCGACGGTAGATATGTGGAGAAAGCACATCTGCCCAGCGCCGGGGTCACTTGAGTGAGCTTTCCATCATAGTGGGTCAGGGCGGGAAAACGGGCCACACCACTAGTGTGTGGACGGGGCCAAAGAGCGGGGCTTCCATGCGAGTTCATATGCCTCTTGTGTGTAAAAAAGGTTAGAGACCGATCAGAGCAGCAGATGAGGAGAAAGAAGCTCCTGGACACAGGAACTGCACTGGGATTGTGCATGTGAAAATGAAGGATGCAGAGGCCTCTATCCAGCATCACAGCTAATTTTCGATGGTAGATATGGGGAGAAAGCACACCTGCCCAGTTCTGGGGTCCCTTGAGAAAGCTGTTCATTATAGTGGGTCAGGGCGGGAAAACGGTGCACACCACTAGTGTGTGGGCGGGGCCAAAGAGCGGGACTTCTATGCGAGTTCACATGCCTCTTGTGTGTAAAAAAGCTCAGAGACCGATCAGAGCAGCAGATGAGGAGAAAGAAGCTCCTGGACACAGGAACTGCAAGGGGATTGCGCTCGTGAAAGTGAAGGATGCAGAGGCCTCTATCCAGCATTACAGATAATTTTCGAAGGTAGATATGGGGAGAAAGCAAACCTGCCCAGCGCCGGGGTCCCTTGAGTGAGCTGTCCATCATAATGGGTCAGGGCGGGAAAACGGTGCACACCACTAGTGTGTGGGCGGGGCCAAAGAGTGGGGCTACTATGCAAGTTCACATGCCTCTTGTGTGTAAAAAAGGTCAGAGACCGATCAGAGCAGCAGATGAGGAGAAAGAAGCTCCTGGACACAGGAACTGCACGGGGATTGCGCTCATTAAAGTGAAGGATGCAGAGGCCTCTATCCAGCATCACAGCTAATTTTTGACGGTAGATATGGGAAGAAAACACACCTGCCCAGCGCCGGGGTCCCTTGAGTGAGCTGTCCATCATAGTGGGTCAGGGCGGGAAAAGGGTGCACACCACTAGTGTGTGGGCGGGGCCAAAGAGCGGGGCTTCTAATCGAGTTCACATGCCTCTTGTGTGTAAAAAAGGTCAGAGACCGATCAGAGCAGCAGATGAGGAGAAAGAAGCTCCTGGACACAGGAACTGCACGGGGATTGCACTCGTGAAAGTGAAGAATGCAGAGGCCTCTATCCAGCATCACAGCAAATTTTCAATGGAAGATATGGGGAGAAAGCACACCTGCCAGCCTCTACAAAACTCACGATTGTTTTTGGGCTGATGAATACATTACTGAACTTGAGCTTCAACTCGGGCACCTACAGTAAGTACTTCCTGTTGAGGTTTAATTTTTGTGACAGAAGCATTGTGCCAGAATGAACCCTGCCCTTCATATTTATACAAGAAGACGCCACCAGTTTGTGCGATAACTCTAACTGCCCTAAATCTGCCCGCGAGCGGATTTGCGAATTTTTAGGCAACTTCGCGAGATTCGCGGATCGCAAAATTGCCGAAAATCTGCAAAATCCGCGAGTGGAACGGATTTGCGCCCACCATTATCCAACAGGTGATTATGTGGGTGAGAAGGTCTAAAAAGCGCCCATAGTTTGCCACCATCAAGGCAGGATGATCACGGGTGATGATTATCCCCAAGTATCCGATTGAGTCCTCACACCAAATGAGGGGGTAGTTCAGAGTGAACTGTGGAGTGGCCTCTGTGAGTGGAAAGATTTGGGATTTCCCCCAGTTAATGTTGACAATTGAGAGGTGGCCAAAGAGGATAAGCAGCCGTAATATGGGATTAAGGCTGTCTTCTGGGGTTGCGTAGATAGAGGGTGAGGTTGTCGGCATATAGAGAGATCAGTATCTGCCATTCTGGCTAAATGAGAGCGTGGTCACGAAAATGTTGCTGTACTTTGGCGGCCAAGGGTTCAAATGCAAGGGCGAAGAGGATGGGGGGGCAGTGGACACCCCTGCCTGGTACCTCTGGCCATGGTGAAGGGAAAGGATCTGGTCCCATTGTTTAGGACACTGGCCTGTAGGCCTGTGTAGAGTAGGCTTATCCATTCTTCAGAAAAAGAGGGGGGAAGCCCATGCGTTGTAGGATAAATGCCAAGTAGTCCCATTCAAGGAATTCAAACCCCTTGGTGGCGTTAAGGAAGACATCCACCGCGTTCATGTCAGGATCAATGTCCTGGAGGACAGCAAATAGGGTCCGAAGGTTGCGGGAGGCGTCTTTGCTGGGTATGAACCCCGACTGGTCAAGGAGGACCAGGGCAGTCATGAGGGGGCTAATGCAATTCGCAAATTGATTTAGCTAAAATTTTAACATCTATGATTATGAGGGAGAGGGGCCTGTAGGAGTCGCATTGTGTAGGCGGTTTTCCAGTTTAAGGAAGGATACTAAAAGGGCCGCACGCATGGACCGGGGGAGTATGCCCATCTCTTTGGCATCCTTGTATACATGCCGCAGGACAGGGATAAGTATATGGTGGAAAGTTTTATAGAATTCAGCAGGGAGGCCGTCTGGTCTGGGGGCTTTGCCAGATTGCAGCTGCATTATAAAGGCAATGATCTTGTCGTCCTCATGATGTGCAAGGGGGAATTCCCTCTAGTTGTCCCCAAACCAGGCAATTGCGGTATCATCAAAGAAAACAGTGAAGTCGGCAAGATGTGTTTCGTGTGAGGTGTACAGAGTACTGTAAAATCTTTCAAAAGTAGCAGCTATCTTCGCGGTGTCTCTGTGTATGTTCACTTCATCGTCAGAAATCTCAGGGACTGTGTTGGAGAATCTGGGGGATGAACCAGGGCTGCCAGGGCTTTGTCTGGTCTCTCGCCTTCTCCAGAACGATGAGCTTGAAAATATTTCCCTCTGAATTTACATTCCCTTTCGGTTGTCTCTTGGTAGTCTGTGAGAAGTTCACGGAGGCGTGTCTGTGTCTCAGGGGTAGGAGTAGCTTGCAGCAGGGCCTCAGTGTGTTTGAGTTCAGTCTCTAATTTAATGACTGTAGAGCGGATGTCCCTCAATATCCCCCCACCTTTGTCAAAGCATATGCCGCTCACGCTAACTTTAAAAGCTTCCCTGACTGTGGAGTATTGTGCGACTGAGTTATCATTGCGGGGGAAGAAATCCTTGATTACTTGTTTGAGTTTGGCTTTCAAAGACAGGGTCTAGTTGGGGCTTGCACGGGCAGGCACCAGGACAGGTACGGGGACTCTTAATGAGGGGGCACTAGCATGAGCAGAACCGGAGAGTGATCAGAGTAGGTGTGCGGTAAGTGGAAGGCATGGAGAAGGCATGGAATTAGGCCTCTAGAAATGAGCCTTGTGTCTTTCCCGGACCAGGATGAATGCACAGTAGGAGAGCAGGTTCCCTCTTGGTTCAGCGGTTGAAGGTTGCGCCATGCATCTACAAGGCCATGGTCTGTAACAATGTGGTCAAGGGTATGATGTGCATTGGAGTAGTGATGGGGTTGAGGGTGGGAGCCATCTAGGATGGATTGTGCAGCTAGCCTGCCCCATAGGATGCTGTATCTGCCTTGCGGGTCAGCAGGAGTTCCAATGAGGGACGTTGGTAGAGTAGGAGGAGAAGCATCGGTTGGCTTCCCACCGGGAAGCAAAAGAGGACGGGGACTTGGGATTGTGGTGTGTTTCCTGGAGTAGAACGCAATGTATGTTGTGTCGGTCCAGGTATGCAAGTAGATGGTGACGTTTGCGAGGGTCTCCCAGACCTCTCAAATTCCAGGTCAAGAAGTTGTATCTTGAGCACTAGATCAGGTCTCCATGGCGACAGATCATGAGTCTCCTAGCATGTGTCAGTTGTGGTCGAGTCAGTCAGTGATGTCAGTCATATTAATGTTTGTCAGGTGATCGATAGGCGGCAATGAACAAATTCTCCCCCTCCACCCACCCACATCAGCAGCCCAATCCTGCTGTGGCATAATTCCCTCCCTCTCTTCTCCAATGCCGCATGCTCCATGCTCCCAACAGAGGGGCTGTAAGCAGGATCTCAAACTTATGTAAACAGAGCAACATAGGGGTTCCTTGAGTGGGTAGCAGCCAGAGGGCGAACGAAAAACACTGCGCCACAGCGAGGTTGCTCGGGGAAGGATACCTAGAAGTCTCATCTTGTCCTGAGTTTATGAAGTGTAGTCTTCAGATGGAGTCAATATTGCGATCTTGATGAAGGGTGTTGCATAGTAAACGGTGGGTAGATCAAAATGGTGGCAGTTAAAGATGTTGGACCAAGCCTGTAGCATAATCTTCGGAAAGGGGTGAGCTTATTACTCAACCTCTGAGGTGCCACCAGTGTGAGGGGAGCATGCAGAGGGGAGGCGCGATCAGTAGCCTGCTTGGTCAAAGTTTTTATGAAATCCAGGAGGTGTTAGGGGTTTGTAAAGATGTGTTGCTTCCCCTGATATGTGACTTTGAGGTGTGCTGTAAAAGAGCCTTGCATAGGCAATGTTAAGTTGTTGAAGTGTTTTCTTTATAGGTAGGAATTTTCTGCGCTCTTCCTAAACCGCCATAGTAAAGTCAGGATATAGTGACACCGCTACGCCTTCGAAGTGGACCTGCCTGTGTTCCCGGCAAGTCACAGTGCGGTATCTCGATCACTGTAGATTAGGAACCTCAGGATGATGGGGCGAGAGGGGGCTCCAGGTACAGGGCGGGGGGCAAGGGATCTGTGTGCTCTCTCACAATAAATACCGATGAGAAGGCCTCCCTGCCGAAGGCCGCAATGAGCATGCGCTCCACATAATCCTCAATTTTCCCCATAGCTGCTGATTCTGGCATGCCCAGGATGTGCATGTTGTTGCATCTCGATAAGGATTCTAAATCTTTGTTCTTTGCAGCTATGACCCTCAAAACTATTTCCATGTCGAGAGTCTTGTCCATGGTCATGGTGGAAGTGTCCTATAGGTCAGAGATGCGGTGCTCTGTTTTATTTATCTGTTCTTCGTGGCATTCGTTTTTGTGTGTGAGGGTGTCAATGCGGGTGTTTATTGCATCCATTTTGGATTCAATGGATGTCAGTCTGGATTGTATTGTCAGGAGAAGTTCTATCAAATCATCCGTGGAGGTGGGTGGGTCAGGAGTGGTGATCCCAGGCTGCTCGCCCTCTACCTCCGCCAGTGAATATGCTGACTTGCGGGCCTCAAAGGTGAGCTTAGGCTGCTTACCGTCTGCTTTCCCCTCGGTGGACACTGCTGATAGGGGGGAGGCAGTCTATGAAATGTTAACTGGTTGCGGTATTATGGTTCATGGGGGTGCAGCAGCGGATGGGGTCATGCAGACCGCCACTGGCAGGAGCAAGTGCCAGCCGGTATACTGTCTCAGGTGGTGAGCTTCCAGGTCCAGAGGTGGCGTTATGGTGTGTGGTGAACAGGATAGGCCCCGCTGACAATGAAGGGAGGGTAGGAGCGGCGATCAGCGGCGTTGGAATGGGCTGCTGTCAGGGCCCTCTCACCCTAGTCACAATCACAGGCAAGCACGTGACGAAGGTAGATCAGAGGGCATGGCGGCAGATGGGCTTCCAGATACTGTTAGTGTGAGAAAGCGTTATCAAACATGGCCGTCAACAAGGAGGTGGCCGGCGGGCAATGCTAGGATGTAGGGTAAGCATGGAGGCTGTGAAATCAGTCTGCCTTGGTAGCAGGAGCAGTACAGATCTAAGTGAGGGGTTAGTCCCTAACAGCTTGTGAGCAATAGACCTGCCGGTGTGAGAGGGTCATGCAGGATTCAGCAATATAGAGATGGTGACAGTAAGGCGCAGGTTTCCTACCAGAGAGAGGAGGTCTTTTTCCCGTGAGGAGGTACAGAAGATATGGCGGTCTGTGAGGCTATGGCCGGTCAAAAAGGTCAGCTGGTGCTGGGTAGCAGAAGGAGGTGGCAGCAGCCACCGCAGGCTGACTCACCAGATCAGGAGACACAGGATGTGATTACTTCGGTGTAGAGAGGCCGTCTGGCACTCCAATGTAGCAGGGGAAGGCGAAGACCCTCCAAACCGCAGCAGGTACGGCGGAGGTCCTGCTGAGTCAGGGGCCAGGTGCGTGCCGTCAGGCCCAACGAATCCACAGTGGTAGAGATTACTCCGATTCGCTCCACCACCTGGTCAGTAGCCGCCGCATCCTCCAATGGCAGCATTCAGCGGAGGCTCATCAGGGCGTACAGGTGCCGAAGCGGAGCTGGGCCCGAACGTTCCCACCGTGCCAATGCCACACCAGAGATCCCAGCCTCCAGGGGGAAGATCGTCAGGATAGCCGGTACTACAGAAGGCCTCCGGAGCATCTGGCAACAGGCAGGGCAGCCCCTGCATCCCGGGCCAAGGCATCTCTGAGGTCAGCAGCGGCAATGTGAACCCAGAATTATCATCTCTCAGGGTATCAGCGGTGAGTTCAGAGGGCTGCGACCATGGAGGCAGCCATTTTGGGCAGCAAGACAGAAGAGAAAAGGGAGGTAGTGTCCGCGGTGTCTGGCAAAATCTTCACATCAGCAGCTGGCAGTGGGTATGCGCTAGCATCGGTTTGTCCGTTGTGTAGGGCTAGAAGAGAGGATGATGGCTGGCGGATTGTGTCCCGAGCTGCAGGAGCCTCACGTAAGTGCAGCCACCTTGCTTGGCACCCTCTAGTCCCCCCTCGCATCATACTTTATTATTGTACGTGGATATGGCTAGGAATTCGTCCCTAATTACCGCTTTCAGGGCATCCCATAGTATGGTGATAGGTGTGTCTGGAGTGTCATTGGTGGCGAGGCATTCAACTATAGCTTTTGTGACTCGCTGAACTACTGTAGGGTTTTGTAACATCGTCTCCCACAACTTAAAGAGCATGCGGGCTGGGCGAGGGCAATGTAGGGTCAGGATATACACTTTGCCGAGTGATCCAACAAGGAGCAGGGTAGTATCTCGGCCTGTTGTGTCTGCTGGGACAACATATTGGTAGTCAGTATGTAGTCAATTCTAGCATATGTCTTGTGGGAGTGTGAGTAAAAAGTATACTCTCTAGATGTCGGATTTTTCAACCCCCATATATAGACCAACCCGATCTCTGTTAAAAGCTGCCTTCCCTTATTAGTGAAGGCCCCAGTCTGTCCGTAATGCTGACCAGATCTATCCAACTCAATGTCAAAAACAAGATTGAGATCCTCCTTAGGAGCAATGATCTGTCAGGGGATTCGGATATCCTTTCACTGCCTCTTGAAGGAACTCTTCCTGCCCAGCATTCGGGGCGTACACTGTGGCAATGGTGAATGTATGCTGACCCAGCGTGAATGTATGTGCTAGCATTTGTCCCTTATTTTTGGCGTGCTTGGGGCCTACTTTGGCCTGGAACTTGGCAGAGACTAAAATGGCAACTCACGCAGTTCTAGAGAAATGGGATGAAAATAGTTGATGTGTGGAAGCCCTAGCACACAGTCTATGGCTGTTCCTGGGCAATAAGTGTGTCTCTTGGAGGAGGCATATATGGGCATCAGAGTTTTCCAAGAATGACAGGATGGCTCGTCTCTTAACCGGGTTATTGATACCCTTCACATTAAGCGTAATTATCTTAATGGCCGACGCCCTAAGGGTAAAGTCAGTAGAGTGTTATATGTGTCCATCGTATCTACTAGGGCCGACCTCGTTTGGAAGTGTGTGGGTTACATGCTTCCTGAGCCTGACGCCCACTAAGCAGCTTCAGGTTGGAGAGTTTAAGTATGCGGAAGGAGGGAACCAAATGAACCCCAGAACAAAACATTTAGGAGTAAACTGGAAATTATCAACATCATAATAGCCCTGGGTGATCAGACCCATGTAAAGATGTCAGATGTCAGCAGGACGCCCCCCAAACCCCACCCCACCTCACCCAAGCCCCAGAAAATGACAGCCTGGGAGTATCACGTATATGCATCTGTAACTACCACCCTTTACCCGTTGATTTGTCAAGAAAGGACTCAGTCTGTGTCAGCTGTGTCCACCTCTAGGGAGGCAAAAAACGCTTGCCTCTCTTTTGCTATAGTTTCGGGGTCCCCATGAGTATGAAATCTCTTTTGAGCGCAGGAGAGCCATACGCAGCTTGAACTCCCTCCTCTTTTGCAAAGTAGAACCTGCCAAGTCCTTGTACAGGAGGGGCCTGGTGGAACGAACAAAACTTGAAAGGATGTTTTTGTCTGGCTTCTTGGAGGATCCTCTCTTTAAGTTGAAAGTCACGGACGCATGTGAGGATATCTGGCGGAGGGGCCTTTACCAGTCTTTTCGGGCCAACCCGATGAGTCCTATAATAATAAATAATAGTTACATTTGTAAAGCGCCTGGTTACACTAAGGCCAGTGCGTCCCCGCACTAAGGTAACGGTAAAGAAGCAGCAGCAACCAACTAAACAAAACAATTTAAGAAACAGGAAATAGATAAGTCTTCAGACCGGAAGATAGATTCAGAACATTCCAGCCGGAGTGCCTGAGGGAGCGAGTTCCACAGCTGGGCCGCCAAGTAACAAAACGAGTGCCCACCCATCCTGGCTGTCTTGATTTTGGGGACATGCACCATACCTTTCCCGCTGGACCTCAACAGTCTAGTCGGTACATAGGGACTTAGAAAATCATGAAGATATATAGGCCCCTTTCTTTGTAAAATCCGATGACTCACACACAAGGCCTTGAACTTTACTCTCTCCCTGATGGGAAGCCAGTGCAAAGAAACCAGCGCACCATTAGCTGAGGCAATCTTCGGGAGCATGAGAACTAGTCTTGCTGCTGCATTCTCGATGCACTGCAAATGCTGCAAGCATCTAACAGTTGCACCCAGATACAGAAGAGTGCCATAATCTAGGCAAGAGGTTACCAGAGCATGAACAAGGATTTTTCTAGATGCGGTGGGAAGGGCGTCAAGGGTTTTCTGTAGTCCCCTCAAGATGCCAATACAGGCGCCTGCCACCCGCCTGGTGTGGTAATCGAAAGACAACTGGTTGTCCACCCAAACACAAGGTTCTTAGCTTGCTCGCAAGGTGTAGGAGTAGGACCCAATGACTGGGGCCACCATGCCGAAGACAATACTGATGGAGCCTTCCCAATCACCAACACCTCGGTCTTGCTGCCATTCAACTTTAGGCAGTTATTTGCCATCCATACAGCCAGTTCTTGAAGGCAGGATACAAAGTTGGAGGCAGCTCCAACCCGGCCTTGGGTCAGAGAGACCACCAGCTGGATGTCATCAGCATAGAAAAGGGCATTAATCTCAAATTTATCCGAGATTTTAGCCAAGGGGGCGACAAAGATTGAACAATGTTGGGCTCAAGATAGAGCCCTGAGGCAATCCCTGGGTTAGCTTGATGTTTCTGGAATAATAACTGCCCTGCATGATTTGAAAGCTACGCTCAGATAAAAAGGATTCCATCCACTTTAATGCTCCGCCAGCTACACCCCCTCTCTCTAGATCATGAAGCAGGGTATGGTGGGCAACAGTGCTGAAAGCGGCACTTAAGTCTAAAAGAATTAAGGCCGCTGTCTGTCCTTCCTCCACATGCTTCCGGATGGCCTCGGTGGAGTACAACAGGGCAGATTCAGTGGAATGAAAAGCCCAGAAGCCAGACTGGGAGGGATGAAGAAGGCTGTTGTTACAAATATGTGCAGTAAGTTGAGTATTCACAATCTTTTCCGCAACCTTAGCAAAATACGGATGCAGGAAGATGGGGCGCAAGTTGCCAAGCTGGTCAGCGCTAATATGAGGTTTCTTCTGTAAGGGAAGTACCACAGCCTCCTTCCACATTTCCAGGACTACACCTGAGATAAAAGACAACTCTAAAAGATGTTTGATATCTAGCTTGATGAGTTTTTCCAGAGGGGCTCCTAGGATGAAGCAGAAGAGTTCCTCTAAAAAAACTTCGATATGTTGCCTTTCGGCCCCATGCGGAATCGCCCAAATGCGAATGTTGTACCACCGGGAATGATTTTCAAGATCCTCCGCGTGAGCTTGGAAGTCCAATTGCTGATCTTTCAGATGGATGATCTTCTGTTGGAGCTGATCTATCTCCTCAGCCTGCGTTGTAGCCTGCATCTCGAACGGATCGACCCTGTCACCCATTGAGTCCAGGTCCCTTCTCCCCTCATGCAGTTCCTGGGCTGTCTTCTTTTTCATGTAATTGAGGTCATCTTTCTGGGAGGTGAATAAGGTCTACAAGAATGTGTGTGTGACTCGGCCCTCAATGTCTCCCTGCTTTGCATCTGTGAGATCGCTAGTCGGGGATGGAGCTGCTCCGGAGCTCCCGGCCCCAAACTTGAGTAGGAGGTCCTTGACCGACCGCTCCTTTTTGGATGTCATTGCTGTGGTAAGCTTAAAAGGCTGGTGTGGTAAAGACACAGTGTCTGTGGACCTCCTGTCCGGTCCAGCTGGTACCAACACAGCAATCTCTGTCCTCATAGCTCTGGCCCCCAGGCAGGCAGCGTCTCACTCTCCTTCCAGGGCTGTTACGTCACCGTTCAAAGGCTGATTCCTTGGGAGCTGGTAAATGTCCCTCTGAAGGAGTTCAATACCCTTAATCAAGAAGGGGCTGTATGTCTCTCCCAAATCCGCCTAGGCCTGGCCCTGGGAAGAGAAGTAAGATCTATGGGTCCCACAGGCGCTAGTATGACGTGCTTCAGGGAGGGTCTTACTCTCGACCTTGTAACTCATCCTCCTGATACACACACTTCCTCCAACAGCAACACTCCTGATGGGAGGGAAGTTGCTTACTAAATTGCCCCTCATTCTTGCTTCACAGGGAGCCTCTCCCTGCCCCGGTGATGTTATTGTGCATTTGGGGCCTGGGCAGTAAGGGTCTCTCTCCCAGTGCCGCTGCCCGTCGGGGCCCTCCGGTCTGCAGAGGCCTCGCCGTGTGAGGGGCCACCACATAGCCCTCACCCGGAAGCACAGAGTATGAGGGAGAGGACACCGCTCACCTTCTTCTGGAACTGGCTGGTCACCCTGTGCTCATGCCGTCGGTTGGGAAGTCTGGGCTGGCGCTACTGCTCGAGGCTCCTGACAATGCTTGTCTCATCTCTACTGGAGCACTCCCATCAAGCAGGGGGCAGCGCACTCCTGTGCAATTAATCTGTTTTGGCCTCCCTCTGAGCCGATTCCTGGCATCAGGATGCTTCCTTCTTCCAGGCACTGAAGCTATCCTCTACTGCTGCCCCAGAGGGCAGGGCTCAAGCCAGTCGAGGCGGCTCTGCACATGCTCCACACCATCAAGCTTGCGCCTCAGGACACCATGCCCGCAGTCTCCACTGCTCTTGGAAGGCCCACACACATGGGTGCTGGGGTCTCTGCACCTCCACCTTGTTTCACCCTCTAATGGCCCTCCAGCACTGTCCCGGCTTCGGCCAGTTGATTTGGCCCAGTGCAGGCCCCGGCTCGCAGGATCCACCCCGCAGATTGCCGCTCCAGTCGCAGCCGCCCTCAGGACAGGCAGTCGCTCCCGGGTGCCTTACGTACCACGCCTCAGTGAGTCCTCTGCCCTCGAATTGGCCCTGGATGCAGGGATGACAAATCTATGCAACTCCCAGTGAGCTGTAAGCTGATAATGCTGCGGGGCCTAGGCAGTAAAGTGGAGCCAAGAGTAGACTCGTCCATCTTGGCCACCCCCTCCCACTTTTGAAATCTCAGCCAGCCCCAGGGGATGGGTACCTGGGGCTTAAATCAGCCTAGGGATGCACCCTCTGTCCTCTACTTACATTATTAACTACCCCACAGAACCCAGAGGTTACAGAAATGTTATGGTTAGAAAATATTGTCAATTAAACCATAGTTAACCTTAATTCCCCTGGAAAAGCTAGGGTTACAGGGATGTTATAGTTAGGAAATATAATGTAAAAACTTTAGAAATTCACTGAAAGAAACAGAGGTTATAGGGACATTAGAGTTAGGCTTAGATTTCACTTATACAAAATCATTGAAATCCGCAGTTACAGTTATTTGAGCTAAATATAACGTATGCCCCTGCAATGCATTGCTTATGCCCTCACATATTACATCTCTCATAACATAGTCCGTGACATCACTCATGACATCTGAAATGACATCACTGATGACATTATCCACAGAACCACTCAAACACCCACTTACACCCCATACAGCCTTTCTTATACCCACTCACACACCCACAAACCAATTTGCTTATCTATTCACAAACCCATACAGCCACTCACACACCCACTTACTCATCCTCAGAGACACTCATACACCCATTCACTCACATAAGGGGCCACTCACACAGCCAATTACTCACCTATATAGCTAGTAACAGAGCTACTTACTCATCAATGCAGCCACTCCCACACCCTTTCACACACCCACCCACATAAATCACTTACATACCCATTCATCCACACATACAAGCACTCCCACTCTCACCCACTCACTCATACAGCAACTCACATAAAGATTTAGACGTACTGTGCCATACAGCTATTTACCCATCCACTCACTTACCAATAGACTCACTCAAACAGCCACTTACTCACCCATACATCCACTCACACACCCAGTCACTCATCCATAGAGCCACTAACACACCTACTCACTCATCCTCAGAGCCACTCACACACCCACTGAACCACCTAAACAGCCACTCACACAGGCACTAACTCAACAATATAGCTTGCCTACCCATGCAGCCACTACCACACCCATTCACACACCCATACAGCACTTCACCCAGCCATCAGTCACTCGAACACAGATGCTCCCACACTCCATCACCCACCCATTGAGCCACTCACATAGACACTCAGTACAGATACAGCCACTCACACACTCTCTCCAAATCATACAGATACTCACACAGCCACTCCCCCATCCCTACATCAAATCACACCCCACTTGCTCACCTATACAGCCACTCACACAGATACTCATCTGCCCATACAGTCACTCACACACCCACTTCATCACCCATACAGTCACTCACACACACACTCACTCATCCACCCATACAGCCACTCACATAGCCATGCACCCACCGAAACAAGAACTTACATGCCCAATCACTCACCAATATAGCCACTCACACAGTCACTCACTCTCCCATGCAGCTACTCACACCCACCTATTCACCCACACAGCCACTCACACAGCAACTCACACACTGATTCAGATAATCTCACTGCCACTCAGATTACATATGTTGGAAATATTATCACCCTTACACTTATCAGATGTTTTCTGAGATGTCATCACTGGTGTCATTTGATAAATCATCTGAGTTGGCATTTCTGATGTCACTGACCATGTCATGAGTGATGTAATATATGAGGTCATAAGCAGTGCATTTGGGGGGCATTAGTCACCCCACGCACCGCGCTCACTCCTCCCTGTGTGAGCCCAGGCTGCCCCCGAGTGCCGCCGCTGCCCGCAGCTGTGCCACTAGTTCCCGCCGAGGGCCGCCGCTGCCTGCAGCTGTGCTCCTGGCCCCCGACCGCTGCTGCTTGCGCTGCCTTGTATTGTAATTTTTCCTGTTTCTCGTTCCGCTTTGTGTGCTGATCCTGCTTTGTATTTCTTTTGTTTTTTCTGTGATTGTACCCCCTCCCTGTGGTATTTAGTATTTCTCAGTTCATTACCTGTGTCCCCTGTTGCCCCTTCTTGCGCTCAGCCCCTGCCGCATTTTCCCGCCACCTCCCCGCTCCCCGCCGCTGCCCCCCTGCGGACCCGCCCCCTTAACTCGGCCTCCCTTCCCATTCGCCGCCCCGCTCCCGCCTCCCAGCTGCTCCTCCCTCGCTCCACTCCCCCACTCTCCACATATGGCAGGGTGGCAAACGCGCAGCGTTGACGCGCAGCGGGCGCGCCGTAAGGGCGCCGAAGGTGCGCCAAAGGTAAGCCCGTCTGCGCCCGTCCACTCCTGGCCCGCACCCAGCGCCAGAACCCCTGGCCCCCGCATATACCAGCCCACCCGCCGGACCTACGACGCCACCGAACTCAACGCACTCAACACCGGCCGGATCCCGGGATGCTACCGTGCCACCCCGAGACGCACCCACGGACCCCTCAGCTGCCACTCCTGCAAGTTCACCTGCATCCGGACTTGCACTGCACCAGCACCCACAAAGCCGACCACCAGCAACTACCATCTGAAGTGCATCCTGCTCAACACCCGCTCCGTCCACAGGCACGCCGTGGAGCTCTGGAACCTGCTCGACACTACATCACCAGACGTCGCCTTCCTCACGGAAACCTGGATGAACGCCTCCTCAGCACCGGACATCGCCATCGCCATCCCGGACGGATACAAGATCACCCGGAGGGACCGCGGCAATCAGACCGGAGGAGGCATCGCCATCATCCACAGGAACACCATCCGCATCACGACCAACACCGACGACACCCTCACAACCGCCGAACACCTGCACTTCCAGATCCACACCGACCCCAAGACCACCCTCAGAGGCACCCTCATCTACAGACCCCCGGGACCTCGCACACAATTCAGCGAAGACATCGCCGGCTTCATCAGCCCGCACGCCCTCCCCTCCGCTGACTACATCCTCCTCGGGGACCTCAACTTCCACCTGGAAAACAACAACGACCGCAACACCACCACCCTGCTGGACAACCTCGCCAACCTCGGACTCAAGCAGCTGGTGACTACCCCCACCCACCAAGCCGGACACACACTCGACCCCGTCTTCTCATCCAGCAAGGACATCGCCTTCAGCCACGCCACCGGACCCCACTGGACGGACCACAGCTGCGTCCACTTCAGCTTCAGAAAGAACACAATCCACCACCACCAGCTACAGGTTGCACGCAGAAGCTGGAACAAGATCACAGCCGACCAGCTCGCCGCATCCCTGAGCCAGGACCCCCCCGCCAGCTCAGTGAACCCTAGCCAGGCCGCCAACAACCTCACGAAATGGATCAGCAACTGCGCAGACGACCATGCCCCTCTGAGGACCCTGCCTAACAGACCCGGCAGTAAGAAAGCTCCATGGTACACCGATGAACTCAAAAGCTCCAAGAAGAACTGCCGAGCCCTCGAGAGAGCCTGGCGCAGAGACCCAACTCCAGACAACATGACCACCCTCAAGCTCGCCACTTGAAAACACCACCAACTGATCCACACCACCAAGAAAACCGCATTCAAGGAACGACTGGACAACAACGCACACAACAGCAAGGAACTCTTCAACATCGTCAAAGAGCTCGCCAACCCCAGCGCCGGAAATAACGACATCACCCCATCACAAGACCTCTGCAACTCCCTCGCCGCCTACTTCCACAAGAAGATCGCAGACATACACAACAGCTTCATCACACAGCCAGCGCACCCCACGACCGCACCTGCACCCCCCACCACCACCCTCCGCGCCTGGACCCCGATCGACACCGAAGAAACCCAACGCACGATGAACTCCATCCACTCCAGATCTCCAACCTACCCCTGCCCTCACCACGTCTTCAACAAGGCCGACGCTGTCATCGCACCCCACCTACGGAACATCATCAACACCTCCTTCAACACCGCTACCTTCCCAGAGAGCTGGAAACACGCCGAACTCAGCGCTCTACTGAAGAAACCATCAGCGGATCCCACCGAACTCAAAAACTACCGCGCCATCTCACTCCTCCCGTTTCCCGCCAAAGTCATCGAGAAGACCGTCAACAAGCAGCTGGCCGCCTTCCTCGAGACGAACGGATCCCTTGACCTCTCGCAGTTCGGCTTCCAGGCCAACCACAGCACCGAGACCGCCCTCATCGCAGCCACCGATGACATCCGAGCCCTGCTCGACAAAGGGGAAACTACGGCCCTCATCCTCCTGGACCTCTCCGCGGCATTCGACACCGTCTGCCACCGCACCCTAGTGCAGCGACTAAGCAACGTCGGAATCAAAGAGAAGGCACTAGAATGGATCATCTCCTTCCTCGCCGGAAGGACACAGAGAGTCCGCCTCCCTCCGTTCAGATCCGAGGCCACCGAAGTCATCTGCGGCGTACAACAAGGATCATTACTCAGCCCACCCTCTTCAATGTCTACATGAGCCCCCTTGCGGCCATCGCACGCCAACTCAACCTCAACATCATCTCTTACGCCGACAACACCCAGCTGATCCTCTCCCTCACCAACGACCCCGCCACCGCCAGAGCCAACCTACACGAAGGGATGACAGACGTAGCTGAGTGGATGATGAACAGCCACCTGAAACTGAACTCAGACAAGACGGAAGTCCTCATCCTGGGCCCCTCACCCTCCGCCTGGGACGACTCCTGGTGGCCCCCGCCCTGGGCAGCGCACCCAAACCAACAGACCACGCACGTAACCTGGGCTTCATTCTGGACTCCTCCCTTTCCATGAACAGACAAGTCAACGCCGTCTCCTCGTCGTGCTTCAACATCCTGCGCATGCTACGTAAGATCTTCCGGTGGATCCCCACCGAGACCAGGAAGACGGTCACCCAGGCCCTCGTCACCAGCCGACTGGACTACGGCAACTCCCTCTACGCCGGAACCACTGCCAAACTCCAGAAGAGACTCCAGCAGATCCAGAACGCCTCAGCAAGAGTCATCCTCGACATCCCCCGACACAGCCACATCTCCGGTCACCTGAGAGACCTGCACTGGCTCCCGGTCAACAAGAGAATCACCTTCCGTCTCCTCACCCACGCACACAAAGCCTTACACAACCAAGGCCCAAGATACCTCAACAGCCGCCTTTACTTCTACACTCCCACACGACAGCTTCGTTCGACCAGCCACGCCCTCGCCACCGTCCCCCGCATCCGAAGAGCCACCACAGGAGGAAGGTCCTTCTCCTATCTGGCCGCCAAGACTTGGAACTCCCTCCCGACCCACCTCTGCCTGACCCAAGACCACCTCGCCTTCAGGAAGCAGCTCAAGACCTGGCTGTTCGAGCAGTAGCGGACCCACCCCCCCAAGCGCCTTGAGACCCTCCGGGTGAGTAGTGCGCTTTATAAATGCATTGATTGATTGATTGAGTTATCTCAGTTAACTATAATTGATGAATTTCAATAGTGTTGTACTAGTGAAATCTGAGCCTAACTATAACGTCCCTCTAACCTTTGGATTTTTAATACATACATATAAATCTTGTCATGCTAAACATAATACATGCCTATTTTTTTATGTGCGGAGTTCTCCAGCCCTACTGCGGAGTCTCCACAGTTGTAAAGTTACTATTAAATCCTAGCTTTTGATACTGAGAAAGAGTAAATTTATACAAAAGTGTGAGTTTACATGTGTGAATCAGGCCCATACAGATTACAAATTCCTATTTCTATCGAGTTGAATAAGAATTTATAAGGAATAAACAAATACTGCATTATCTGTAATCACTCCTCCACCCACGTTTCCCCACTGAGCAGTTCACCAGCTGAATGATGATCGAATTGCCAGGTCATAATTGGCAAAAAACAGGGACATATTGCAGGAATCAAGTGTAGTATTTCCAGTTCCCACCTTACTACACAAAGTCTAAGGGGACTGCATTGATAAAGTTGGAATCCTGCAGTATTCCTGCATTCCCAAATTACTGATACCTAATGTACAGTAATTTTGTGTGTGCAGTACCGATGTGTTATTCCCAAGGGAGCTGTGACGGACACCAATTTGGTACAGGCTAAAAAGATAGGAATTACTGAAGATGCAAAAATTGATTCCAGTCACTTGATGCTATGCTAAAGAAGCAATGGCTAAGGGACTACATGAGGGGCAGAAAAGCAAATCCCTACCGTCCAGAAAGAACTCTATACATGCTTCAGTGGAAGAGTAAAGAATATGCAATGAAATTATATTTTTTTTAAAACATCGTTCCTGTTTTTGCGGATTTCATGGAAATGGAGGCAACACGAACCGCTCTAAAAACACGTGTGCAGCCCTTGAATGGTAATTCAACATTCTGTCAACTGTTCTGTGCAGCTTAATTGGACAACTCATTTTGCTATCCGTTTTTTGAACATATGAGGTATGGTAATCACCTACACTAATTATCTAACAACTGCGTTACAGCAATAAAGCGGCAGATAGCTCTTTGTCCTGACAATTACTAAGTACTTGACAATGATATGTAATTTCATCTTGACATCTAGAGGTCATGATGATTAAATGGCTTAGCATAAGTTCACAGGCTGGACTAATGCAGTTAATATGAGTTGAGACTACAAATGTGCTGAGGAAAAAGGGGCAGTTTGAGTGTGATATTCATTGTACACTGTATTTCACAAACGTGACCTTCTTTCGGGCAAACGTTTTATGCATGATACATTTAAAGCTAAAAATCATAAAACCATCACTTTCTACTGGCAGTAAGCTGATCAACGTTTACCAGTAGTTCAAGGTAATTTCCGATATGAAGAATAATCTTATTGGAAAGCATTCTGGCCTGTGAACCTGAAGCTCAAAAATAAAGTTTTACTCTAAATGCAGTACTTTAATAGAAAATGTACTACCCAGCTCTCACTTCTTCCCCTTCCATATGTATGCAAGTTTGAGAACATTGTCTGGGACTATCGGGTCCTAATGGCTCTCTTCTAAGGTACAGAAGGAGAATGTAATTGTCTCCCCTGCCAGGCCACATTCTCCTCGTCTCTCTGCAATCCTAATCCAAAAGAAGCCATCGTCTGGGCGCTCTGCGATAGTATTTTAATTTTACGCTGCACTGTTTGAGTGGGTTTGCATTTGAGTGTCATCTCCCACACATCTGGAATATTCCATCATGAGGGAGGAGAAGCAGTGATGGCAGATTCACGGAGGACTTCCAATTGCACTTATAGGAGGATAAAAAAGTACATTATATACATATTTGTTATCTCTTGTCATATTTGTTGGGTCCAGTTGCGATGTTTTGAGCACATCTGTACAATGGCTATTCCTGCAATCCCCACTGATTGCTTGCGCCTTTGCAGTAGAAAGATCGTAGGCAACTCAGAGGGGAAGGAGTATCACAGCTGCTTGATGTTCTCATCAAGGGCAACAAGAAGCTCTTCTATGTGTCGAGTGAGGCTGAAACCATACTGGCAATGATTCAGTATGAGGTTCTGTTACGCACATTCTTGCAGTTATCTGTTGACTCTGGGCCTCATTTACGAGGAATTGACGTATTTGCGTAGATGCATCAGTTTCCTTGCACCAGTGTCAAATGTCCTTGCGCCACCATGGATGCGCTGTATTACAATGCAGTGCTCCATGGCGCAAGGATTAACAGATGTGTCGGAAATTCTGAGGCATCTGTTGGCATAAAAGTAACGCATTGCTGGAGTTGCTCATGAAAGTGACGCAACTCCAGCACTGCGCCACTACAGATAGATGACTACCATTTAAAAAGCACTGTCATTCCTTATGCCTGGTCTTGGCAGGCGTGGGGATTGTGGAGCAGTGAAGGCGCAGAGTGATGCAGTGAAATGTAAATTTCACTGCGTCAGTTCTACATGGATTTTTGTATACACTCCCTGCATACATTATACCGGATGCAGGTATAATGTGAAGCAGGGCAGTACAAAGTGACACATCTCCCTAGATGCTTCACCTTGTAAATGGGCCGCATAGTGGGGCATTGTTTAGGCCGCCGCTGCGCACAAGGAGTTAATAATCCTTTATGATATGGGAGAATTTTGTTTTTTGGGAAAACTGTGTAGTTTCCTCTTCCAACATGAGCTGAAGAGAGTATATAATTTCTCTCCAGTTAACAATTATACAACTTGTTAATGGTTTTGATGTGAGGATTTACGTTCTGCTCCTTTCAAGCCAGATCATCTAGGATCAATACATTTTTTTTTATCCCAGGTGTGCAATCGCCCCATAATCAAAAGAAGTAGGAAGTTTTAGATCTGCTGATTTGAAGAGATTGTTGTACTCTTCTTCCCTGGTGTTATGTTATGTTAATACTACGACCGATGAGGATAGCATGTTTAAAGACTGATACAACCCTGAAAGAAGTTTCACAGAAGAGGTGCATTTTCATTGATGTGAGAGAACCTCAGGCCTACGGTGTGATTTGCAGTGTGGGTGGAACCATTAACAACTTGCAAATAAACCGAAGGTTCTCATGATCTCTATACAATCAGAGGCCGTGCTTTGCAATAGACTGCCTACCCAAAGGTGAAAATCGCCCATATAAAATGTTTTCCTAGGTAACGGAAAGGATATGTGAAGCTAGTTTGTAGATGTGCGAAAATCTGGTGGTTGATAGATGACAGTGAAGGTATGCATATATAAGGACTCAGTATGCATCATGGTTTGTGGTCGGAAAGGAATGAACATCTATGCAGTTCAGGAATTCATCGCATAGCACTAGCATCAAGGCGCTTTTCTTGAGATGTGTGTTTGTAATGAGGATCTTGAATAGGTGGGGACTAGGTCATCAGAATGGTGATCTAGTGTTCTATTAGTTCAATGAGAATGCTGTCAGGTTCGGTCATAAGTAGGGCATTTATAAACTTGAGTATGTATTCATTAGAGTATTGGAAACAGGCAGATGTCTGCTACAAAGTGCTCTGCAAGTAAGAAAGTCTCAAAGTAAAGGACATAAAGTAAGAGTCAGAATAAACAAAGACCTCATGTGGGAGAGAAGAGATTAAAAATGAAAGCGAGTGTATGAAAGAGAAAAAGGTAGAGAGGAAGAGTTGAAAAAGGACATGAGATTGCGAAATGGTATAAGTGAAGGATAGGAAGAATAGGAATGGAACAAAGAAAAGTACTTATATGGCAGAAAGGGAGTTTCGAAAAAGTGAGGAAGGGCTTGAGAGAAAGAAGTATTCATTGAGAGACAAATAAAGACAACATTCGATATAAAATAAGGCGAGAAAAAAGAAACCTGCTGAATCTGAACATAGAAACTTTGAAATATACGCTCAAAAATAAAAAAAGACAACGTGAAAAAGTGAGAGAAATTGGGAAATGAAGACTCATACAATGAGAGGATGTTGGAGAGATAAAGAGACATTGAGAAATAGTATGTGCATGCAATAATAAAAAGACAGAAAACGCAAAAAAATGAATGGAAAAAAGAGAACGAGGAAAGAAAAACAAGTGGAAAGAAGAACATGGTTAAAAGCAGGATCCAGCAAAGCCTTCTCCGATCATTAGCGGATCGGTGTAGGTATCTGTTTTTGCTGTTCTGGTGAATAGTCTGTGTATTTTAAAATACGTTCTGTGTTGCTTTTAAATACTGAATCTGCTGCTTCATAACTTAGAACTTATGAAGTAATCTGCTTTAGGCTTTTAAAATTTGAATTTTGCTCACTTACACGGGAGGCGGGAAGGAGCTCTGTTAATGCTCCGGGGGGACTATCAGGCACGCACTAAAAACGGGGGTAGCAGTCTAGCAGTCTAGCCCTGACATTCATCTCTCCTCAAAAGAGGAGGATGACACGGCTGTGCAGTGGACGCGCGCAGCGGGTGCGCTGCTGGCGCGCGGAAGGCGCACTTAAGGCAAGCTCCTCTGTGCCCGTCCGTGCCCGACTGGGTCCTGGGGTCAGGACCCCCGGCCCCCCCAACAAGAGGTAGGCTCTCCTATACTTTTGATCAGTTATACTATTTTAGAGATACACTACCTCTCAAATGTTCACACAGGTTAACCAATAACTGTAACAAATGTCCCCGATGCTGTTTTGATTTAGGTACTCTGATCCCGTCCGCTGCGGCTAAACGCCCGCCATTTTTAATGGCCTTTAAGATGGCTCTTTTAAACTGCCGGTCATTATCTAAACACACCACTGAACTTTGCTTGCTTCTTAAGGAACATGATTTAGATGCCTTGTTTCTCACCGAAACCTGGCTTTCAAGCGTATCTGATCCAACGGTAGTACAAGCCTTGCCCCCTGGATATGTAATTCAGAGACAGGATTGGGAAGTGAGCAGAGGTGGGGGGATGGCCATTATTTTTAAAGACAAGTTAAACTGCCGGATTACACCCAGCCCGATCCTGGACTGTTAAAGCTGTCTCTTTGCACTTGGCTTTTCCCCTACGTGCACTTTCTCTGGGGTTCTCATTTATCGCCCGCCAGGCCAAACGGGCCTCTTTATCAGGGAGCGCCTGGATTTCCTAGTTAAATCAGTTAGCTCTTTTTAAAAAATTTCTGTTTTAGGTGACCTCAATATGCATTTTGATCTATCTTCGTCCGCGGATGCTGAGGTGGTGATCGACAATTTGGGTGCCCTGACACTGAAGTTGAAAGTGTCCGCCCCCACCCACTAGAAAGGCCACCTCCTTGACCCACTCATTTCCAATATCAAAAGTCTTGCGGTAGGAAACATACCCCGCTTCCTTGGTCAGACCATTATATTGTCCCCTTTGTCTGGACCAACCAAAAGGGTAGTCAGCCACAGGAAAAGGGAAAAACATGGTGTCGGAACTCTCTAAACTCTCTGTTGTCAAGGGCATCTGCCTTTGACAACACCAGACCGGCCCTAGGGGATGACCCTGAACTCGCTAACAACATAGTTAATTTATGGCTGGAATCATCATTAGATGCACTCATCTCATCCGGATGACCAGAAAAAAGATGGGACTTGTGTAGCGTGGTATTCCCCCAAACTTAGAGAACAGAAACAATTATGCAAACGCCTGGAGAGAAGTTGGAGAAAGGATTATTTGAGTGCGGAGAAAATCAATTATAGAGAATCCATTAAAGCCTATAAGGCAGAAATTAGAACTGCCCAAGCTGATTTTTTTGGAGAAAAGATTACCTCCGCTTCAAACTCCCCCTGGGAAATTTTTAAAATTGTGAAATCCCTTCTTAAACCTCCTGCACCCCCATTACCGCCGGAGGACATCTTAGGACGCTGTACGAAGCTGGCACAATTTTTCCATAAGAAAATTGATGACATCTATTCCACCTTTCCTCCCTTATCAGCTTCCGTAACTACCCCCGTAGAAGCACAGCCCCAACTGTTGGAGCCTTTCATTGAGGCCATCCCTTTGATGGATATGAATTCTTTAAAAACTTTCATGGAGCGGTTGAAATATGGCTCCCCAAGGGATGCTGTATCTCCCATGACTCTCAATTGGGTCTCTGACTCTGTTGCTCCTATTATTTTGGAGCCTATTAACATTTCGCTGTCCTCGGGAATTGTACCGTCCTCATGGAAGCGTGCTATGGTCAGAGACCTATTGAATAAAAACCTTCCTTGACCCTGAAGTCTTTGCTAATTACTGGCTGATTTCACTCCTACCAGGGATTCAGGGGCGTAACACAGGCCCACGCAGCCCCCGTGGTGTGGGGGGGCCTCTGCCAGGAAGCTTTTGGTGCAAGCCTTGATCTTCTCGAGGCTTGATTACGCCAATGTGTTATACCTAGGGTCTCCAGCCGAAACCAATAAAAAATTGCGGCGCGAGTGCTGATGCAGGTTCACAAGCAGGAATCAGCTAAACCTTACATTATATCCCTGCATTGGCTTCCAGAGGCCGAGAGAATTCAGTTTAAGGCTTTATGTATTGCCCATAAGGCACTCTCAGCTAAGGCCCCTCCGATTCTTCAATCCATTGTCTCCTCTTACCTCCCTAAAAGATCTTTGCGCTCTGAGAAAAAACATCTAGCAATAGTTCCTAGAGTATACCAAGCTCGGAGTGGGGGATGTCTTTTCTCCCTCATCTCGGCAAAATGTTGGAATCAGCTCCCAGATCATATCCGACTTGAGGCCAATCATCTCTTCTTTCGCAAACAGCTGAAGACTCTGCTGTTTTCTGGAACTTTTTGATCGCTTGATTGTTTGATGGCTTTCTCTCTAGCACTGGAAGGCCTCTGGTAGCCATGCGCTTTACAAGTGCCTATTCATTCATTCATCTAGAGAAACAGTAAAAGAGGAAAACAGAGGAAAAAAGAGACTAGATTGTACATGTAAAGCACACTAAATTGGAGTTATGAGTGGCCCTCAAAAATTAGACTAAAGAGAAATCTACTGGACTGTAAAATTTACATGAAAGCCAGATGAAGACTATCTGAGTCATAGAAAGAGCTATAAGAACGGAAGCTGTAACAAAGTGAGCAAACACAAGGAGATGATGGACGGGGTGCTGAAACCTTTCAGACACTCACCCTCCAGTCACAGAGCTGGGTTGAATCCATCCTTGTGTGCACCTCAGTTCAGACCCAGCTATATCCAAATCATTCTTGACCCTGTGCCTCATGAGAACAATCAAGACCAAACTGCCAATTTAGGTTGTTCCTGAACCAGAAACAAGCATCATGGGACCGGTTTTGGGTAACACCCCTCATCGGCCAGGTTAGTTTGAATCCAGTGGCAAAGTGAGCAAGGGATCTACATCGGGGCATACCCTGCCAACTTAGGGCAAACAAAGCAAACACAAGGAGATGATGGACGGAGAACTGAAACTTTTCGGACACTCACCCCAGTCCCAGATATGGGTTGACTCAATCATCGTTCTTTAGATCACTTCGCAACCTCAGTTCAGTCCCAGCTATATGCAAATCAGCCTCGACCCTTTGACTCATGGGAACAGTACAGCCCGAGCAGCTAAGCCAGGTGTCCCTGGACCATAAACAAACATCCTGGAACCGGTTTCGGGGTAACACTCCTCATCAGCCAGGTTAGCTTGAATCCAGTGGCAAAGTGAGCAAGGGACCGACGTCTGGGCATATCCAGCCAATGTAGGGAAAAAAAAGCAAACACAAGGAGATGATGGATGGGGATTTGAAACTTTTCAGACACTCACCCCCAGTCACAGATCTAGGTTGAATCCATCATCATTCCTTAGCTCACTTCGCCACCTCAGTTCAGACATAGCAATATGCAAATCAGTCTGGACCCTGTGCCTCAAGGGAACAGTCCAGCACAAACTCCCAATCCAGGTCTTCCCTGAACTGGAAACAAGCATATTGGGACCGGTTTTGGTGTAACACCCCTCATCTGCCGCCTAGCTTGAATCCCATGGCAAGTGATCAAGGGACTCACGTCTTGGCGTACAAGGCCAAATTAGGGTGAAAAAAGAAAACACAAGGACATGATGGACCGAGTGCTGAACCTTTTCAGACACTCACCGCCAGTCAGAGATCTCGGTTGAAATTATCAACTTTCCTTAGCTCACTTTACAACCTACGTTCCCTACATTAACTAAGATTGAATGGAAAAGAGTATACCTGACTCCGCTAAAGGCCAGAACTTTCCCTAATGTTCTTTAGGCTGGTGTGGGAATAATTAATCTTACCTTTCTATAGTGCAACGCCTAGCCTGCTATTAGGATTGGGTGGAGTAACAATTGAAAATCTGACTCCATCCAGCGTCCAACACAATCCCTATTGTGGCTTATGTTAGAGTGAGAATAGAGCACTCCAAAATACATCACTTACCCTACTGTTGCTCCATTTGGAGTGGCTCTGTCTGCCTCAGTGGTGTGAACCAGGACTGTCCGCCAAGCATGCGGTGGTCCCGCATTCCCTATTATGATGGGACCACCACCGTGGTGGTCTTGTTCTGCACCGTGAACATTGCGGCGGTGGCTGCTGACTGCAGCACCGCCGCAATGCCAAAAAGAGCATGTTTTGCATTTCACTGCACTACGTGGCAGGCACTACACTGTGCCTGCCACTTGGTGCAGTGAAATTTTGGGGGATAGCGTGGGTTCCCCCATGCACCCTCACCTCCCACACCACAAGGGGGGCCCACAATGGACCCCAGAGATCAAACTCTGCCTGCCTTTCAAAGGTGGTTGCACCGCTGTGTAAAGGCTGGCTGGAGACCGCATCATAATTTGGCAAAAGGTGCTTACTAGGCACCGCCACCATTTTGTGGATGCAGACCACTCCACCGGGCAATCGTAACGATTGCCTCAGGCGATTCCATGGCGTACGGGCTTTGCCTCTGCCGTGGTCTGAATCCCACTGACATCATAATATGGCGGTGGGAAAATCGCGGTCCTCAGGACCGGCGGACCTCACCGGCGGCCCGGCGGTGGCAGTCCTTCTGCCATCATAATGAGCCCCTGAGTCTGACAATATAATTTATCAACATATTACTTAATATTCATTAATATGTGTGTCATGAACCTGTACCTTGTATACTATAATCATATATATGTATAACTGAACTAAACACAAAATCAGAAAAGGTTGAATGGCTTGCAATAGAAATCACCTGTTTGCCCACCAATGGTAGGATGATGGGCATAGATATTCATCCATCATTTTTATTCCACTATTTTGTATATATGGACCCTTTGCCTTTCTCAAGCTGTCCCATGTTGTCTGTATTATGCAACCTGTAAAGTGACGTATGGAGTCTATTCTACTCCAAGAGTCAAGGAAAATATATTCCAATGATGACCATGTTGGTCCAGATGAAATATTATCATACAAGTGAGATCTGGTATCATCCAAAAGAAGTACATACATTTTCATCAATAGCATATAGTTTACCAAGGGGCATATGTGTTTGCCTGTACAGGCTAGGCCAGCACTTTATGAAATATCACCATTCTAGAAAACTGTTATTTGTTAATACATAAGCACAGTGGAATCCAAAAGACTTCATGAAATATATTCTATAAACAAAGGGAGTATGTACAATGACATCACTCCAATCAATCTATGTCCATGAACTATTCTGGGGAGAATCAAAATAATCTTCTGAAATACAGTAGACCTCCATATAGTGATTGTCAATCACCATAAAAAAAGGTTGCACAAATCTCCAAGGAAATATTCAGTCCTCTGCATTTGAACAATTTATTAAACTTTAGGTGCATTCAGTGGTGCCCATTTACCCATTGTCAAGGATTTTCCTTCAGTGACATATGCATATTCTGCACTTTGTGACAAGTTCATCATTATTTCAATACTATTTCATTATATTTTAAGACATATGGTGTATATCATATGTTCTCGTCTCTTGTGCCTATACAGAACATCAGAAAGCGATCATCTTTCTATTGTGTAGCACCCTTGACTATCCCAACAGAACAATTTTTTCAAAATGTGGATGCGTTGCTGTGATCTCCAAAGAAAGGAAATTCAAGGAAACTCCTTATGATAACATTCAATTTACATTGTGCAATTTTTATCGAAACCTATTCATTAAAATATGGAAAACATTTCAAAGTGTTGTTTTAATTCTATTTATTTATTCGAGTGCTTGTGGATACACGATTTTCTGTTTTTTCGTCTGGGGCGTACATCAGTATTCGAAAGATTATGAGGGCCCTGGGGGGCCGATATTAAAAAACTTTTTTATGCCAGAAACATTCCCGGGAGGGTACTCAACAACTTCCCAACATTTCCTGGTGATCAGATGAATGCTGTTTTAATTCTATTTATTCATTCAAGTGCTTGTGGATACAAGATTTTTTGTTTTTCCGTCTTGTGCGTACATCAGTATTCGAAAGATTATGAGGGTGAACTTTTGCGAGATTGCGGATTTTTTTATTTTTGCGTGCATGAGTATTCGAAAGATAATGAGGGCCAGGAGGGCCGATATTTAAAAAAAAATGTATGCCAGAAACCTTCGCGGTAGTGCACTCAACAACTTCTCAAAGTTTCATGGCGATCGGATGAACGGTGTAGTAATGCATGAAGGACAAACAGACAGACATGCATTCGTTTTTATATAGGTAGATAATTCATATATTATTCAGATGCTTTTTAAACATTTGATGGTTTCTTATAGATTAACTTGGAGCACCACATCCATACTATGCCCAAAGGATTCTCAATTCTCATTAGCGGGATTAGACTAGACTCTTGTTTTTTCAATTCAAGCACTCCATTGCTAACTTTTGGGGGTATTTTAATATGTTTGATGTCATAGGACCATAACTCATGCATGTTACCCTTATGGTTGGCCCAAATATGTTTAACCATCGGATAGCTAATGTTTCACAAATCTAAAATGTTGCAGAGTTCTTGCTTACTTGTACTTTTTTTTAGTAGAGCTGCTAATGTATCTTCTGCTACAGCTACATTCCAGTGCGAACATCAAAAAAATCTGTGTTTTTCTCTGATTAGAGTTAGAACCTTACCCAAAAAGCAAGTTTTTTGTGATTTGGTGAAAATCTGTTCAGCCATTTGAAAGAAATTAAGCTAAGCTTCAAAATGTATTGATATCTAGAGAAGCAGAACTGCCATGGGAGTAATGAGGAAGTACCAAGATAATAACCGGCAAAAGAAAGTATGCAGAATGGCTGAATCTGAGGGACCGAGTCTAGCAGAACTGATGGCTGTGATTGGCTGGACGCAACATGAAGAGAAATGTTGTGACTGCCATTTTTTTTACTCAGGGACTTGGTGCCCCTGTCCTAAACATACAACAGACAACATATAAGGGGGCAGGGTGGGGGTACACCGACCCCGTGCCCCTTGTAGGGGTGTCTCCAAGAGACCATCCTGGGGTCAAAGTGAAAAATAATATATTCGCATTGCTGCAGACTTGCAGTACATGGGAGTCATCGGGGCAGAAATTTGCAAGAGTACTGCAAATGAGTGCAAGATTTTGTGAGATTACTGTGAGACAAAATACATGATGAGTGGGTGTCCTTGGCTTGTTATGTGTCCATTTGGGAGTGAGCCAGCAATGGAGTCTGAACACATGTAGGCGGTTATGAGTGTGGCTTGAGATTGGGAGCTCAAGACGGGTTAAAAAAAGTGTGGGGTAGACCTAGTTAGGTATACTAATAAAATATTACTTTGTGTTAAAAAAAACTAAGTATGGGCGAATTTTGCAAATTCGCGGTACACAAATTCATGCGAAAGCGTACTCGCAGTCCGCAAAATCCGTGAACTTTTGCAAGATTGCAGATTTTATTATTTTTGCGTGTTTGCAGGATTTTTTTCAGCGTGGCTACCGCGAAGTTACCCACGCGGTCGTACAAGGGGGCGGACATCTTGTTTTCAGTGTTCGCGTTGCGTATTTCCATTTCTGGGCGCTAGGTACATGCTCGCATTGTGCATTTCCTACTTGCGGGGCGCGATTGCATGTTCGTGTCCGTTTTTGCGTGCTCGCGGGGGAAATAACGCGCAAACTTACCCGCGTGGTTGCATAGGGCGCGGCCATCTTGTTTTTCATTCATTGCTATGGTTCTGGATTTGCTTTTTCTATCCAGCTTTAATCTTTGTAATCCTTTGTTTGTTTGGACTTTTTTAAAAATCTTTTTTACTCATTATCTATCTCTCTATTTTTCTACATCTATATTTTGTGTTTTTTAAAACTTTTGTTACTTTAATAACTACTTTTTTTTAGCTCTCAATTTATTTTATTTACTTTTTTTCCCTATTCTTTCCTATTTTTCCTTTCCTTGACTCAGGACCATGGCAAAGGGAACCGTCAAGTCGAAGGTTCCGCACCCCGTAGCCCGTAGCTCCCTTGCGGGCGGTTAAGGGGGGAGTCAGTAAGTCCTAGGGAGATCTTTAGCGCGGTGGAGGTGGCCGCACTGGTGGCAGCACTGGTCATCTTTGTACAACGCCACCTCCAGTGATGTCATTTGAGATGTCATCAGTGATGTCATCAGTGATGTCACTAACCATGTCATGAATGATGTAATATGTGACATCATCAGCAGTGTATTGCGGGCGCGCGAGTTATAGTGAGTCCAACTAACTATAACGTGGGAATTTCAATGGTTTTATGTCAGTAAAATTTCCAGCTAACTATAACTGGTGTGAAACCTATGGTTTTTTCAGTGAATTTAATAGGTTTTTTAAATGCTAATTCCTAACTATAACTGGTGTGAAACCTATGGTTTTTTCAGTGAATTTCATAGGTTTTTTTAATAGCTAATTTCTATAGCTATGACATATAATATTTTTTATAATGAATCCTATATTGTATATTTATGTAATACTTTTTTTAATGTATATTGTTCATGTTTATTTTTGTAATTTTTTGGCCTGGAGCGCTCCCGGTGCGCGTACCGGTGAGCGCACCGGTAAGCGCAATCTTGCGGCGCGCCCCGGTGCGCGTACCGGTGAGCGTTCCGTTAGCGCTATTGCCGCGAATGAAAACAACATCGTGACGTATCGCGTAGCCGCGTGATGCATCTTATGACGCACGGCGTAAGCGCACCCGGAAGCGCCCGAGCGCATACGATCGCGCAACGTAAGCGCCCCGGGGCGGGTAGCGTAAGCGCTTTGGGTCATGTGACCTGAAAATAACACTTTCCATTGGTTCAGAAGTTGAACACTTTTAGTTTCCAAATGATGAAAGCCCGGGTCATGTGACCTGAATATAACACTTTTCATTGGTTCAGAACAGTTTTGTTTTCCAAATGATGAAAGCCCCCACATTTTTTCCTCATTCTCACTTTGTTCTTTGAGTGAGGAAGACCTGTTTCCATTCATTCAGAAATGGCTACAGTAGCAGCAGCAGCAGGAGCATCTGCACCACCACCACCACCACCACAAGGACCACCACAACACCACATTGGTGGTGAAGAAGAAGTGGAGGAGGAGGAGGAGGAGGAGGAGGAGGAGAGGAGGTTCCTGCCTGAAGACAATCCCCCTTATAAACCGAGAGAGCACATTGTGTGGGAGTTTTTTTAAATTCCCAAGAGGCCAAAAGAAAGTCAATGCGGCAAAAGTGACTTGTCTGATCTGTGGCACTGAACGTTCCAGGGGGAACCCTACAAAAAAGTATTCTTTTGGTAATTACACCATGATTCGCCACATGCAACGCAAGCATCCCAACAACTATTCTGCGGCAGAGGTGAGAGAACTGTCCAGAAACATTCCCCAATCTTCTTCCAGAACCTCAACAAGCAAACAACCTACTCCATCGGGTCCAGAGGCAAGGGAGGTGGTCCCAAACATCCAAACCCAGTTTGGAGATTTTAAAATTGCTTATATCTATTGGGGGACTACAATTTCGTATGGCGAGAAAAGTATAAACCTAATCAACCGTGCAGGAGAGAACCACATCTGCCGAAAGAAGCCTTAATTTTTTTCCTGATTTTTTTTGCTCCAGTTGAGCCGTTTACAATTCCCTGTTTTTTGTTTGTCCCCATAAAAAATACAAAACAAATATAACATTGTTCAGAAAAGCCAAAAAAAGTAAAAAATGTTCAAAAAAACAATAAAAAAATATAAAACAACAAAAAGAATTAAAAAAACAGTTCTTTTTAGAACTACCTCCAATTTATAAAACAATGCTACATTTTTATAAAACTCTGTCATTCTTTTTTCTCCAGGGTGCGCGTACCGGTACGCGCACCGGGGCACGCACCCAAAAAAAAAAGAAAAAAAATAATAAAGGAGTGAGCATGAGGGAAGGGGACAGAGAGAGTGATGTTAAGAGAAAGAGACCTAGAGGGAGCAACACAGAGGGACTGTGTATTAGATAGTAAGACAGAGAGAAGGTGTAATAGGGTGTAAGTGAGAAAAGGAAAATGAATAAGGGAGCGAAAGAAGGGAAGAGAGGGGAAGAAGACTAAAGCAGAGGTACTGGGAGAATGTGAGTGGGTGTTGAAAGTAAAGGGAAGGACAGTAAAGGATGGGGAATGAGGGGTAGTGACGGAACCGGAGTAAAGGGACAGCGGTGAAGGAGGGTGAGAAAAAAGCAGTGAGTGTAAGTAAAGAGGGGTGAAAGAGGGTGGATAAAAGTGAATAAGGGTAAGACATGGGGAGTGACAGAGAGAAAGGATAGAGAGAGTAAAGGAAGGAGTGACTGAAAGGGTCTGAGTGAAGCAGCAAAGAAAGGTAAGTGAGGGAGTGTGGGTGAGTTGTAGGGAATGAGCATGACAAAAGAGTAGTGACAGAGTGAGGGGACAGAGACAGTGACGGTAAGAGAGACAGAGTGAGGGAACAGAAGTGAGGAACTGTGAGGACAGAGGGACTGAGAGAAGGAGTGAGAGGAGTGGAGTGAGTAAGGGAAAGGGAATGAGTGAGGGACCGAAGGAAGGGGACAGAGGGTAAGGGAAGTAAAGCAAGGGGACTGAAAGAAGTTGAATGTGGTAGGAGAGTAAGGGAAAGAGGAGTAAACATGGAGGATAAGAATAAGTGAGGGAAGCAGAGTAAGGAAACAGGAGTGAGGTAGGGTGAGAGAATAGTAGCGAGGTTAAAGCAAAGGGTGATGACAAACTACATTTTTTTAGTCACACTTACCATATAATTAATGTAAATGTAATTACATGTTTATACTACACTTTGTATCTGTGAAAGTGAGAAGAAAAAATAAGTTATAATTAGTAAAATATATATTTTAAAATAGAAGAGACAAGTCAAGAGGTTAAAAATCATAAAAGTGTACTAAGAAATAAAGTAAGAGTGAAGGACACAGAAAGGGAAATAAAGTAATGTAGAAGGACAAAAAGAGGGAAAAAGAAATAGAAGGAGAGCAACTTACTAAGAGTAAGGCAGATACATTCAGTGACAGAGTGACAGAGAGGACAGAGAGGAAGAGAAGAAGAGAGAAAGGAACTGAAGGTAAGAAAGATACTAAAAGAATGTGAGTTAGCAAAACTAAATCAGGAAACAGGAGTAAGTAAAAAGAGAATGACTGAGAGGGAAAGGAGTCTGATTGAGGATGCATTTACAAGAATGAGGAATGGAAGATGACTGAGAGTGAGTGAAGGGGAGTCACAGAGTGAAGGGATGAAGCGAGAGAGGATAATATAGAAGGATTGAGGGAAAAGGAGTGAGGAAGTTAGTAGACAGAGAGACTAAGGGAAGGACTGAGTGAAGTGGAGTACAATGAGTGAGGAAAGGAAAATGAGTAAGGGAGCAAAAGAAGGAAAGATAGGGGAAGATGACTAAAGCAGTGGTACTGAGAGAATGTGATTCGGTGATGAAAGTAAAGAGAAGAAATGAGGGGTAGTAATGAAACCGGACTAAAAGAAATGGGGTGAAGAACGATGAGAGAGGAGCAGTGAAGTAGTTGTATGAGAAATGATAGAAGGTAGATAAACACAAGTGAGCATAACACAAGGAGACTGAGGGACTGAGGACATAGAGGTAGTGAACGGCAAATAAAGACAAGAGGTCAAAAGAAAGGAGCAAAGAAAGATAAGTGAAGGAGAGTGGGTGAGTTATAGTGACAGAGTGCAACAAAAGAGGTGAGTGAGTAAAGAGGAATTACTGAAAGAGCAAAGGAGGAAAAGACGGAAAAAGGAAGTAAAGCAGAGAGACTGAAAACTGAAAAGTGGTGCAAGGGAGAGAGGGGATGCAGATTGTTGAAATGGAAATGAGGGGTTGTGAAAGAAGTAGAATAAAGAATAAACGAATGGGGTTGAAACAGAGTGAGAGAAAGGCAGTGTGAGTAAGTAAAGAGAGCTGAAAGAGAGTGGAAAAAGGAAAGTGAGTGTGAGACAATGGGAATACAATTTAAATTACACAATACAAACTATAGAATAACTTGTACAACATGTTAGAGAGTTTATTTTTGCTGTTCTCAGAATATATTGAATTTCACTAAAAACAGTGAGTTCAAACTACTCATCATATGACAGCGGGAAAAAAAAACACAATCTAAAAGATTGTGTTTAAAAAAAAAACATATAAACTTAAAAATCACATATGTACACTAATCTTTGATTCACTTACTTTTCTTTTAAGCCAAATAGTACATCATGAAGATCCTTTTCGTTGGAAAATACTCTGCTGTTCTCTAAAACTTCCATTTCATCAACTTTCTATAAGAAAAGCTCCAAGAACATCTGAAATATTTTTCAATGTTTTTATTTCCTCCTTGTGTTCAGTCATGACTCTTTGCTCAATCCTTCATTTTTCCTTAAGGCCAAAAAGTGTCAGATGCATCAGTATGTTTTCAAATTACTCAAAACAAACACTGAAATTACCGTTTTCCCGACGTTCTGAAAGAAAAGCTCATAGAACATTTTCACAATGTTTAAATATTCATATTTCCATCTCTGGCTTACTCATATTCAACATTTCCTATAATACTGATATCACTTACTATGAGATCCACTTACAGTACCTATATGACAACTCAATTTTTTATATTATCTTGATCACTTTTACTCAGAATATAATTTTAAACAGTAAACTAACTTTTGTTAACTGCTCCCGTCTTCATAGGCCAATTACCTTTACTTAAATTTTGGTTCTAAAAACACTAGGTATTAATTTTTTAAGTCAAAAGGCAAACGTTGTTTGAAAGTCAAACGAGTATCATTACACAGCTTCCACCCTTTTTGACATTTTAAATAGCATGTGTAATGCCCTGATGTTGTCGAAGGACCGTCATGATAAATAATGGCTACAGTTGCAAAGGTTCTTCCTGAAATTGATAACTGAGAAGCCACGAAATTTTTAATAGAAGTTGTCAATTTAGTTCCATCAGGTCTACATCGTTGGAACATTAAAATGACATACTGACCATAAGTTTGTATAAATAATGTGGACAGCATTGCACACTTACATTGGGTACACACCATATTGTGATCAGCTGCTTTAACTAGATTATTAAAAGACACTGATTTGCACTCTGGTAAAGTCAAATATAAAAATCTTTCAGTGTCTATTCTAGTACTGCTTGATAAACTACAATTGTCAGTCATGCTGCCATTGATAAGAAAGGCCAAAAAGATTTTCTACATCTACACCTTCATCTTCCAATACACCAAACATATACATTAAAAATTCCTGATAATCCTGCTGAATATTCTGTGAAAATTGATTTTGACCAGAACATATGTCTAAAAGATTTCGAATTTCTGAAACACTTTCTATTTTTGCTCTATCACTGCTACATTTCTCAAACACAGAATTCAATAAACAGCAGAATGTTTGATCCCGATTTTCAACAATCTGTTCTTGTAAATTTTGAAGAAAAAAAACATAATTAACCACTACATTAGCATAGCAGTTGACACCAGAACTGTTTTCAAACTGAAATCCAACAACATCTTCAACAGAATCCTTTTTCTTTCTGCTTACAATTACAGTTTCATCTACTTTTTGTCTTTTTGCTACTAACTCACTGCAATTATTCTCATTTCTTCTTTTTCGGCCTACCACACGTTTTTCAAACAGAGGATATTGAGGCAAATGTGGAGCTTACTCTCTTCTTAACCTATTGTATTCTTTAACACAAATTTAGATCTGCACAAATCTTTGTCTCATCACACTCAATCAAGTACAATCCTGATAAAGTTCTGACTCGTGATAATGCCACATATGCCATACCCTCTTTAAACACAGAACTTCCAATGTTCACCAAAGCACTATCTACACTTAAACCTTGAGATTTATGAATTGTGACTGCATATGCCAAACAAACAGGAAACTGTTTTCGGCGAACATATAAGTCTTTTACAAGCAAAAATCTAGCAAAACAACGACTGATTTGTTGTACTTTCTCAATGCCATCAAATTTAATTTTTAAAAATTCAATTCCATCTCTATTTCTGTAATTCAGAAATTCAACAACATGACTCACTTATCCATTTACCAGACGTCTTTCAACATTTAAATTCCTTCTCAAAATGATACGACAATTTAAACACACATTCAGAGTCTTTTCAAAACCAGCAGTTTTAGATATACTCTTCTCTAATAAATCCAATTTTGATTTTACATTTTCTGACAAAATAATTATTGCTCCCATATGCTCCATTTTATCTATAGCTTCCAGTTTCACAAGCTCTTCATTTTCTAACTTTAACATTTTGTTGTTGAAGATGGAACATTCTTGCAGAGTTGGCATCAAGCATATCACAGATTTGTTCTCAGTAATTTTCTTAAAAATATTCTCTGGAAGAATGTTTTAATTTGGATACAAATTTGAAATTAATCGTGCATGTAATGCTTCTTTCCCATGCTCACTTACTTTTCCGATTCTTACATCTTGTAGAATATTTTTATAATCTTCATCCTTTGCCTGTTGCATATTTTGAAGTAGTTCTGCATATTTGAAATTTAACCATATAATAACGTTTCCAATGCTTCCTAGGCACTTCCTGGTATCTTCATGGTGAGCATTTTAAACACTGGTTGTCCTTTCACTGGAGTCAACTGCAGTAGATCTCCAAAAACAATAATGTGTTTCCCTCCAAATAACACATCATACTCTGTTCTAAGGATTTCTTGCATTCTCTAATGCACAAAAGCAAGCATTAGATATGAGACCATGCTTACTTCATCAATGATAAGAAGTTTCATTTTCTTCAGGACTCTGGAAACTTCAGAACAAGCATCTCCAGATAGCTTGTGGTATTGCAATTTATTATCATGTTCAACTGGTAGCATCAGTAAACGATGTAAAGTAATCCCTTTAATGTTATGTGCTGCCAGCCCAGTTGGAGCGGTAACAACACAAGACAGCGGTGATTCAGTCCTTTTCTGCAGATAAGTTGCAATTGCTTTAATCAGAAAACTTTTTCCAGTTCCCGCTTCTCCACTCACGTACAGTCGGACAGGCTTAAATGATGTACATGAGCACTCTTTTTTCTCATGACTGAATCCATGTTCAACCTGTTCTGTGACTTTGTCATATATCTGTTTCTGCTCAACGTTCAGTTGTTTCACCAAATCTTCTAAGTTAACTACATCCTCTTGAGCTTGTTCCATAGCTCTTTCCACCTCATCCATGGCAGTGGCAGCTTCATTCTGGATAATTGGTCCTCCTAGTGGATCCTGACTCAATGAAGTAGAACTCTGACTGTCTTGAGAACTGTCTCTAGCAATCTCTACAGCAATTGTGGCTTCTTGCTCTATTTCTTCGTTCAACATTTGCAAATAATTTTGAAAAACAGGACATTCTATGGTATCCTTGGTTGCATTAAAAGAATCTTCATAACAGAGAAATTCTCCAAGTAGTTTCTCTTCTGTACGCCATGGCTTAAAGAGTTGCAAAAGAGCTAAATAGTAAAATTCCCTTTTTTCTGGAGATTCGCAACTCAATTTTCAATGATTAATCAAATGGCCTTTTCTCTGCTTCACTAGACATCCTTCACACCCAATGACAGCATATATTCCATTATTGATATCTTCTGTGATGTTCCTCTTATAACTATAGTTTTGCAGAACTTCATACAAACAACTGTTCTCAAGATGACTACTTCTATTTTGGATAGTATGTATCCAACATGTTTGTCTTCAAAATATCTGTACTGTCTGGTTCTTTCTCCGCCAAATACTCAATTTCTTGTACAGATTTCAAAACTCAGTTTCGTGTTGCAGCAAGACCTAGACTCGCCCAAATGATTGTTTGAGATTTGGCATAGAGACTTGCTGATGATAACCGATCAGAACATTCATATGCTCCAATTTCTCGATGCGACAACATCTTCAGACTGAAACTGTATAATTTTTTACCTATACTCTTTTCATGTGAAATGTCCTCCCACATTTCCTTCAGGTCTGTCTTTTCTTTTTTTGTGATGTAAGACGTCACATATCGAGCCACAGCAATAGAGTTGTCAGCAACGAACTGAATATCCATGTTAGCATTCCACATGGACAAAATCACTGGGTTGTAGTCGTTGATGTACTTGGACTCTTCGTTTCTTTTTAAATTGTATGTATTTTTTGGTGATTTCCTCATCACAGTATGTTGCAGAGAAGGCATCAAATTATTTACTCTTCCTTTAGAAACCCGAAACGACATTTTGTGTAGAACTTGTCCTTGTTTCTGAATTTTCGACGACAGTACTTTCCACAACGATGGGATTGAAAAAGTAAAACTTGTTGCCTTAAACTGTTTTCTTCGGTAGTTTTCGGAACAGCACATGTTGAATACTCTTCAATGAAGCTCATCACTGTGTCATCCGAATCTGTTCCAAATTTGGGTGCATCTTTAATCCATAACAACATATGTATGTGAGGAGCACCTCTCGCTTGATACTCCTTTCTCCAAAAGAAATCCAAAACCTCTCCAAGGGGAGGATTTTTTTTGTTGGTAATAAAAGACATCATAGCTTCAAATCTCTGATTGAAATATCTGCATACATTCACTGGATCCAAAGAACACAGTTCTCCAGGTGTTTTGAATTCTATATTTTGTATGTTTGCATTTGCCTCTTGTAGAAATTGAAATAAGTCGTCCGATGCATACTCAGCACAGCTAAGAGTGAGGAACCATGTAGGAGTTCCTAAGTTTCTTAGCATACATTTCAATTCCCCATGACGACGGAACCAATACTCGTTTGTACCACGTTGACATGCCATGAGATTGATTAGCTGAGATTCAAAAATACTGTCTTGCAGATTGACTTTCTCCATGAAGTCCCTCGCCGAAACATTTTGCAGATGTAGTCCACTTTTCAGTATATGGTTCACTGCATAAGAAAGCCCAGACAAGTCACTTTCATACAGTAGATGAAACAAATACGGAATGCATTGACGAAGCCTTGGATCTTCAGCATATAATCTTAAAGTCCGGTATTCAGATGCAGGAATTTGAAGTGGTCGATCGCCATATCGTCCACCTTGACCTGTTGGAAATAACTGTGGAAAACAACGAGCTTCCAAACTTTCTTCCCATACACTAATGGGACTTCCTTTTGCTGCTTTCATTTGAAACAAGTCAATTGCATTCCCCATTACTTCTTTGGAATGCAAAGGATGAACAGTATAATGTTCATATATTTCTTCACTTCTAGACACATCAACTTTTTCAATTTGGCCGGCTGAACAATCACTGTCTTCTTCTGAAACTGTTTCCTCTGCTCCAACACATACATGTTTGTAGTACTCATTGTTTTTGACCAAATACAACATTGCCTTTTTGACTTTCCTAACATCCACTAAATCTTGCCAGATTTTCTTACTCTTTGTCGGAACCCCATTAACTAGAATAACCAGAGGTTCCTCTTCCACTTTTTCTACACCAATTGTATCAATATTTTTCTTGAAATCTAGAGGCAAATAAACAACTCTTCCCTTTAATCCTCTCTGTAAATCTGAAGGAGGCAATTTCCCTATCTTAGGCTCCTTGCGAACAATAGCCTGAAAAGGATGCACACATTGAATCAGAATAGACTCATAGGGGGGTGTGGCTTGACCGCTGACGAAGATGGCGGCGTAGTCCCGGAGCTCCTCACCGAGCCTCGGTACCCTCTCTGTTTCCGCAGCGCAGACGGACATCTCTGCACGTTGGAAGCCGGCATTGCAGACCGGAATGTGAGGCGCGCTATCTGCCGTCTCCGTTTCCCGGCTCTGCACTTATTTCGGCTCCCCTTTATGTGAGAAACGGAGCTTCAGAGTCGCGGCCGCCATTTTGTATGCCGGCCGTTTTCCACATCGCGGCCGGCGGAAAACTTCCTGTGGCTCCATAATCATGCCGCTTGTCATATGCACTACAACCTGCCCTTCAGCACAACAAATATAGCGGTTTACAAGGTGAGCCTGCTTGATACTTTTTGAGGTGCCACATAACGCCTTTCTACTCGCACTCGCAGTGACCTGCATGTATTCACCCGCCATTTTGTGCCTCTCCACGTTCTCTCACAGAGCTTTTACCATCTTTCAATTGACGCTCTAAGAAAGGACTATTTATGAGACTCACTTAATATATCCATATGCCAGCTGGAATTCTTGATATTTCCTGCACTGTTTTTGATGCCATCTTCTTTTCATTCAACTATTCTGCAGTGTGTGGGACATCTCTTCACTAAGCAAGGCATACCTCAAGATTGCACCATGTTGTCTTCGCTACTCTCGTAATTTTTCAATGTCCATTCACATGCAGGATATTCCTTTTATTACTGGTGAAGCAATTAAGTGGCTTTTATTTCCTATGATTCACTCAGCTCTGTCCTCCTGACTATACTGAACTCACTTCAGGTGCCACGTAACATTGTGCCTTTTGTCTTCTCTGGCCCTTCAAGGAGCTTTGCTGATTCTCTCTTCTCTGCTATTGATCTGACTGCACTTTTATGCCCTTTTTTCTGCTGTGCGTAGCATCCTGCGTTCTCTCACTGGGATCTTTGACTCCTTCCAATTGTTTTGTTGAGCGCTCATGGAGAAAATTCGCAATTTGAAACTCATATCTACTCCTAAAGTTCTGGTTGGTTCAGATTCTGACTCCCCCATTCCAGACATGGAGGACAGCCGTACATCAAAGTCAGAGTCACCACACGGAGCTATCCCAAAAGCTTCCAACGGAGGTAAAACGCCATCCTCTTTGGTTTCCTCTAAACGCCTCAAAAAGGATCCACCTTCTCCTGGAAGTTCACCCTCTTCTTCTTCCTCTATGGATCTCATATTAGAGGAACTATGTGCTTTCAAGCCTTTTATGGAAGCCACCACCAAGAATATGCAGGCGATGCAGGAGAAGTGGTCGTCTTTAGACACACGTGTTCTCGCTTTGGAACAGACAACAGATTCATTCCAATCTTCTTGTTCTCGCATCCCTTCCATGGAAGCAGAGATCTTACTACTTAAGCGATAGACGGAGGATTTGGAGAATAGAAACCGCAGGAATAACCTACGCCTTTACGGCCTTCCGGAACTTTCAGAAGGGTCTAATCCTACCGCATTCTTCCAGTCCTTCCTAGCTAAGATCTTGGATGCTCCAGCTCTATCGTCCATCAACATTCAACGAGCTCACCGTCTTGGTCCTAAAGTTGCTACCAAACCTAGAGGAGTTATCATGCTTTTCCTCCAATACACTGACCTTCTCCAAGTTCTTTCAGCTGCCAAACTCAAGAAACAGATCATTTGGGAAGGTCATCGTCTCTACATCTCCCAGGATGTCTCCAGGGCCACCGCAGAACGCAGGAAGAAATTCTTAGACATGAGACCGCAGCTCAGAGACCTCAATGCCAGATACGGTCTTTTGCATCCTTGCCTCTTCAAGGTTACTTTTCAAGACAAAACCACCACTTATGACGACCCTGTGGCCTTACAAGCTTTCCTTCAACGACATGCTCCTGACGTCATGGATATGTCCAATCCTGGCTGACTGGCTTACTAATTCTCTTTATTGATGCTTGCATCCGATTGTAGTTCTGGCTTTTCATTGTTCGCAATGTTGATGTTATAAAGTGCTCACTGCTCTTCTTGTATATTAGTCATATATGTTCATCTTTTTCCATCTCCTTTCTCTTTTGTCCTCTTTGTCTCTCTATTTTGCTCTTTATACGCTCAAATATTTATCCTCATGTTTCTCTTTTCTCAACAGGTACTCCTCTTCATCACTTCATCTCGTTTCTCTTCTCTTCGACTCCTCTCAACTTTGCCCTTTTTCTGCTTTCTCTTCTTTCCTTCTCTTTCTCTTCCTTTTTGCAATCTTCATTCTTATTATCCATGACTCTTTTTTCTTCTCATTTTTCTTTTCTATTTTTCTCATTTCTTCTCAATTGTATTTTTTTTGCCTTATTAAGCATGTTGCTTATAGCTGTTTTCTAAATTGTTTCATTCCGTGTAACGACATGGAACGTTAAAGGTTTAAATAACCCCATCAAAAGACAGAGGGTTCTATCGCATTTAGCAAGACTTAAAACTGATGTTGCCCTCCTTCAAGAAACTCATTTAACTGAACCGGAAGCTTTGAAACTTCAGCGTTGTTGGGTGGGTCATGTTTTTTGTTCCCCTACGACTTCTAGGAAGAATGGAGTTGCACTCTTGTTACATAAAAAGTTAAATGTTTCCTCGATTACTCATGAATGTGATGTTGATGGTTGTTGGCTTATTGTTAATTTACTTATCGATAACATCCCTCTCACTCTTTTTAATGTTTATGCCCCTACTGCAATTGATAAGTCTTTCTGGCCTGCTATTTCTACCAAATTATCTTCCCTTACTGGTGAGTACATACTTCTTGCTGGCGATTGCAACCAAATTGTTGATCCCTTTCTAGATCGACACTCAAAAGTAAAATTCATCCCCTCTAGAATGCACACGCAATTTCTCCGCTCATTTAACAATAATGCCCTTGTAGATATTTGGAGACTTTGGAACCCCGACCTTCGTGAATACAGCTTCTTTTCCCCGCCTCACCAATCCCAATCCCGTATTGATCATATATTTCTCAGTAAACCCTTATCTCAACACGCTATCCGCTCAGAGATTGGCTACATTTTACTCTCCGACCATGCCCCTGTTTTTGTAGACATAGACTTACTTCCATTTTCTCCTTCCTCTGGCAGATGGCGTTTTAATATTGCTTTACTTACAGACTCCACTTTTAACGCTGAATTTACTACTTTTGCTAAGGAATTCTTTCTTTTAAATCAAACCCCTGATTCTTCTTTTGTTATGGTTTGGGACTCATTTAAAGCAGCTGCTAGAGGTTTTATTATTAATTTCGTGTCCCGACGGAAAAAGTTAAATGTGGCCAAATCAGAGAAAATTTTAGCTAATATTAAGACCTTAGAGCAAGCCTATTTTACTTCTAAATCTGACTCTTCCCTTAAGGCTCTTATTGATGCCAAAATATCATTTAACAAATTTACAACAGAAGCCGCTTCCAATATTCTTCTCAAATGTAATTCTCGGTTTTACGGTGGTAAGAATAAAATGGGGAAGCTCCTGGCTAATTATTTAAAGATTCATAAGGAACGCACAAAAATTCAGTCTATTAAAACATCTTCTGGTGAAACTACATTTAAGGATAAAGAAATTCTGGCAGAATTCGCTAAATTCTATGATACGCTTTACACTCCTGAACAATCTCCTACTCCTGATGACCTTCTTGCTTATTTTCAATCCCTACCTTCTCCCTCAACCTCACATGTGGATTTTCAAACTTTAGAACGTGATATTTCTCTTTCCGAAATTTCCCATGCGGTTTCTAAACTTCATCATGGTAAATCCCCAGGACCCGATGGTTTTACAATTGAGTTTTACGGTCACTTGGCTTCTCTTCTCCTCCCCAAGCTCCTACTTTTATTTCAATCTTTTTCCGACTCTGGCTCTTCTAGCGGCACATTCCAACAAGCCTTGATTTGCTTAATTCCAAAAGAGGATAAAGATCATTCCCTATGCAAAAATTATAGACCAATATCTTTAGTTAATACTGATTATAAAATTCTAGCAAAAATATTAGCCTTGCGTATGGATTCTCTTCTACCGGACATCATTGGACCTGAACAATCCGGCTTTGTAAAGGGACGTCTTTCTTCAGATAATTCTCGAGTTTTTCTTAACATCCTTGGTAAATCTTCTTCGCTCACTTTTCCTTTTGCTGCTATCTCCCTTGATGCGTAGAAGGCTTTCGACCGCATTGGATGGGATTTTATGTTTCAGGCTTTACGTTGGATTGGCATTCCTCCTAAATTCATCTCTGTTATCTCCTTGCTTTATTCTAATCCTCAAGCTTCTATTTTTGTTAATGGCATGTCTTCGGATTATTTCTCCCTTCATAGAGGAGTTCGACAAGGCTGCCCATTATCTCCTTTACTTTTTATTTTGGCTTTGGAACCCTTCCTTACAAAAATTCGTTTAGATGACACTATTTCTGGTTTTCCTTTTGGTTCCTAGCAAGTCAAGCTCTCGGTCTATGCAGATGATATTCTTTTTTACTGCTACGACCCTGTCACTTCCATCCCATCTTTTCTTAAACAAGTCTCCTCATTTTCTGCGGTCTCCGGATACCGTTTGAATGCTGACAAGTGTGGGATTCTACCTTTAAATCCTCTTTGTCAGAAGCACTTTTTCTCTTCTACAGGTTTTTCATGGCAATCTTCAAAAATTAAATATTTAGGGGTTTGGTTTGCTCCCTTATTATCTGATACTCTCAAGCTCAACTTTGATTATGTATATAAGAAAATAGATGCAGCTATCACTCGTTGGCATCCACTCTTTTTGTCCTGGTGGGGTCGTCTTAATTCTATAAAAATGATGTTATCTCCCCTACTTCTTTATACTATTTCCATGCTTCCTTTACACATTCCCCTCTATTTCTTTAAGAAAATTGATTCCCTACTACTGAAATTCCTTTGGAATGGTAAAAGGTCCCGAATAGCTCTTGCTGCATTGCGTAAAGACAAACTTCACTCTGGAGTCCTCTTTCCCGATTTCACACTTTATCATCGCGCATTTTCTCTAAAGCAAACAACTCGCTGGTTATCATCTGACCTACCTCACTATCCCCCTGTTTGGTTAAGTATGGAATCCTCCTTTATTTCTCCCTTTACCTTTCAAGAATTCCTATCTTTTTCATCCTCTTTAACTCGTCTTCGTTCTCCTATTCTTTCATATTCTCGCACTCTCCTTTCTCCTTATGTGTCGTCTTCCTATTCATCTCTTCTTTCTCTTCACGAACAACCGATTTGGAATAATGCTCTCCTTAAAATAAAAAACCGTACCATTTATTTGAAAACTTGGCACTCTCGAGGCCTTTCCTGGATATCTCAATTAGTTTCTCAAGGTAAACCTATTTCATTTCAACACCTTCAATCTCTTTTCTCTTTACCCGTTTCTGCCCGAGTTCAATATGACGCCCTTTGTCCAGCCTTACTTTCTTATCTTCAAGCCCTTCCTTCCTCTAACGAAATTCCGGCAACTTGCAAGCCTACTTCCCTCTTACTGGACACGTCACCCTCTGCCTCCGCCTTATACAATTCTTTTCGTCTTTCCAACGATAGATTTAAATCTCATACTGAACTTGCTTGGGAACTGGACTTTTCTCAGACATGGCCGGTTCCTCTTTGGGACAAAATTTGGACTAAAATCCATAAGACCTCTAGAGCTGCTAACACTACCCAAACTTTATTTTTTATTTACCATAGAATTTTATTTACCCCACTCGCCTTATCCCGTTTTGCTTCAGATCCTCCCTCTTCCTGCTGGTCCTGTCCATTCCCTTCTACTGATCTCAAACACATGTTGTTCGAATGTCCCCCTATTTCTAAGTTCTGGCAGTTGATCTGGAAACAGATTCAAAAGATTTTCCATTTCCAGATCCCCTTTTTCGCCTGTACTAGTTTTTCTAGGTTCCCTCTCGTCAGAACTTCCCCACCCTTCCAGCCATTACTCTTTACTTGACCTCTTCCTTGCTGTAGCTTTTCACATCATTACCTCTAATTGGAAACAAGCTACGAATGTCACCTATCAATCCTGGTGGAATGCAATTTGTTTTAATCACCGTTTGGACACCAATTACGTATCCCCCATCTCCTTAGCCATTAAACGGGACCTACTTTGGCTCCCTTTGGTAACATATCTTTCTTCCTCTGCTCCAGTTCCTCCCTCTCCTGCTCCAGACATAGTTGAAGTCCGTAAACCACCATAACTTTCTTATTACTTGTGTACTCATACTCATAATTGATTATTATTGTTTTTGTATTCATATACATTGTATTTTCGCTTACATTATTCCTGTTTCTATGATATGTTCATGCTTTTTCATGCTTGTAATGCTTATTTCATGATGTTTTTATTTTTAATGATTATTTCTGCCATTTGCTTATTGTAACTCTTCTCTTTCCCCCTTTCCCTTCATTTTCCCCCTATATATTCCTCAATAAATCAAACTTAAAAAAGAATAGACTCATAGGTATTTAAATCCATCAATTCAGAAGGAATGTCTACCAACTCCAGATTAATATGAACAGCTCTAGCAGGCATTCTGTTTTCATTTAATTTATTATAACGATATTTACAAATACGTTGATCGGAACCCAAATCAAAACAATTTTCTACCAACAAATAAGTTGCAAAATCCTTCCACTCATTATTATTTACCTTTTCGCTTTTTACATATAAATCAACTAATCTAGTCTGATGCCTATAATGAGTTCGTTGAGAACACACACAACTAAAATTTGGCCTTTCACTTGATTTCACCTTAAACTTGGAAATTTCCTAGTCAAACTTTTCTGTACTTGAAATCTGTACATTGTCTTCCACATTACCTTCTATTACTGTGTCAATTTCTACACTATCCTCTTTTTCACAAAAGTAACTTAACTCAATTTCTTCACAAATGTTCTTCACATCTAATTCAGTTCCATGCAAAAGAGCACTGTTTAACTGTTTAAGCTTAAGTGCTGGACTTTTTGCATAATACAACATTCTCACTAATTTCCTCATTTTAGTATGATGCACTGCTACCATCCTAAAATGATGAAAAACACTATGACATACTTTTCTAGAAAGACAAGCCAGTGAATGCCCATGCAAACCTGTGTTTTCTCTCACTCTGCAAGGATCTAAGTCTTGCAACCTCTTCATTTTCGGTTTTAGACTTTTCTTACTATATGTCCGTAAGAAATTACGAAGCAAATCGATTGAATCCTGTCGCACACTACAAATACTACTACACTTCCAAGTGTAAACAGGACCCTTAGTACGTCTCCCTAAAACTTCATCAGCTAACACCTCCTCTGCATCTCTAGACACAAGTTTCTCTTTTTCAATTGGACAACCGTCTTTCACCTCATATGCTCGACCACTGGTGTCAACTGCATGCACCAAAACATTCTCCTGGAAGTAACTCTCCTCATTAAAAAATGGCTCACAACTTGAACTATGCATCCATTCTCCAAAAAAAACTTTACAAAAATGAGTCCGATTAATTATTCTTTTGCATCTACTGTTTGATTTGAAAACATCAATTGCCTTTGTAAGTATCCTAATTCTATTGATTACTAAAATAAATATTTTTTTCTTAACTTCAAAAGCCTTATCAACAAACTTCTCTACACTTTTCTTTTTCTTGTAAAAAGCAGCTCTCTGTTTACCTTTCTTAATATTTTTTAACAAATTTAAAACTACCCTATTGCGAAACATTCGTCTATGAATGTCCCTAAATTGGTTTTGCCTTCTATTCCTATACATACTGTTCTCTCCTGCTCCAGTATTAACATTTTTGGGGGGCCTCTCCTTCTTTTTCAAATTTGCTCTTTCCTTCTGTATATTCACATTTCCATTAACATTTTTTTTTTATCTACATATGTTCCAAAAAAAAGACTTAGTTGTCTTACCAGGAGCTTTTCTTGTGTTTTTTGAAGTATTTGTTGTAGGGGAGTGCTTTAATTCCGTTGCTGTTTTTGATTTTTTCCGCTTGGCATCTTTCCTTCTCCTCTGCCTTGAGGGCATATTTCCTTACTATTGAAATCTTGATTTCAATCTGTGGTAAAGATAAAAATAACACATTATAGACCACTATTACCAAACAACAAAGCAATGACAATAAGTAAACGATATAAACACTAGTTTTCAACATATCTAAGTTTATACCACATCAACTATGTAACTAGGAGTAAGACAGACAAAAAGAGCTTGAGTGAGTAACACAAAAAGACAGAGAGAGTCAGACAAAGAAACAGGTAGAGGGAGTAAAACATAGAGAAGGAGTAAGACATAAAGAGTGTATAATATGTTCTAAGACAGACAAAGGATGTAATAGGGAGAGGGAGTAAGTCAAAGAAAGGGAGAAAGGGAGTAAGTCAGAAAAAGGATGTAACAGGGTGTAAGACAGAGAGAGGGTGTAAAACGAGGTAAGACAGAGAGAGGGTGTTAAAAGATGAGAGGATGTAAAGGAGACTAAAACAGAGAGAAACTGTAAAAGGTAGAGAGAGAGAGTAAGTTTGAGAGAGGGTGTAAGAGGAAGTAAATCAGAGAGAGGATGTAACAGGGAGTAATGAGAGAGAGGGAACAGGGTGTAAGAGAAAGTAAGTCAAAGAGAAAGTATAACAGAGTGTAACACAGAGTCAGGATGTAAAAAGGAATAAGTCAGAGAGAGGGTGTTAGAAGGGGACTGGTGGAAAACAAGAGTAAGTCAGGAAAAGAATATAAGAGAGACTTATACATTCTTGATAATACTTGGTAAAGAAATGTTGGTGCATAAAGGAATTGTATTTTGTAAATGAGCGAGGTTTCAGTACTGTAATGAAATGCTTATACATATGACCTTTTCTCTGTTTTTAAATGTTATTCTAAAAAAAGATTTTGGGCACATAAATTGGTTTTACATTATTGACAAGGATTAGATAATATCTACATGATTTAAAAAATATATTAGCACATTTCACAATCATGTCACCTGTGGTTTCTCAGATTAGTAACTAGATTGTGCACATGAGGTGAAGCCTGTCCAGGGGTGCAGAAGAGGTGAGGCCTGTGTCCAACAGTGCAATGGACAGGACTCACCTCCTCTGACCCTTGGACAAGTCTCACCTCCTCCGTGCGCCCTGGACAGGCCTCAATGTATTAGGTATAATTGATGGTAACAGGATGCAGATAAAGTGAGGCCTAACCAGGAGTGCAGATGAGGTGAGGCCTGTCCAGGGGAGCAGAGGAGATGAGGCCTCTGTCCAAGAGTGCAGTGGACAGGACTTCATAAAGCCTCTCCCCCACTGCACTCTTAGACACAGGCCTCACCTCCTCAGCAAATTTCACAATCATGAAAGCCATTTCGACTTTCCTCACCTCCTCTGCACCTTTCGCAATCATGTCAGGTGTGTTTCCTCATATTAGGAATCACATTGTGGTTTTTTATTGTTGCTTTCTGTTATTTTTTTTGTTAATGCTTGGTAAAAAATTTCTGCTGCATAGAGGAATTATATTTTGTAAAAAACTGAGGTTTCAGTAGTGAAATGGAATGCTTGTAATATGACCTGTGCTCAGTTTTTTTAATGTTAATATAAAAAACGATTAAAGGGCAAATGAATGGATTTCGCATTTTTCAGAAGGATTAGAAAGTGTCTGCATGATTAAATAAATATATCTGCACTTTTCACAAACATGTCACCTGTGTTTTCTAAGATTAGGAAGCAGATTAAGCGTTTTTATTCTTCCTTTGTGTCATATTTCTTGATAATACTAGGTAAAGAAATGTTACTATATAGAAGAATTGTAATTTGTAAAAAAATGAGGTTTCAGTAGTGTAATGAAATGCTTCTATATATGACCTGTCCTCTGTTTTTTAAATAATATTTAAAAATCGATTTAGGGCACATGAATTGGACCCCTGGACATGCCTCACCTCATCTACACCCCTGGACAGGCCTCACCTCATCTGCACCCTGTTACCATCAATTATACCCAATACATTTAGGCCTGTTTAAAAAACGATTTAGGGTTGCAGATGAGGTGAGGATTGTCCAGAGGTACAGAGGAGGTGAGGCCTGTGTTCAAGACTGTAGTGGGAGAGAGGCCTCTCCTGGTGAGCATAGGTGGTGAGGTCTGTGTCTAAGAGTGCAGTGGACTGGACTTCATGAAGCCTATCCCCCACTGCACTCTTAGACACAGGCCTCAACTCCTTTGCACTCCTGGACAGACCTCTCTTCCACTACACTCTTGAACACAGGCATCACCTCCTCTGCACCCCTGGACAATCCTCACCTCATCTGCAACCCTGAATAGACCTCAACTCATCTGCACCCCTAGACAGGCCTCAGCTCATCTACACCCCTGGACACGCCTCACCTCATCTGCACCCTGTTACCATCAATTATACCCAATACATTGAGGCCTGTCCAGGGGGCACATATGAGGTGAGGCTTGTCCAAGGGTCAGAGGAGGTGAGTCCTATCCACTGCACTCATGGACACAGGCCTTACCTCCTTTGCACCCCTGGACATGTCTCACCTCATCTGCACAATCTACTTCCTAATCTGAGGAAACACAGGTGACATGATTGTAAAAGGTTCAAATATATTTATTTAATCTTGCAGACACTATTTATTCCATCTCAAAAATGTAAAAGTCATTCATTTGCTCCAGAATCGTGTTTCCAATAACAGTTACATAACAGAGCGCAGGTCCTATGTACAAGCATTCCATTTCACTACTGAAACCTCACTATTTTTCAAAATACAATTCTTCTATCTAGGAAATGTTGATACCAACCATTATCATTAAACTTAACAAAAAGAAACAAGAAAAAAGCTCAATCTGCTCCCTAATCTAGAGTAACACAAGTGACATCATTGTGAAAGGTTCAAATATATTTATTCAATCATGCAGACACTATTTATTACTTCTCAAAAATGTAAAACCTATTCATTTGCCCAAAAATCGTTTTTCAAATAAGATTTAAGAAACAGAGTGCAGGTCCTATGTACAAGCATTCCATTTCACTACTGAAACCTCTTTATTTTACAAAATACATTTCCTATCTCTTGCAAACATTGCTACCAAGCATTATCGAAAACCATGACACAATTCAACAAGAAAGAAGCTCAATCTGCTTCCTAATCTGAGGTAACACAGGTGACATCATTGTGAAAGCTTCAAATATATTTATTTAATCATGCAGACACTATTTATTCCTTCTCAAAAATGTAAAAGCCATTCATTTGCTCCAAAATCGTTTTTTAAATAACATTTAAGAAACAGTGCGCAGATCCTATGTACAAGCATTCCATTTCACTAGTGAAACATTACTATTTTACAAAATACAATTCCTCTATCTTGCAAATGTTGATACCAAGCATTATCAAAAAACATGACACAAACCAACAAGAAAGAAGCTCAATCTGCTTCCTAATCTGAGGTAACACAGGTGACATGATTGTGAAAGGTTCAAATATATTTATTTAATCATGCAGAAACTATTTATTCCTTCTCAAAAATGTAAAAGCCATTCATTTGCCCCAAAATCGTTTTTTAAATAACATTTTAGAAGCAGACCGCAGGTCCTATGTACAAGCATTCAATTTCACTACTGAAACCTCACTATTTCACAAAATACAAATCCTCTATCTTGCAAATGTTCATACCAAGCATTATCAAAAAACATGACACAAACCAACAAGATAGAAGCTCAATGTGCTTCCTAATCTGAGATAACACAGGTGACATCATTGTGAAAGGTTCAAATATATTTCTTTAATCATGTAGACACTATTTATTCCTTCTCAAAAATTTAAACTCCATTAATTTTCCCCAAAATCGTTTTTCACATCACATTTAAGAAACACAGCACAGGTCCTATGTACAAGCATTCCATGTCACTACTAAAACTTCACAATTTTACAAAATACATTTCCTCTATGCAGCAAAAACCTTTTACAAAGCATTATTAAAAAACATGACACAAAGCAACATTAAAAAACCACATTTTGCTTCCAAATCTTCTCCATAGAGTATACAAGTCTCTATCTATATTAAATGAATCATTACTCACCTTTACAAATGCTTTGGGAGATTGAGAACAGTGTCAGACACACACACCAATATTTCTTTAGCAGAGCAAAAGGTATGCACTCCAGGCACTGCAACCATGAATGGCACAGAAAACCTCTAATTCTACACACATATCCCTCATGTTAACTAATTAAAACTCTTCCCTCTCTATTTTCAAACCAACACCCTTCACCCCCTCAGCCCTTTCCACCTGTTACCATAGCAACTCCCTCCTCACTGAGCTCTCAGGGTTAAAAGTTTATTCTACGATGTTGCAAATGTATTCAGCAAGGATGTTTGACCTCTCAATACACCAGCTTATACGGTGTAATGTTTCTTTAAATTATTTTTTCTTAACCATTCAAATTACTTCTTTCACAGAACAGAACCATGCACCCTAACTTTCAGTTTCCAACTATCTGAATCCACCAATCATTGCTTGTGATTCAAGAGCACTGAAACTACTCAGTTTTTTTATGCAAACACCTATTGTTCCAACTGCCATTTCATTCCTACACTTCATCTGACTGCACCAGAACCTCCTCCCACCATGTATTCTGTCTGGATTATTGGACATAGCTACATCCACTGGGCTCAAAGGTATGCAGCTATCAGAAATTTTCACAACCTTGATTTACCAAATGTGGACATCAAGTGGATTGGCCAAAGAGGATTGAGATGTCATCAATTGATACCATTGGTGAAAACCTTTTACCATCTGCCACACCCTGACCTCATAATTTTGCACTGTGGTGGAAATGACCTAGCTGACTGGGGTAGGTCTGGAAATCTTTTAAAGGACACCTTTGGGCAATTGATGACACTTTTTCCACAAACTTCCTTGGTATATTCCAATATATGCCAAAGACAGAAATGGAAGTGGTCCAACCAATTTTGTCCACAATTTGAGAAAGCAAGGAAACATGTGAATAAATCTGTGTCTGCTTACATGAGAGACTATGGAATGGGTTCAATATACAACAATAACTTGCATTACAACATGCAAGATATCTACAGAGCAGATGGTGTGCACTTCTCAGATGAGGGGAATAGAATGTTCCTCCTAAATTTAAGACTGTGCATTGGAACCTACTTGTAGGTACCTAAATCAGCCACAGAACCCAAAAGCTCTTTTCAGGGCTACCCTACCTCTGATCACTCAAAATGATTACTTTACTCTAACTTTTTTCACTGTTTTTCACCAAAGTACGCTCCCCCGTACGCTTTCCGGTGCGCTCCCCGGTACGCTTCCCGGTGCGCGTACCGGGCGCTCACCCCGCGAAAATTGTAATTTTTTTTTTGGGGCCTATATGGGCCTCCTAAGCCCCCCTCAGAAAACCTAGGGGGTCAGGGAGTCTCTACCGTGCCCCCTTTCACCCATTCCCAATGTTGTTTGTCCTCCATCTTGTATCTCAATTGTACCGAAACACAAGATGGAGGACTCCCGTTGCGCTGCCGGTGCGCTCCCAAAATATTTTGAAAGTTAATTTACATAAAAACCACTGGAGAGACTTACACCAAATATAGAATAGGCCCTACTACATACCAGTCCCTACCATTTTCCCAAATTTGGTGGAATTCCATTGAGCATTTGGGCTGTAGCCCTGTCTAAATATCCTGAGGTAAATTACATGACAAAAACACATATAAAGTGTTAGAATTTACAACCAATTAAAATGTTACTTTCATTTTCTACTTTTATCTCCTGACATTTGATTAGTTATGTACATGAATATAAATGAAAAATGAGAGGGAAACACGGCCATTTTGACTACAACTACCTGAGGTACATCTTTAAAGGATATTCTCATAAAACTTCAACAGCTTTCTGTAAGGTAAGTTGTTAATTTGTAAGGGGCACTTTAAGTTAATTTGTAAAAACGTTTTCTGATAGTTATTTACTGTCCCTCTGTTATAGTTATAGATTGAGATAGGCTTCTCTGTTATACGTATGGATTGAGTTAGGCTTCTCTGCTATAATTATGAATTTACTTAGGCTTCATCGCATGCACTTTTTTATATTTCTACTTCCTGCCTGATACCATACACTGCCCAAAGATAACTTCATTGTTAAAAACTCAGAAGTACCTGTCTGAACTTAAACCCAACAGTGCCCTAACTCTACTGATATAGTTATTTTGTTATGCAATTTACAGCAAGAAAATGGAAGGAAAACAAGACACAATTAATATTTCTTTCGAAATTGTGGTTGAGAAAAATCCTGAGGAAGATATTGATGACTTGGAATTTATGGATCAGTCTCTGGACCAAAAATGTATTGACTTTGTTGAAACCATAGAATCATGGAATCAAAATGAGGAGATTCCAGATGATCTAATGTTGGAAGTTCTTTTAAATTTTGAAAAATCAGAACAATAAATTTATATTTAATAATTAAAAATTGTTCGATACATTATTCATTTTTATATGTAATTCATTAAATAGTACCAAAATGATTATAATATAAAATGAGACATAGTATACTGTGCAACTTTTTTGTGCTTTCCTGACAGACTATGGTATGGATTCCATATACCACAATAACTTCTGTAACAACATGCAAATTATCTACAGAGGAGACGGTGTACATTGAATTTAAGACTCTGCATTGGTACCTACATGTTGGTACTTAAATCACCCACTCAACACAACAGCTCTATTCAGAGCTACCCTACCTCTAAGCACTTTAAATTATTATATTACTGTTTCACTGGGTTTTCCCCATGGTACGCTCCCCGGTACGCTCCCCGGTGCGCGTACTGGGCGCTCCCCCTGCGAAATTCGAAAAAAAAATGTTTTTGCCCCGCGGGGCACTTTTATGGCCCCCACATCAAACCTATGGGGTCAGGGGGGTCTACCCTGCCCCCTTTTGGTCATTTCCCCCTTTGTTTTTGCCACCTCTTGTGTCTCGATCCTACCGAGACACAAGATGGCGGCCGCTCTGGACTGTTTAGAATGTTGACAGACACCCGAGAGCCAATCAGCTTTCCGCTCGCGAACTCGCGTAGCGCGCTGGAGCGCCTACCGGTGCGCGTACCGGGGCGCGCATATAGATATATATATTTTTTTGAACCTAAATTACTCAAAATCCACTGGAGCACATATCTTGAGACATAGCAAAGGTACATTGGGCTACCAGTCCCTACAATTTTGCCAAGTTTGGTGGAAATCCATTCAGCCGTTCGGGCTAAAAGTGAGTCCAACAGCCCTATGGAAATTAACATGGGGAAAACACGTTTTGGGACCCCCTTTTATCTCGGCCCCCGCTTGACGAATCCCCCCCAAACTTTCAGGGAAGGAGCGGAGTGGAGCTGGCCATTTTCTTGGAGAAATTCAGCCAATTCCGTCCATCAACGCCAAAGTTATTCCCAATAGAATGTTGCGGATTTCCTATGGAAATTAGGTCCTAACTATAAATACCTACTGGCGACCGCCAGTAGGTAATATATATGTGTATATATATATATATATATATTACCTACTGGCGGTCGCCAGTAGGTATATATAGTTAGGATTTTTTCTCTATGGGATTTTTGAAAATTCTATGTCTAATAACTTTGGGGTTTGTGGACGGAATTGGCTGAAATTTTCAGGAAAATGGAACATTTTGTTTCTGAGCAGCCCCTAAAAATTTGGGGGGGTTTCGTCAAGGGGGGGCCGAGAAAAAAGGGGGGTACCAAAACGTGTTTTTAACATTGAGTTTTCCATAGGGCGGTTGGCCTCACTTTTAGCCCAAACGGCTGAATGGATTTGCACGAAACTTGGCAAAATTGTAGGGACTGGTAGCCCGATGTGCCTTTGCTAGGTCTCAATATATGTGCTCCAGTGGATTTTGAGAAATTAACGTTCAAAAAAAGATATATATCTGTAACAGCGGACCAGGCAGCGCTCCAGTTCGCGTACTTTTCGCGTTACGGAGCTTTGTGAAGCGAAGCTGATTGGTTCTCCGGCGTCTGTAAACATTCCAAACAGTCCGTAGCGGCCGCCATCTTGTCTCTCGGTAGGATCGAGAGACAAGAGGAGGCCAAAGCGAAGGGGCAAATGACCATAAGGGGGCATAGTAGATCCTCCCTGACCCCCTAGGTTTGATGTGGAGGTTTTAAAAGGGCCCCGCGGGGCAAAAAAAAAAAAAAAATAATCGAACGGCTGAATGGATTTGCACGAAACTTGGCAAAATTGTAGGGACTGGTAGCCCGATGTGCCTTTGCTAGGTCTCAATATATGTGCTCCAGTGGATTTTGAGAAATTAACGTTCAAAAAAAGATATATATCTGTAACAGCGCTCTGCTTCGCGTACTTTTCGCGTTACGTAGCTTTGCGAAGCTGATTGGTTCTCCGGCGTCTGTAAACATTCCAAACAGTCCGTAGCGGCCGCCATCTTGTCTCTCGGTAGGATCGAGAGACAAGAGGAGGCCAAAGCGAAGGGGCAAATGACCATAAGGGGGCATAGTAGATCCTCACTGACCTCTTAGGTTTGATGTACCATTTTGCCAAGTTTGGTGTAATTCCGTTCAGCCATTCAGGCTGTAGACGTATCTAAATGTCCTATGGAAAATTGCATGGGGAAAACACATTTGAAAGTGTTGAAATTTAGAACCAATTAAAATGTTACTTTGGTTTTGTATTTGTGTGTGATGAAAGTTAATTGGTTATGTATATATCAAAAATGAGAGGAAACTACAGCCATTTTGTGATACTACTGTCTGAGGTACATTTGTGAGGAATTTTTGGTGCTCAATTTCTGGTGTTTGATTTACACAGTACTAACACTTCTCCTACTTTCAAAAAGGTGAGTTGTTAATTTGTAAGGGGAACTATGTTGTACACTAAGATAATTTGAAAAATGTTTTCTGTTATTCATTTTCAGTCCTTCTGTTATACTAAATACTTGATAAAGTTAGTTTTATATTATGTATTACTAAAAACGATAAATGAAAGTGATAATTTTTTTCTGCAATTTACAGCAAGAAATTTCAAAATAAAATGGATCACAATGAAGAGACCGTGGCAATTTCTTTTGAATTATCCACTACATTTATTGAAATTGACAGCACCAATAATGAAATATTCTCACAGGGAGGAGATGACTTGAATGATTTTTTTGATCAATCTCTTGACGGCAAATTTATCGAATGTTTGGAGACCATAGAGTTACAAGAATCATCATTGCAGACTTTTCATGAGGAGATTTCTGATGAGATGATTGAAGAGGAAATTCCTGATGAGGACATGTTACTAGTTCTTTCAAATTATGAAAATTCAGAAGAATAAATTTATATTTAGAAATCAAAAATTGTTTGAGACATTATTCATTTTTATTTTTAATTTATGAGGTTGTAGCGAAGTGATTGTAGTATAAAAAAAGACTTATAGTATAGAGTGCAAAAATTGGTTCTTTTTGGAGGGGCAAAAAAAAAAATTCGTTTTTTTGGTGGGGTGCGCCCGGTTAGCGTAACGGGAAGTGGACTGGGGAGCGTACTACAAGGAAAGAAGAATGATTGACTTTTAACTTATTGTATGTTTATAGACTTGTTTTTCTGCTGAGTGACGTGTCGGCCTATCTCCACGGGATGCAGTCCCTACCATCTCGGCGTTTAAGCCCAGGGGGACCGGTAGTGTGGGAGAGATAACGGGGCATATTATCAAGGGGGTTTATCTCCGCTTTTTTGGCTTTAAAAGCCAAGAAAGCGGAGATAAAATTATCTCCGTATTACGTAGCTGTCGCTAACACCAGTTAGCGACCGCTAGTAGGAGATAGCGACCATCTTGGGCTCCACTTTGCATGTCAGTGATATTTATCACTAATGACATGCAAAGTGGGCATGCCAAGATGTTAGCGACTGGAAACAGTCGCTAACATCGCTATCTCCTATTACCAACTTTTGGAGATATTCGCGCTAAGCGCGAATATCTCCAAAAAGTAACACCTGTCCTGAGCAGTTCTTAGCCATGTCATCCAATGGGAGGTGGATAACATGGCTAAGAGCATTAGCTCGGTAATGCATGAATATCGCTGACTTTTCAGCGATATTAATGCATTGCGGCCGTTTTTTATGGCATTTGCGATAAACCTTGATAATAGCAAGGTTTATCTGCGATAATTTCTGACGATGCTTAGCGGTAAAAAATTTGTTGCTAAGCATCGTTAGGGATAAATATCGCTTAACTTTGGTAATATGCCCCAACGTCTGTTAACGTTCGATTCGAAGGAAATGAGGAAGTGTTGAAAAACATTGTCTGCGCCATCTTGCCTTTTTTCAAATGCCACACTTTTGTCGTGCACGGCAGCCATTTTAGATGCCTTGACCAGACCCACTCTCTGCACGCTGTCGATCCGTAGCATGGCTCCCCACCCTCGCAAGCATCTTCCCCAGGCACTGGTCACCCCCGCTCTCTGTCTTATGCATGGGCAATAAACCTCCCCCCATCTGCGCTGCTCTTCCCTGAGAATCACACCCTGTGCCCGCCCGACACCTCCCTTTCGCCCTATTCACTACGCACCCTCTGACACTCCTCTTCCTCTGTGTCCGATTGTCCAGGCCGGTCCCAGGCTATCAGCTAGCCCTGCAGATGTAGTTTATGGCCCCAGCTGTAAAGAATCACCCCTCTTCAAAGGAGTTATAGTAGATCAAGGCCCACACCCGATGAGATCCGTCACACCACACGCGTTCCTACTATCTGAAAACCATCCTGTATTGTGATTGGGGAGGGGACCGAGCCTGAAGCGGAAGATTCCAGGGATGACTCTTTGTACATCAAAGTTTTTACAATTATGTGTCACATTAAAAATATATAGCACTCCAACAAAGTAGTAGGAATATAAAACTTTAATAACTTATAAATATATACAACAAAACAAAAACAGTAAAAACATTTAAACAATGAAGAGACCGTGGTAATTTCTTTTGAATTATCCACTACATTTATTGAAATTGACAGCACCAATAATGAAATATTCTCACAAGGAGGAGATGACTTGAATGATTTTTTTGATCAATCTCTTGATGGCGAATTTATCGAATGTTTGGAGACCATAGAGTTACAAGAATCATCATTGCAGACTTTTCATGAGGAGATTCCTGATGAGATGATTGAAGAGGAAATTCCTGATGAGGACATGTTACTAGTTCTTTCAAATTATGAAAATTCAGAAGATGTTGCCTGGGTGCCGCACTGATTTGGGTATCCGGCGTGGGGCGTCCCGGGGGTGGGTCGTCAGTAGCGGTCTGTTGTGCGAATAGTTCCAAGGCAGCAGAACGCGCTGAAATCTGGATGGCACCAAGGTGATGTCCAGTAAGTTGCCGCCCACCAAATAACGGCGTGGGGCGCCGCGGGGGAGGGGGGAGGCAGTCCAAAGTTCCGTTAAAAGGGCAAAGGAAAGGATCGGTGGTTTGAACCATCAGTCAAAAAGGGGAGGGGGTGCAACAATTTTTCCTACAGGGTCACACTGTGCTTTCACCGGAACTGAGGTCTGCAGGATTCTAGTCATTCAAACTGAGGCTGGCGCCAGCATGGGAGCGCCGACGTCCCGCGGCTACAGTTTCGTCACTCCACGGGCGATCATGGCAGTCATTCCCCATCGGGGGTGTCTGCGGGGGTCGGGGACTCCCGCGGCTCCTCTAGAATCTTCAAGGTCATGGAGGACTACGGTGGTGGAGTCAACCAGTGACCGGGCTATTTCTTTATGCTGGGCCCGCTCTTGCCAGGTCGACCGCCATTTTGAGAGTTCGGTAGCTACCGGCGATCGCGGGGTCAAATAAGCGGACGGGCTCCACCCTGCCGGGCGAGACGTTGCAGCATCGCCACAGTGGAAGAACCCTTTTCCGGGCGCCTGGAGCGCTGAGGGTGCAGCTGGGAAGCCTCCACCTGGGGAGGCGGGAGAGGCCTGTTGGCACCGTCTCTCCCACCCAGTGCACCCCACGGCGTCTCGCTAGACATTTGTTATGGCCGGACCAGGCGATGAGGACGAGGGGGGGGGGTCGGAGGCATGTGCAAGACATCCCCTCCCAGTGTTGTTGCAGCCATTATAAAAGAAAGAAGAAATGTCCCGTCCGTCTTTGGGCCGGACCTCCGGTGGATGGCGGCCGGACGCCCTTTGCTCTGGCCCCATGAACGGGTTCCTTGGCTCATCCGGTGGGGCAGGCCTTGGCGTGTGGTGCCTCTCCTGGGCCTTTCGTGCAGTGGCCTCTCCACTCCCAGGCCCTCCATGGATGCTGGCCCAGACTGGGAGAGAGAGGGTCTAACCTGCAATTCTCCAGGGTTACCGCCACCGCGGCCGGATCCCGTCGGCCTCGGCCTCTGGTTGATGGTGGCCGGACTGGGAGAGAGAGGGGAGGGTCGAGGACACAGACATTCCCCCCCTTGCAACTCTCCAGGGTGGTCGTAGCAATCCCCCTGGACGGGTGCCATTGGCCTCGGCCTTTCCTCCGGCTACACCCTACGTGATGATCTTCTGCCGACGGTTGGCAGCAGGACCCGCCTTATATGTGTTGCTTCCGGCTGGGCGTAGCCGGAAACCTGTTGCACTTTGGAAGTTTCCAGAATGGGGCGGATGTCTGCTGACTTGTATCTTTCCCGGTTTGCCGTTACTTGGCCGTGGCAGGCGGTGGGACAGACACGTTTTGGGGCAGTGAGGGGCGATGAAGCCTCGTTGCCTTGTGGCCGTTGCAATGTCACACTTGGTTTCTCTTACTGTTTTCAGGTTTCTTATTACGGGCTTACTTCTAACGTTTCTTGTTTGTAGGACAATAATAGGTTTTATCATTACGTATTGTTATCGTTTCTTTGTTTGTTATTTAATAAAAAGTTCATCAGTGGCCTACTGATTTTCGTTTTCCTATTCCTTTCTTTCCAGGTTGTTTCATGCTAAAGTTTCTGTTAACAGGATACAGTGATCACTTCGTTATTATTGCATATGTCCTTTTCACTAGGGGTGCTCTCTGGTCGGGCCAGATGACCTATCTCTAGTAAATGGTCCGGGTGAAACAGGTGCATCAATCAGTGGGGAGTAGATAGGCATGACAGATTACAACGGGGGACAAAGGTCCGCATTACCTACCCTTTCACTACTTGCAAAGATTTTCCTACGTTTATTTGCAAACAGGGAATACCTCCAAAAAGAACCAATTCCCAAACAGTCAATGTTCGGGCAACCAATCAATCAATGAGGAACGAAATAGGCACGATGTGTTAAAGGTTTGCGTTACCTACCCTTCACTATCTGCAAAGGGAGAGAGAATATTCTTATTCTTCCCCGTTTGCAGGCAGAGAAGATCCTTAAGAGAACCAACTTCGAACAATTCAATGCTCGATTCAATCAATCAATCAATGGGGAGAAAAATAGGTATGACGGATTACAATGGGGACAAAAGTCTGCATTTACCTATCCTTCACTATCTGCAAAGACTAAACAGAGTATGGCGATTCTGTGCTTGTTTGCAAATGCTGTAAAACACAGTACATGTGAGAATTGGCATATATAAATAACTGTGCATAAGAGTCAGTGAATGTGTGAGTGGCTGTATGGATCATTGTGAACTTGTATCAGGGATTGTAAAAGAGAGTAAATATGTGTTAGTATATGTTTGAATAAGTAAGGTGTGTATAACTGTATAGTTGAGGAAATTGAGGTGTGATTGATTATTTGCATGACTGACTAGGTGTGTAAGTAACTCCATGGATGAGTGACAGTCTGTGAGTGTCTGTTTACACTGAGTGTATCTAAGGTTATATTAGAGTCTGAAGAGGTTCATCGTATTATCACATGAATGATGTCATCAGTGATGTGATCAGTAATGTCAAATGAGATGTCATCAGTGATGTCATTTGAGATGTCAACAGTGATGTCATCAGTGATGTCATCAGTGATGTCATTTGAGATGTCATCAGTGATGTCATTTGAGATGTCATCAGTGATGTCATCAGTGATGTCATTTGAGATGTCATCAGTGATGTCATCAGTGATGTCACTGACCATGTCATGAATGATGTAATATGTGACATCATCAGCAGTGGATTGCGGGTGCGCGATATATAGTTAGTACTACTAACTATATATGGAATTTCAATGGTTTTGTGTGAGTAAAATAAGGTTTTTTAAATGCTAATTCCTAACTATATATGGTCTATAACCTATGGTTTTTTCAGTGAATTTTCAAGGTTTTGTAAATGCTAATTCCTAACTATATATGGTCTATAACCTATGGTTTTTTCAGTGAATTTCAATGGTTTTTTAATAGCAAATATCATAAGCTGTCGAATGTCAAGTACGTGGTAAGAATTTTTTTTTTCGTGTTTATGCACACTGATCTGCTTTGATTGCTGCCCCCCACCCCTCATTTCTATTAGGAGTACTCTCTCTTTGCAGATAGTGAAGGGTAGTTAACGCAGCCCTTTCCCCCTTTGTAATCCGTCGTGCCTGCTTCTCTCTCCATTTGATTGATTGTTCTCTTTGGTTCATTCTCTATTTACAAACAAGCACAGAGTCGCAATACTCTGTTTAGTCTTTGCAGATAGCGAAAAATCGTGTAAAAAAACAAAAGGAATCGAGCAAAATCAGTAGGCCACTAATGGGATCTCTTTTGACCTCGCTAAAATAGAAACATTAGGAACAACCTGTTGAAAATAGCAATGCGTATGTATATAAGCGGCGTTCATTTGTGTTCACAGTACCCCTTGTTGATTGTTTCAATCGAGCATTGAATTGTTCGAAGTTAATTCTCTTAACGATCTTCTCTACCTGCAAACGAGGAAGAATAGGAATATTCTATCTCCCTTTGCAGATAGTGAAGGGTAGGTAACGCAAGCCTTTAACACGTCGTACCTATTTCATTCCTCATTGATTGATTGATTGTCCGAACATTGACTGTTTGGGAATTAGTTCTTTTTGGAGGTATTCCCTGTTTGCAAATAAACGTAGGAAAATCTTTGCAAGTAGTGAAAGGGTACGTAATGCGGACCGTTCTCCCCCGTTGTAATCTGTCATGCCTATCTACTCCCCACTGATTGATGCACCTTTTTCACCCGGACCATTTACTAGAGATACGTCATCTGGCCCGACCAGAGAGCACCCCTAGTGAAAAGGACATATGCAATAATAACGAAGTGATCACTGTATCCTGTTAACAGAAACTTTACCATGAAACAACCTGGAAAGAAAAAAATAGGAAAACGAAAATCAGTAGGCCACTGATGAACATGAACTTTTATTAAACAACGAACAAAGAAACGATAACATAACGTAATGATAAAACCTATTAATGTCCTAGAAACAAGAAAACGTTAAAATATGCCAGTGGTGAGAGACCAGAAAAACAGTAAGAGAAACCAAATCACCCCTCGCTGTCCCACCGCCTGCCACGCCAAAAAAATCGATAGACTAGGGAAAATGCAAGTCAGTAGAACATCCACCCCCACTCTGGAAACTTCCAAGGTGGGGCAGGGTTCCGGCTACGCCCAGCCGGGAGCAGCCCATATAAGGCAGGTCCTGCTGCCACGCCTCGGCCAGGAGATCCTAACGTAGGGTGTAGCCGGAGGAGAGGCCGAGACCAGCGGGACCCGGCCAGGGGATTGCCTTTACAACGCTGAACAGTTGCAGGGGGGGGGAATGTCTCCTCGACCCTCCCCTCTCTCTCCCAGTCCGGCCGCGGTGGCCCTTGAGAGTTGCAGGTAGTCCCGCCACATGCTCTTCCGGTCCGACCACCAACGGTCGGGGGGCCGAGGCCGACGGGATCCGGCTGCAGCCGATAAACCAAGAAACCCGTTCATGGGGCCAGAGCCAGGGGCGTCCGGCCGACATCCACCGGAAGCCCGGCCCGAAGACGGACGGGACACTTCTTTCTTTTATAATGGCTGCGACAACACTGGAGGGGGATGTCTTGCACATGCCTCCGACCCCCCCCTCGTCCTCATCGCCTGGTCCGGCCATAACAAATCTCAAGCGAGACGCCGTGGGGTGCACTGGGAGGGAGAGACGGTGCGAACAGGCCTCTCCCGCCTCCCCAGGTGGAGGCTTCCCAGCTGCACCCTCAGCGCTCCAGGCGGTGGCATCCTAACAACTACAGTGCTGCACAGTTTCGGAACGACCTAGATAACGGTTCTTCCACTGTGGCCATGCTGCAACGTCTCGCCCGGCAGGGTGGAGCCCGTCCGCTCATGTGACCCCGCGATCGCCGGTAGCTTCCGAACTCTCAAAATGGCGGTCGACCTGGCAAGAGCGGGCCCAACATAAAGAAATGGCCCGGTCACTGGTTGACTCCACCACCGTAGTCCTCCACGACCTTGAAGATTCTAGAGGAGCCGCGGGAGTCTCCGACCCCCGATGGGGAATGACTGCCATGATCGCCCGTGGAGTGACGAAACTGTATCCGCGGGACGTCGGCGCTCCCATGCTGGCGCCAGCCTCACTTTGAATTACTACAATCCTGCAGACCTCACTTCCGGTGAAAGCACAGTGTGACCCGGTAGGAAAAATTATTGCACCCCCTCCCCTTTTTGACTGATAGTTCAAACCACCGATCCTTTCCTTTGCCCTTTTAACGGAACTTTGGACTGCCTCCCCCTCTTTTACATTTTCTAGAGAAAACAAAACATTAACCACTACATTAGCATAGCAGTTGACACCAGAACTGTTTTCAAATTGAAAACCAACAACATCTTCAACAGAATCCTTTTTGTTTCTGCTGTGACCCTGCTACAGCACAGGCATTGTCCCCAGCAGTAATTCTGCAATGCCGGTAAGAATAGCTGTGGTGCCTACTGGACTCACTCACCCCCGCGGCGCCCCACGCCGTTTTTTGCTGGGCGGCAACTTACTAGACATCACTTTCGTGCCATCTAGATTTCAGCGCGTTCTGCTGCCTTGGAACTATTCGCACAACAGACCGCTACTGACAAGAATATTTCATTATTGGTGCTGTCAATTTCAATAAATCTATTGGATAATTAAAAAGAAATTGCCACGGTCTCTTCGTTGTTTAAATGTTTTTACTGTTTTTGTTTTGTTGTATATATTTATATGTTATTAAAGTTTTATATTCCTACTACTTTGTTGGAGTGCTATATATTTTTAATGTGACACATAATTGTAAAAACTTTGATGTACAAAGAGTCATTCCTGGAATCTTCCGCTTCAGGCTCGGTCCCCTCCCCAATCACAATACAGGATGGTTTTCAGATAGTAGGAACGCGTGTGCTGTGACGGATCACATCGGGTGTGGGCCTTGATCTACTATAACTCCTTTGAAGAGGGGTGATTCTTTACAGCTGGGGCCATAAACTACATCTGCAGGGCTAGCTGATAGCCTAGGACCGGCCTGGACATTCGGACACAGAGGAAGAGGAGTGTCAGAGGGTGCGGTAGTGAATAGGGAGAAAGGGAGGTGTCGGGCGGGCACAGAGTGTGATTCTCAGGGAAGAGCAGCGCAGATGGGGGAAGGTTTATTGCCCATGCATAAGACAGAGAGCGGTGGTGACCAGTGCCTGGGGGAGATGCTTACGAGGGTGAGGAGCCATGCTACGAATCGATAGCGTGCAGAGAGTGGGTCTGGTCAAGACATCTAAAATGGCTGCCGTGCACGACAAAAGTGTGGCATTTCAAAAAAGGCAAGATGGCGCAGACAATGTTTTTCAACACTTCCTCATTTCCTTCGAATCGAACGTTAACAGACGTTGGGGCATATTACCAAAGTTAAGCGATATTTATCGCTAACGATGCTTACCAACCAATTTTTTACCACTAAGCATCGTCAGAAATTATCGAAGATAAACCTTACTATTATCAAGGTTTATCGCAAATGCGATAATAAACGGCCGCAATGCATGAATATCGCTAAAAACTCAGCGATATTCATGCATTACCGAGCTAATACTCTTAGCCATGTTATCCACCTCCCATTGGATAACATGGCTAAGAACTGCTCAGGGCAGGTGTTACTTTTTGGAGATATTCGCGCTTAGCGCGAATATCTCCAAAAGTTGGTAATAGGAGATAGATATCTTGCATGTTGTAATGCAAGTTATTGTGGTATATGGAACTCATACCATAATCTCTCAGGAAAGCAGAAACTGATCCTTTTGGGACCGCCTAAAAAGGCCTAGGGGGTGAGGAGTACTCTACTTTGCCCCCTTTTCACGTTCCGAACTATTTTATTTTACTCTCTTCTGTAATTACACAAAATACCAGCGATAAGATGCATCGGAGACACACAGTGAGAGAAAGGAGGCCGGAGATGAAGAAGACATGTCAAATACACATTGGAGATAATATAGTGGCAGAAGGGAAGTAAATATGAGTAAACTTACCATGTAACATAAAAATGTTGCACTCTATACTATAAGTCTCATTTTATACTACAATCACTTCGCTACAACCTCATAAATTAAAAATAAAAATAAATAATGTCTCAAACAATTTTTGATTTCTAAATATAAATTTATTCTTCAGAATTTTCTAAATTTGAAACAACTAGTAACATGTCCTCATCAGTAATTTCCTCTTCAATCATCTCATCTGGAATCTCCTCATTAAAAGTCTGCAATGATGATTCTTGTAACTCTATGGTCTCCAAACACTCGATAAATTCGCCATCAAGAGATTGATCAAAAAAATCATTCAAGTCATCTCCTCCTTCTGACAATATTTCATTATTGGTGCTGTCCATTTCAATCAATGTAGTGGAATCATTCAAGTCATCTCCTCGTGACAATATTTCATTATTGGTGCTCTCAATTTCAATCAATGTAGTGGAATCATTCAAGTCATCTCCTCCTTGTGACAATATTTCATTATTGGTGCTGTCCATTTCAATCAATCTAATGGAATCATACAAGCCATCTCCTCCTTGTGACAATATTTCATTATTGGTGCTCTCAATTTCAATCAATGTAGTGGAATCATTCAAGTCATCTCCTTGTGACAATATTTCATTCTTGGTGCTGTCCATTTCAATCAATCTAATGGAATCATACAAGTCATGTCCTCCTTGTGACAATATTTCATTATTGGTGCTCTCAATTTCAATCAATGTAGTGGACAATTCAAAAGAAATTGCCACGGTCTCTTCATTGTGAGCCATTTTATTTTGAAATTGCTTGCTGTAAATTGCAGAAAAAAATAATCACTTTCATTTATCGTTTTTAGTAATACATAATATAAAACTAACTTCATCAAGTATTTAGTATAACAGAAGGACTGCAAATAAATAACAGAAAACATTTTTCAAATTATCTTCAAGTGTACAACATAGTTCCCCTTACAAATTAACAACTCACCTTTTTAAAAGTAGCAGAAGTGTTAGTACTGTGTAAATCAAACACCAGAAATTCACCACCAAAAATTCCTCACAAATGTACCTCAGACAGTAGTATCACAAAATGGCTGTGGTTTCCTCTCATTTGACATATATACATAACCAATTAACTTTCATCACACACAAATACAAAACCAAAGTAACATTTTAATTGGTTCTAAATTTCAACACTTTCAAATGTGTTTTCCCCATGCAATTTTCCATAGGACATTTACATACGTCTACAGCCTGAATGGCTGAACGGAATTACACCAAACTTGGCAAAATGGTACATCAAACCTAAGAGGTCAGGAAGGATCTACTATGCCCCCTTATGGTCATTTCCCCCTTCGCTTTGGCCTCCTCTTGTCTCTCAATCCTACCGAGGGACAAGATGGCGGCCGCTACGGACTGTTTGGAATGTTGACAGACGCCGGAGAACCAATCAGCTTCGCAAAGCTCCGTAACGCGAAAAGTACGCGAAGCGGAGCGCTGTTACAGATATATATCTTTTTTTCAACGTTAATTTCTCAAAATCCACTGGAGCACATATATTGAGACCTAGCAAAGGCACATCGGGCTACCAGTCCCTAATATTTTGCCAAGTTTCGTGCAAATCCATTCAGCCGTTCGATTATTATTATTTTGTTTTTTTTTTGCCCCGCGGGGCCCTTTTAAAACCTCCACATCAAACCTAGGGGGTCAGCGAGGATCTACTATGCCCCCTTATAGTTATTTCCCCCTTTGTTTTGACCTCCTCTTGTCTCTCGATCCTACCGAGAGACAAGATGGCGGCCGCTACGGACTGTTTGGAATGTTGACAGACGCCGGAGAACCAATCAGCTTCGCTTCACAAAGCTCCGTTGCGCGAAAAGTCCGCGAACCAGAGCGCTAACCGGTCCGCTGTTACAGATATATATCTTTTTTTAAACGTTAATTTCTCAAAATCCACTGGAGCACATATATTGAGACCTACAAAAGGCACATCGGGCTACCAGTCCCTACAATTTTGCCAAGTTTCGTGCAAATCCATTCAGCCGTTCGGGCTAAAAGTGAGGCCAACCGCCCTATGGAAAACTCAATGTTAAAAACACGTTTTGGGACCCCCCTTTTTTCTCGGCCCCCACTGGACGAACCCCCCCCAAATTTTCAAGGGCTGCTCAGAAACAAAATGTGCCATTTTCCTGAAAATTTCAGCCGATTCCGTCCACAAACGCCAAAGTTATTAGACATAGAATTTTCAAAAAACCCATAGAGAAAAAATCCTAACTATATATACCTACTGGCGACCGCCAGTAGGTAATATATATATATATATATATATATTACCTACTGGCGGTCGCCAGTAGGTATATATAGTTAGGATTTTTTCCTATGGGATTTTTGAAAATTCTATGTCTAATAACTTTGGCGTTTGTGGACGGAATTGGCTGAAATTTTCTAGAAAATGGAACATTTTGTTTCTGAGCAGCCCCTGGAAATTTGGGGGGGTTCGTCAAGGGGGGGCCGAGAAAAAAGGGGGGTCCCAAAACGTGTTTTTAACATTGAGTTTTCCATAGGGCGGTTGGCCTCACTTTTAGCCCGAACGGCTGAATGGATTTGCACGAAACTTGGCAAAATTGTAGGGACTGGTAGCCCGATGTGCCTTTGCTAGGTCTCAATATATGTGCTTCAGTGGATTTTGAGAAATTAACGTTTAAAAAAAGATATATATCTGTAAGCGCGCTCAGGGCAGCGCTCCGGTTCGCGGACTTTACGCGTACCGGAACTTCGCGTAGCGAAGCTGATTGGCTCTCCGGTGTCTGTCAACATTCTAAACAGTCCAGAGCGGCCGCCATCTTGTCTCTCGGTAGGATTGAGAGACAAGAGGAGGCCAAAACAAAGGGGGAAATGACCATAAGGGGGCATAGTATATCCTCCCTGACCCCCTAGGTTTAATGTGGAGGCTTTAAAAGGGCCCCGCGGGGCAAAAAAAAATAATTTGTTTTTTTGTTTTTTTGCGTGGGTAGCGCCCGGTTCGCGAACCGGGAAGCGTTCTGGGCAGCGTACTATAATGAAAAATGAATGATAGACTTTTCAAATACTGTATGTTAATTGATTGTTGGTTTTGTTGATTATTTTTTTATTTTTTTATTTTTTAAGCAATTATTTATTATTGTGATTGTGTTTCAAAATTTAATAACATTTCTAACATTTAACTAGTTTATGAATTACATATAAAAATGATTAAAGACTCAAACAATTTTTTAATATTACATACAATTTTATTTTTCAGATTGTTTTTCAAAATTTAATAGAACGTCTAGCATTTGACTGTCCGATATGTCCTCTTGTTGAGTGAACATAAGTTCCCACATTTGACCGTCATCATAATGGAGTAAATGATCGACAGATTCTACACATTGAAGTAATTCATAGTCCCGTGACTCATCCATGAATTCTAAGTCATCAATGGGTTCCATAACTTGTTCATTGTTGCTGTCCAGAACAATTTCGAAGGAAACATTCTGCTCACCTTCCATTTTATTGCTGTAATTTGCATAAAAAATAAATATATCAGTAGTGATAGGGCACTGTTGGGTTTAAGTTCAGACAGGTACTTGTGAGTTTATAACAGAGAAGTAATCTATGGGCACTGTATGGTTTCAGGCGTGAAGTAGTACTATTAAAAAGTGCCTGTGAAGAAGCCTAAGTAAATTCATAATTATACCACAGAAACATAAATCAATCCATAATTATAATAAAGAAGCCTTTCTCAATGTCTAACTCTTACAGAGGGATAGTATATAACTATCTGAAAATGTTTTCAAATTTATAAAATAATATCTCACCTTCTAAAAACAAGTTTAAGTTGTGAGTGAAAATGATCTTGCAATGTAATTCAGGAAGTAGTAGTCAAAATGGCTGTGTTTCTCTCTCTTTCTTTATATATATTCAGGTACATAACCAATCAAATGTCAGGTAAAAAAAGTAGAAAATGAAAGTAACATTTTAATTGGTTGTCAATTCCAACACTTCAGATGTGTTTTGAGAAGTAATTTACCTCAGGGTATTTAGAGAGGTCTACAGGCTAAATGGCTAAATGGAATTCCAATCAAATTTGTGAAAATGGTAGGGATTGGTATGTAGTATGAGCTAATCTATATTTGGTGAAATTGTCTCCAGTTGCTTTTCTGTAAACTACTTTCCCACCTTTTTTGATGGTGCGCTTCCCAGGGAGCGACCCGGTACGCGAACTGGTGAGCGCCCCGGTTCGCGAACCTTAAGCGTTACGGGAGTCCACCATTTTGTGTTTCGGTCGAATTAAGATACAAGATGGAGGGCAAATAATGTTCAGAATGGGTAGAAGGGGGCACGGTAGACTTATTTTGACCCCCTAGGTTTTCTGAGGGTGGCTGAGGAGGCTTATATGTGCGAAAAAAAAACATTTTTTAAAAAAATTTCGCGAGGTTAGCTCCCGGTTCGCGTACCGGGAAGCGCCCCAGGGAGCGTACTTTGTTGAAAATTAGTGAAAAATGTTAGAGTAAAATAATAATTGTGAGTGATCAGATGTAGGGTAGCTCTGAGAAGAGCTTTTGGGTTTATGGTACATTTAGGTACTTATAAGTAGGTACCAATGCACAGTCTTAAATTCAGAATGAAAATTCTGTTGCCCTCATCTGAGAAGTGAACTCCATCTCCTCTGTAGATATCTTGCATGTAGTAACGCAAGTTATTGTTGTACAGGGAGCCCATTCCATGGTCTCTCATGTAAGCTGAAACAGATTTGTTTACATGCTTCCTCGACTTCTCAATTTGTGGACAAAATTGGTTTGACCACCTCCATTTCTGTCTTTGGCATATATTTGAATATACCAAGGCAGTTTGAGGAAAAAGTACCATCAATTGCTCAAAGGTGTCCTTTAAAAGCATTTCCAGACCTACCCCAGTCAAAGTGCCCAAATCATTACCTCCACAGTGCACAATTAACAGGTCAGGTTTTGGCAAATGCATAAAGTTTTCACCAATGGTATCAATTGGTGACATTTTAATCCTCTGTGGCCAAACCACTTAATTTCCACATCTTGTAAATTGAGGTTAGGTAAATTTCTGTTCTCAGCATACCTGTGAGCCCAGTGGATATAACTATGTCCAACAATCCAGACAGAAAACATGGTGAGAGAAGGTTCTGCTGCAGTCAGATGAAGTGTGGCAATGAAATGGCAGTTGAAAAAATGAGAGTTTAAAATGAAAAAAACTGTGGAGTTTCTGTGTTAATGAAGCAGTAACAGTGATTGGTGGATTTTGATTGCTGAAAACAGAAAGTTAGGGTGCATGGATGAGTTCTTTGAAAGATGTATTTTGAATGGTCAATAAAAAGTCATTAAATGAAAGATTGCAGTGGATACACAGGTGCACTGAGAGTTCAGAGTTCAATTGCAACATTGTTGTGTGAACTTGCAAACACCAGAGGTCTTCCAAGAGGTGGTTGCCATGCAAAAAAGGCATGAAATGGCAGAGGGGGGAAGGGTTTTCATTTGAAAAAAAGTGAGGGAAGAGTTTTGATTGGGTGACATGAGAGATATGTGTGAAGAATTACAGCATTTATGTGCTTTTGATAGCTGCAGACTCTGGAGTGCATACCTTTTGCTCTGCTGAAGACAAATTGGTGTGTTTCTGAGACTGTTTTCAAACTCAAAGTATTTGCTAAGGTGAGAAAATATTTCTTTAATTTAGATAGAGAATAGTGTGCTTTAAGGAGAAAATTATGAAGAAAGTTGTGTTTTTCAAATGTTGCTTTGTCTCAAGTGTTTTACAAATAGATTTTGTTTCTTTGAGAAAATGTAATTGGAGAAAATGTGAAGTATTAGTACTGACAGGGTGTTTTTCTGCATAGGAGCTGTGGAGTCTTTTCAAATTATGACTTGAAAATCGTTTTTGAGGAAAATGAATGGTTATAATATTTCTGACAATGACATAATGGTGTATGCTTCTTTATAATGCAATTGACTGTCTCTGATGTAATAAATAAATAATACCTCTATTTTTGACTGGATATAACAATAACAGATAGCTCAATAAATAAGAGTCAAGATTCGAGGTAGTAGGAGTTTGCAGGTTTAATACAGCATAAAGGACAGGAACAGGACAACCTGCACGGGCAAGATCTGGGATGGCTAGCCAACAGGGGGGCCCCGACAGCTGTCGGGCAGGAGCTGGAATGAGCCCGCTAAAGGGATAACTTTTTTAATAACAGTGCACAAGTATATATAGTTAAAACAATTGTATTACAATACATACAGTAGGCGTAACAGTGGGTGGAGTTAGCAACAGTCGCGAAAGATAAGGGTGAAAGTAGGTGTAACAAGAGGCGTGTACATAGACATGTGATGTAAACGTAACGGAATATGTCATAAATGGGGCGGAAACATGGAGGGGGCTACCTAAGGAGCCGGGACCTCTAACCTAGTGGTGCGCGCAAACTGGCAATGACGTGTTACTAGGGAGAAGCTGGGGGCTATGACTTCTGCGCTAGGAGCAGAGACTGAAGTCTGGAGAGTCAGAGCGACATGTACCTAAACACTATCTAGTATCTGATGTTTAGAGAACATGTTGATAGAATCCAAAAGTTATCAGGGTAAAGGCTAACAGACACTAAGACTGGTGCATGCATTATTCTACATGTAGTGTGTGTTGAGGAATATTAAATGACCATAAATACAGTATTTCTCTTACATGGAGACGTAAAGGCTAGACCATGACGGAAACTATTGATGCGATTCAGTAGCTTAGGAATGCAGGGAAGGAGGGCTGGACTGATAACTAGAATCATAACATACTCTTGGCAGACTGGCAGGCAGAGCCAGGCCGAGCCGGGCACTGTGAGGCAGGAAGTAAGTGAAGGGTCAGGGATATAGGTGGGGGCTGTATCGCTCCTCAGCGAGGGTTCAGGAGACAGGAGCTGAATCTGAGTCCGGGCCCTTTTGAGGCCTAGAAACGGGGACTTTACAATGAAATAACGTGCACACTGAGAAACATGGCAACGTAGCTTTACATAGGCCTAATACTCGTAGCTTTCACGAGGACTGGAAACTGGCATACTAGAGATGGACACAACTGTAATTGCGTCTTTAATCGATCATGGGGAATACATATGCATATTAATCATGCACATATAACATAACATGGGGAACACGTAGGGACACAGAACATGGCAAAATTTACTTTTCCACATTCCCTCCTTGTCACTACGTTTCCATCAGGAAACATCAATATTCATGATACCATCTATCATTTCATACAGTATCATTTGCTCGTCTCGAATTTTCTTGGAACAGGATCTAGGACGGGACTTGGGACTAGGAATACAAGAGGTAGCACAAATGCCGCAAATCGCAGGGCCACATTGTATACAGAGGCAGCAACTGAATATGATTGCTACTGCAATACCTAGAAGTGACAATATTTTCCATCCCCAGGCAGAAATAATACTCCAAAACCAACCGGACCATGTCCAGGTGCCTGGATCCTGGTGTAACTGATGGGCAATTTTATGAAGTCTGGTTATAGCTGAATAAACAGACGGCGCGTTATTTGGAATGAAAATGCAGCAACTAGATCCGATGACTCTACATGCTCCTCCTCTATCGGCCAGTATGACATCAAGAACGAGACGATTTTGGAGCACGACAAATCTCATAGCAGATTGCTCTTCGGTTAAGTTACCTAGGGCAGAAGCAGTCTCATTCACTACTGCTTCAAGGGTTCTGGTTAATCTACGTATTAACTTACTATTCTGGATAGGTCCTATAAAGAAGAAGAAACCTCTATTGAAATCTGTATACTGTTCTAGAGCAGTTTCAGTTTGATCGACAATTGCGGACTCAATCTCCCTTCTATGTCTAATGTGTACTAGATGTGTGTTTCTGTGATAATCAGATGGGGCTAGGAAAACTGGTGGCAGTAGGAAGGCAATGTAACAGGTTCCCTCCCAATCGAGGGGCAGACGAACATATGCGGTCTGACCACAAACAAAATAAGAATGACGTGAAGCTTTGAAAATAGATTTCCCACTGTCACTATACTTGACAATAGTAGTACAATCACTATGTCCTACATGTATGGAACCATTATTTCTGACACATAATTCGCCTTTGACTGGTAGTACTGAAATAGCAGGTAAGTCTGGAGTAGTATCAGACTGAACATTCAGGACCATAAAATTCGAAGAATAATTACCCAAATTATAAACTTCATTTTCTAGATCTAACCCTGTTCTGTGGGGAAGACCTTGCTTGTCTGGAAAACATGTACTGTTCAGAAAGGACATATCTGTTGAAGATGACGTTAACGTGGACCATGCTCTACATGAACCATTATGTGAAAATGGATAAGGAAACAGTGGCAGAACTCCCTTCGGTGTCTGAAAAGGGGGGAGTCGACCACACACCCAACAATTAGTGGCATTGCTGGTCTGGTGTGAATAATGTAACATACGGATAAATGAATTGTTGCGCATAGCAAGACGATAGGATAGTTCGTGAGGAGGCAGATCACTAAACGTGTGCTCTACTGTAGCATTAGAAGACTTATTTACATGAGAAATTGGAAAACATAAATGAACTGCATAACTCGTGCAGGTAACCATTAAGCTTAAAAACAATATAAAACTTAGAAAAACGATACATCGGATTGAGTTTTGACTAACTCTCTCACTATGGGGGTCTATTTCATACATGTCAGATACCTGTCTAACCGTTTCACCTAGGGGAGGACTTAGACAATTAAACTGGCTGACTTATTTTACTAGACCGTAACTTCTTTTTATACTCCTGCTGCGGAGTTTCCTCTAACAGGGGAGGCTTGGTATCAATGTCATTTGCGGGACAGTCCTTGAGAATAGTATTTTGGCAGTCTTTAGGTAAAATGCAATCCTTGGCAAAAGTTTTAGGTTTTAGTCCATGAAATTTCTTGACGTGAGACAGATGGACCCACCCCTTACGGCCCTCCAACTTCACGGCCGTGCGGGTGGTCAGAAGGACTAACTTCGGCTCCTTCCAGCGAGGCTCCAGTGGACTCGAACGATCAAAATTCCGGACAAGAACCAAGCTTCCTGGAACAATTTCATGCGGTTTCACCTCGGTATTGTCTGGAAATGCGGCGGCAACCTGTGAACGACAAGAGTGTAGGGCAGACATCAAGGAAGCTAGGTAATCTGTCAGCATATTACTGGAAACATCTGTAATACTTCGGGGTCTAGGTGTACCCCACACGTTCGGGGGGCGGCCGAATACGACCTCATAAGGGGACAGACCTGATCTGGAATGTGCGACCATGCGCATATAGAACAGAGCAACTGGCAGGGCAACTAACCAGTCTACACCTTTTTCTTTACAGATTTTGGCAATGCGGATTTTCATGGTTTGATTATGTCTCTCTACGAGACCGGCTGCTTCTGGATGGCGTACACAATGGAACTTCCACTGGTACCCTAGTAAAAGGGAAACGTGCTTCATGAGTTCAGATGAGAATGGCTGGCCGTTATCAGAATATACGACCCTTGGGAGTCCATAACGGGGGAAATATTCACGAACCAACTGCTTGGCAGTGGTCGCGGCTGTGTAATCTGGGACTGGATATGCTTCGGTCCACCTGGACAAAGCGCATACAACTACAAGGACATACTTGAAACCTCGACATCGCTCCATCTGAATATAATCCATCTGGAGGACTTCAAAAGGGTGGTCAGGGGGTTGGAATCCACCTTGTTCCACCGGGACACTTTTACCTGGATTGAATTGACAACATATCATACAAGTACGGACTTCCTGCTTGGCTGCAGCTCGTAAATGCTTGTTAAACCAAATGTTCTGGATACTGTCTATCATGGCTTTTTCTCCTAAATGTGCTGGACTATGTGCGGTATTGATAATGACTTGAACCATTGAGTCGGGGAGAAACCATGTGGCTCTACCCTTCGTCACCCATCCCTGATCTGTCTGGACCCCTCCTTGTTCGGACCATTTCTTGATTTCTTCGGGAGTAGCATGTAACTGGATATCTATGACATCTTGAGTAGGGTCCTTAACTGTCATACAAGTAGTCTGTTCTAGAGTGGATGTCGGTGTCTTGTTAACTGGAGTGTCTGGAGTCTGAGCTGTAAGCTTGGCTGTTCGATCTGCTAGATCATTACCTTGGGAAATAATGTCAGTAACTTTCGTATGTGCTTTGCATTTCATGATAGCGATAGCTGTCGGTAAATGTATTGCATCTAACAGAGCTTGAATGAGGAGACCATGCTGAGTCTTGGTTCCATGAGAAGTCATGAAACCTCTCTCTTGCCAGAGCACTCCGAAGTCGTGTACAACTCCGAATGCGTAGCGTGAATCTGTGTAAATATTAACTGTCAGGTTCTTGGCACGTATGCAGGCTTGAGTCAGAGCAACTAGCTCTGCTGCTTGAGCAGACAGGGTGTCAATACGGTGTGTTTCAATAACTTCAGTGTCAGTAGTCACTGCATACGCGGCTACTAGTTCTCCTGTACTCGTTCTCATACATGAACCATCCACATAAAGTGTCAGGTCGGGATCTGGTAATGGAATATCTGTCAGATCTTGTCTTGGCTTAGTCATAGTGTTAACAACTTCCACACAATCATGTGTGGCAGGATTTGAAGTAACTGACGGTAACAGAGTAGCAGGATTTAGAACGTTGCAGCGTCGGATTTCTATGTGTGGCTGGAACAGTGTCAGTTCATAACCTGTCAAACGTGCAATTGTCAAGTGCTGGGTCTGTGTTCGGTTTAAAAGAACTTCCACGGAGTGTGGAACTTGTACTGTCAGGGAGTGTCCTAATACTATGGAATCACTTTGTCTGATAGCTAGTGCTGTGGCTGCAACTGACTTGAGGCACGCAGGCAGAGCCTGGGCTACTGGATCTAGTGTGCTCGAAAAATAAGCACAAGGCTTGTATTGTCCTGCTTGATCTTGTGTGAGAACAGATAATGCTGTACCATTACGTTCTGTGACAAAAAGTGTAAAAGGCTTACTGTAGTTCGGTGTTGCTAGAACAGGAGCTTGGCATAAAGCTTTCTTTAACTCATTGAAACTAAGTGTATGTTCAGATGTCCAAGGGAGAACAGTCGATACGGCTGCCTCCTGTGTCGTTAACTGTATCAGTGGTTTAGCTAGAAATGCATACTGAGGAATCCATTGTCTGCAATAAGAAGTAAGGCCGATAAAAGCACGTACCTCCTTCTGTGTCTTCGGCTGTGGAAGACTCGCTATTAACTGGATGCGATCGGGTGTCAACTGCCTACCCCACTTGGACAGCAAGTGGCCTAAGTAGATCACTTGCTGGACACAGAATTGAAGCTTCGAAGGGGACACCTTGTGCCCCATCTCGGCTAGGAAGTACAAAACTGTAAGTGATGCTCGCTCGCAAGCACGTTCAGAACGGGCTGTGATCAGTAGATCATCGACATACTGGAGCAGGGCAGTGTCAGTTGGCATGTGAATGTTGTCTAGTTGTCTCTTAAGTGCTTGACTGTAGATGCTAGGACTTTCTGTGAAACCTTGAGGAGCTCGTGTGAATTTATAGCTCCTTCCATTTAAACAAAAACCGAAAAGGTACTGGCTGTCTGGATGAATGGGGACACTGAAAAATGCCTTCTTGAGGTCTATTACTGTAAAAAATATTGCCTCAGAATCAATGGCTGTCAATAGGGATGAGATATCTGGAACAACTGGGTACTGGGGAATGATACATTTATTGAGTTCTCGAAGGTCAATCACTAATCGATATACTGGGGGTGCATTTGGATCAGTACGTTTCATGACTGGAATGATAGGAGAATTACATACATTGGAGTCAGTTTCTACAACTACTCCTTGAGCAATGAGCTCGTCAATAATTTTGGATAAGGCTGCTACAGCCTCAGGTGGCAATCTGTACTGTCTGATTCTTGGCAGGACTATACCTTGCTTGAGAGTCACACGATGGGGTGTGATTTGCATGAAGCCAATATCAGTTGGACCTTGCGCCCATAGATGCTGCGGAACATTAGACAATCTCGGATCAAAATCTCGTAAAACATAGTGACCCTTGAAGTCACGTAAAAACAAACGTATTCCCTCTGGGGAACAGCAAATAACTGCACCTAATTCTTTCAGTGTCTTAATGCCTAACAAATTTTCTGGACATGACTTCGTAAGCAATAGATCAGTAGTTCGGGACAATGGACCTACTTCAAGAGTAACTGGCTTTGATATCTCGTTTACAATAGGCTTTCCTGAAAATCCAAGGGAAACATTTCTAGAGCCTGAGAGCGGAGCCCCTGGAACCTCGTCGTGACTAATGGTAGTCCTACTTGCCCCTGTATCAATCAGAAACTTTCTGTCTTTCCCTAATACTTGACTGTGAACATAGGGACCTTCTTGATCTACAGGAATCTCGATGAGAGGCAAGCCTACCTCCCTCTCTAGGCTGTTTCATGAATACGCTTGATACTCTGGATACTCTGTCTGTGCATACTGGTACATCTGCTGTGTAACATGCTGTGTTGCAGCAATAGGCTGCGGTGCTGGAACTGTCTGTTGTGCATTCTGTGGCTGAGAAGTCTGTGAAACTTGTTCTTGTCTAGGCGGACGTGGTCTTTCTTTAGTTTTACCAGTGGCTATATTGTGTTTTAGAACTGCACACTCGTTTATAAAATGACCTGGCTGTTTACAATAATTGCATGTCCCTTTAACGGGAGCTGCAGGATGACTGGCTTGATTCGAACCCCTCTTCTGACTGTCTTGTGGAACAGATTGTGCAACTAGTACTTTCATTTTCGTGTCTTTCATACGTCTTCTCTCGTGTTCTTGCTCTTCTCTGATTCTATTCTGGTGATACTGGAGCATCTGTAACATCTGGGACGGAGTACTAGCTTGCCATGTACTTTCGACTTTCAAAACTCTATTCTTAACTTGTGGACTTGAATTCTCGACTAATTTAGTAACAAAAAGATGAGGGTATGACTCGCTACTCGTCTTCAAACCACTGTTTATGATAAAACATTTCTCAAATCTGGAATAAAAATCACTAGTGTCTTCGTCTTGTTTCTGTTTACAGGCTGAGATTGCATCCCAGTCTTCCTTTTTAGTGGCTAATAATCTAGGTAAAACTTGTATTAATAATTCTGGTAATTCTTTACATTTGTCTCCAAGACCGGTACCTGGTACTCGTATCTTATCTTCAGCTTCTAGAGCTGTCCAATCGATCTTTTTCTCTCCCACCTCCCAATCTTTTTCCTTGAGTTTTTCGTACACCCCTGCGGGCAACAGGACTTTTAGCATTTTAATAATATCTGGATACGTGTATTCTCCCATACGGAGCATGTCTTTTAATTCTCGGTGGAACCCTGCTGGATCTTTGTCGTGACAGGGAATTAATTTCTTCATCTCTAAGAGTTCCATCTTGGTAACTGGGGTGTAAACAAATACTCGTTGCATTTCACCATCTGGTGTCCTAACTGGGTGTACTTCTCGTAACGGATGCTGCCTGTCTATGTAAAACGGTTTACTTTCTGGAGGTGAGACATGAACAAAATGCGGGTTCAAAAACGTTCTATATTTGTGGCGCTGTTCTAGAATGACACTAATTAAATCGGTACCTAAACCTTTCCATCTATACTGGAGTAACTCGTTCAGGACATCATGTAACAGACCTGGATCAGAATGCTGACCCTCATACAGTGTAATGAGGTGCTGGATCATATACATACCCACCAGTCGCTGCTAGGCTGGGGGCAGTTTCAGAAACATTTGTGCCACTATTTCGTCTGGAAAAGTGGTAGAATCAGTAATCCATCGGACTGCTGATCGGGCTAGTTCTTGTTCATGCATAGTACTTAACTCACTATAACCGATTCGTGATTTCAGAATTTGATCGGTAGCTTGAAATACTTGTTCTAGAGAACCTTGTTCTGGTGCTGGAAGATGAACAGCTTTCTTGTGTTCTAGGCGTAAATGTCGGTCTAGAATTCTAGATTTACCTACATACGCTATTCTGGCGGTATTCTCGTCGTCTACCTCTTCAGTAGAAGAGTCATTTTCTTTCTCGCTTCCTAGAGCTTCTTTGCGTTGTTCGTGTAACCTTATTATTTCTTTACGTATTTTCTTGTACATACTCTCTATACTATTGAGTGTCTTGTGCTTACCCTCGGCTATATTATCACTCCACTTTGTCAGAATTCTCATTTCGGTCGGATCTTTAGTCGGGGAATCTTGTTCCCGTATTAAACAATTGATCAGAAACTTTAATAACATGAACTGGATCTCAGATTTTCTGAGAGACATGACTTCAGCAATACTTTCTGGATCCTGTCCTGTACGAATGAAACGATACATTCTGTCTAGATCTTCTTTCATATTCGGTAGGGTGACCAAATACTCGGACACCTGCCTTATACGTACGGAATATATAACCATACTATCCTCGCCTGGGACTGGATCATAACAGCATTCAGTAAGAAGTCGCCTGATTTCTGCAATGGACTTATATTTAGGCGTACGCTGTAACGCACATTCATGTAACTCGACTGCCCCTAGACGTCTACTTGGCGGCGGGGTACCAGGAGGACCTCCTCCCGCGGCCCCTAAACTGGAATCGTCGATTGATACTCTTCGTGCTGGCAGAGTGGCTGATGTGGCGGGAATTTGTACTACGGGCTGGACCGGGGGTACCGTAACAGGTACTGCAACAGGTGCCCCGGTGGCTGGAGGATCATGAATTACATTATTTACAGGAGCTGGTGGAACAGGATTTGCATATTCTGGGACTGTGTCGTCCAAATAGGACGAGAGAAAAATATCAGCTGCGGTCGGTTTGTGACGTAGCTTGGTCGGAACTAAGGGTGGCGGAAAATTACTGGATGCTTCCGGGGTTGCTTTTGGCAAGCCTTCGGCAAGAAGAGGATACATACCCTTAATGAGGGCATTCCTCTGTCTGTCTGACTGTTCGGTTTTAACTCGTTCACCTATTTCGATTAATTCCCTTTCTTGGGCTCTTTCTAAGGATTCTCTACTTAATTCTGACTTTCTGATTTCTTTTTCGGTTCTTTTATGAGATTCTTTGCGCCATAACTCGATGGCATCTTTCTGTGACTGTCTGGCTTTCTTTTTCCATAATACTTCTTCTACTCGCATGATGCACTCGGCATCCCATGTACCCGATACGGGCCATCTATACTTTTCTTCTAACTGTTTGGTGTACTCCACCCACAAATCTAGATACAATATGGCACTTATGCCATGCTTTTGATACATAAAATGACCTGGACTGTCCCTAGGCGGGACAGGAACTGCTTCTTCTAACAGACCTTTTCTAGTTTTTAACTGACGTAACTTGGAAAACAATGGCATGACTGAGCTGGAATCTAGACACAATACAATACACAATGAACACAATAATTACACCACTTTCATACCACGATATTGAAATACATGAATGACATTTAAATTAACAGTTTTAACAAAATACTACCTGGAATACTGAAAACAGAATACATGACTTTCTCGAGAACAGAACGGACTAGAACAGAAACTAGATGCACTGCTGAAACAGTACGAAACTTACCGGTCTCATAAAGAGACACGTCAGGACCCGCATCCACCTAAGTGGACACTTCGTGTTGGATCTGTGTACCCAAACCCACGGACCAGAGACAATGCAATTGACCCTGTCTAGATACTACCCCAGCAACGGTACTCACCGGGCAGCAAGAACGGAAGGCCTCGGACTGGACTGGACTGCTTCGACGCCGGACGGACGAACTTCGGACTTCTGTTACGGGTGGGCCTCCGGATACCTCGGACCTTGGACTCTCGGCTTGGGCTCTGGTCGGGACTCGCCGCGTTTCTCCACCGCCTCGTCTGGATGCTGGACCGCAACCTCCGTCTCCTCCGTGGGCCTGAGGGATACTTGAAGCAGAAATATCTGCACGTGCACGGTATGGTTCCGTCACGGCTGCAGAGGATCAGGGGGCTTGCGTGGCTTCACCGGCGCGTGGGGAAAGGGCAAGTCCCTATTCGGGCGCCATTATGTGGTAAATAAATAAATAATACCTCTATTTTTGACTGGATATAACAATAACAGATAGCTCAATAAATAAGAGTCAAGATTCGAGGTAGTAGGAGTTTGCAGGTTTAATACAGCATAAAGGACAGGAACAGGACAACCTGCACGGGCAAGATCTGGGATGGCTAGCCAACAGGGGGGCCCCGACAGCTGTCGGGCAGGAGCTGGAATGAGCGCGCTAAAGGGATAACTTTTTTAATAACAGTGCACAAGTATATATAGTTAAAACAATTGCATTACAATACATACAGTAGGCGTAACAGTGGGTGGAGTTAGCAACAGTCGCGAAAGATAAGGGTGAAAGTAGGTGTAACAAGAGGCGTGTACATAGACATGTGATGTAAACGTAACGGAATATGTCATAAATGGGGCGGAAACATGGAGGGGGCTACCTAAGGAGCCGGGACCTCTAACCTAGTGGTGCGCGCAAACTGGCAATGACGTGTTACTAGGGAGAAGCTGGGGGCTATGACTTCTGCGCTAGGAGCAGAGACTGAAGTCTGGAGAGTCAGAGCGACATGTACCTAAACACTATCTAGTATCTGATGTTTAGAGAACGTGTTGATAGAATCCAAAAGTTATCAGGGTAAAGGCTAACAGACACTAAGACTGGTGCATGCATTATTCTACATGTAGTGTGTGTTGAGGAATATTAAATGACCATAAATACAGTATTTCTCTTACATGGAGACGTAAAGGCTAGACCATGACGGAAACTATTGATGCGATTCAGTAGCTTAGGAATGCAGGGAAGGAGGGCTGGACTGATAACTAGAATCATAACATACTCTTGGCAGACTGGCAGGCAGAGCCAGGCCGAGCCGGGCACTGTGAGGCAGGAAGTAAGTGAAGGGTCAGGGATATAGGTGGGGGCTGTATCGCTCCTCAGCGAGGGTTCAGGAGACAGGAGCTGAATCTGAGTCCGGGCCCTTTTGAGGCCTAGAAACGGGGACTTTACAATGAAATAACGTGCACACTGAGAAACATGGCAACGTAGCTTTACATAGGCCTAATACTCGTAGCTTTCACGAGGACTGGAAACTGGCATACTAGAGATGGACACAACTGTAATTGCGTCTTTAATCGATCATGGGGAATACATATGCATATTAATCATGCACATATAACATAACATGGGGAACACGTAGGGACACAGAACATGGCAAAATTTACTTTTCCACAATTTTAATGTAAGACCTTTCTCTGTGGCGCAAATTGCTTGTAAATATGCTCCCACCTGTGCATGGCAAATTTAGATTTTGAATGTTTGTGTTACATAGCCATGTTAAAAGTGATACAAACATGCTGCAAAGGCAATCAAAAAACGCTTTTATGTGTCTTAAGGACATTTTAAGTAATTTTCCCATGTGCAGTGTTTTGAAATTATGATTTGAAAATCGTTTTTGGGGAAAAGGAATTGTTTTTAAATTTATGACAAGGACATAATGGTGTATGCTTCTTTATAAGGCAATTGACTGTCTCTGATGTTATTTTTCCCATTTCAATGTAAGACCTTTCTCTGTGGCGCAAATTGCTTGTAAATATGCTCCCACCTGTGCATGGCAAATTTAGATTTTGAATGTTTGTGTTACATAGCCATGTTAAAAGTGATACAAACATGCTGCAAAGGCAATCAAAAAACGCTTTTATGTGTCTTAAGGACATTTGATGTCATTTTTCCCACATTACATTAAAAGACCTTTCTCCGTGGGGCACATTCCTTGTAAATATGGTTACACTTGTGCATGGTAAATTTAGATTTTGACTGTTTGAGTTACATAACCATGTTAAAAGTGACCCAAAAAAATTGCAAAGGCTTTCAAAAAACACTTTCATGTGTCTTAAGGACATTTTAAGTCATTTCCCTGTGGGCAGTGTTTTCAAATTATGACTTGAAAATCGTTTTTGAGGTAAAGGAATGTTGTTAAATTTTATGTGCGCCATATGCCCCCAAATTTCTTTTTCAGGGGTGCAGCAGGGTGTTCTTGAGACACCCCTGCACCTTTGGAAAAATTCCTAATTTGCGATGAGCTAATTGCTAATCGCAAATTGCACCTTCATTCCTATGGGCATCCTGGCCCATGGAAATGAATGGGTAATTTGCAATTAGCAATTTGCTCATCGCAAATTAGGGATGGTAAAGAATCGCTATTTATTTCTTAAAATTCGCTATTTTGGAAATGCAAAATAGTTTGATGATACATATGGCGGTTGATCTCTAACAAGATAAGAAGCTTAGGGATACATTTATGATGACTGGCGCAATGAAGTGGACATCACTTACTTCATTGGTAGAGCTTTACATGTATTATCTCCTCAGTATTCTTCATCAAGCGTAACTTTAATCTGCAATCCTGAGTAGGTCTCACCTTAAACAAACCTCTGGATAGGCCACACCTTATCGTCATCATGAATTAATCATTTAAAATGCTAGGGACAGATTTATGATAGGTGTATGCCTCTTTTGCGCCACTTACAAAACACTGCCCATGGGGAAATGACTTAAAATGTCCTTAAGACACATGAAAGTGTTTTTTTAAAGCCTTTGCAATTTTTTTGGGTCACTTTTGACATGGCTATGTGACTCAAACAGTCAAATTCTAAATTCACCATGCACAGGTGGGAGCATATTTACAAGGAATGTGCTCCATGGGGAAAGGTCTTATAATGTAATATGGGAAAAATGACATCAGAGACAGTGAAATGCCTTATAAAGAAGCATACACCATTATGTCCTTGTCATAAATTTACAAACCATTCCTTTTCCCTAAAAACGATTTTCAAATCAAAATTTGAAAACACTGCACATGTGGAAATGACTTAAAATGTCCTTAATTCAAAATTTGCTATTCCTTATTTTGCGATTGCACTGAAGGATTTGCAAATTTTGCGATTCCTTAAATGCAATGTATCAAACAAAAAATATGTAAAAAATGACATTAAGGATTTGGAAACTGCCACCAACTTCTAGTTTGTGGTAATTTGCGAATTCTTTTCAAAAAGCTTTTTTTCCAAAAAACAAAAGGTGCCATATGACGCCAATACATGCCCTTAGGGCATTTATGTGCGCCATATGCCCCCAAATTTCTTTTTCAGGGGTGCAGCAGGGTGTTCTTGAGACACCCCTGCACCCTTGAAAAAATTCCTTATTTGCGATGAGCTAATTGCTAATCGCAAATTGCACCTTCATTCCTATAAGCCTCCTAGCCCATGGAAATGAATGGGTAATTTGCAATTAGCAATTTGCTCATTGCAAATTAGGAATGGTAAAGAATCGCTATTTATTCCTTAAAATTCGCTATTTAGGAAATGCAAAATAGTTTGATGATACATATGGCGGTTCATCTGTAACAAGATAAGAAGCTTAGGGATACATTTATGATGACTGGCGCAATAAAGTGGACATTACTTACTTCATTGGTAGGCCTTTACATGTATTATCTCCTCTGTATTTTTCATCAAGCGTAACTTTAATCTGCAATCCTGAGTAGGTCTCACCTTAAACAAACCTCTGGATAGGCCACACCTTATCGTCATCATGAATTAATCATTTAAAATGCTAGGGACAGATTTATGATAGGTGTATGCCTCTTTTGCGCCACTTACAAAACACTGCCCATGGGGAAATGACTTAAAATGTCCTTAAGACACATGAAAGTGTTTTTTTAAAGCCTTTGCAATTTTTTTGGGTCACTTTTGACATGGCTATGTGACTCAAACAGTCAAAATCTAAATTCACCATGCACAGGTGGGAGCATATTTACAAGGAATGTGCTCCATGGGGAAAGGTCTTATAATGTAATATGGGAAAAATGACATCAGAGACAGTGAAATGCCTTATAAAGAAGCATACACCATTATGTCCTTGTCATAAATTTACAAACCATTCCTTTTCCCTAAAAACGATTTTCAAATCAAAATTTGAAAACACTGCACATGTGGAAATGACTTAAAATGTCCTTAATTCAAAATTTGCTATTCCTTATTTTGCGATTGCACTGAAGGATTTGCAAATTTTGCGATTCCTTAAATGCAATGTATCAAACAAAAAATATGTAAAAAATGACATTAAGGATTTGGAAACTGCCACCAACTTCTAGTTTGTGGTAATTTGCGAATTCTTTTCAAAAAGCTTTTTTTCCAAAAAACAAAAGGTGCCATATGACGCCAATACATGCCCTTAGGGCATTTATGTGCGCCATATGCCCCCAAATTTCTTTTTCAGGGGTGCAGCAGGGTGTTCTTGAGACACCCCTGCACCCTTGAAAAAATTCCTAATTTGCGATGAGCTAATTGCTAATCGCAAATTGCACCTTCATTCCTATAAGCCTCCTAGCCCATGGAAATGAATGGGTAATTTGCAATTAGCAATTTGCTCATTGCAAATTAGGAATGGTAAAGAATCGCTATTTATTCCTTAAAATTCGCTATTTAGGAAATGCAAAATAGTTTGATGATACATATGGCGGTTCATCTGTAACAAGATAAGAAGCTTAGGGATACATTTATGATGACTGGCGCAATAAAGTGGACATTACTTACTTCATTGGTAGGCCTTTACATGTATTATCTCCTCTGTATTTTTCATCAAGCGTAACTTTAATCTGCAATCCTGAGTAGGCCTCACCTTAAACAAACCTCTGGATAGGCCACACCTTATCGTCATCCTGGATTAATCATTTAAAATGCTAGGGACAGATTTATGATAGGTGTATGCCTCTTTTGCGCCACTGTGCGTCACTTTTATGATGCAGCGGCGGTGCAAAAGATTTGCTATGAGGCGACAAAATTACAAATTGATGCATTTAGGCAGATGTGTCATGGTGTAAAAAAAACGTGCCACATGAAACCGATGCAGCAGTGATGCAAAAGATGCACCATGTTGCAAGACAGGCCTCACTTGCGGCCACATGTATCAAGATAATTAGCATTCGCAAAGATCAAAATTCTGCAAATTTCGGCCTTTGCGAATGCTAATTAGACAAATGGTATGTATCAAACAAGTTTGATGCAAAATAAGGAATAGCAATATTTGCTATTCCTTATTTTGCGATTGCACTGAAGGATTTGCAAATTTTGCGATTCCTTAAATGCAATGTATCAAACAAAAAATATGCAAAAAATGCCATTAAGGATTTGCAAATTACCACCAACTTCTAGTTGGTGGTAATTTGCGAATTCTTTTCAAAAAGCTTTTTTTCCAAAAAACAAAAGGTGCCATATGACGCCAATACATGCCCTTAGGGCATGTATGTGCGCCATATGCCCCCAAATTTCTTTTTCAGGGGTGCAGCAGGGTGTTCTTGAGACACCCCTGCACCCTTGGAAAAATTCCTAATTTGCGATGAGCTAATTGCTAATCGCAAATTGCACCTTCATTCCTATGAGCCTCCTAGCCCATGGAAATGAATGGGTAATTTGCAATTAGCAATTTGCTCATTGCAAATTAGGAATGGTAAAGAATTGCTATTTATTCCTTAAAATTCGCTATTTAGGAAATGCAAAATAGTTTGATGATACATATGGCGGTTCATCTGTAACAAGATAAGAAGCTTAGGGATAGATTTATGATGACTGGCGCATCACCAGGGATGTGCCAGTCATCCTGCGCCGCTGTTCCGCCACCCATGGTGTGCTGCATTTACAATGCGGCGCAGCATGGGGCAAAAATGGCACAGTTGCGTGACGTATCTGTGCTGTAAAGGTGGCGCATTGCTGGAGTTGTATCGCAAGTGCGATGCAGCTCCAGCAAGGCTCAGGGTCGCCCCATCTCCACAATGTTGCGTCAAGACCTATGCCTGCTTAAAGCAGGCGCAGGGTTTTGACGCAGCTTTCTCCTATCTGATTGTAAATGCGGCACACCATGGGTGGCAGAGCAGCGGTGCACGTTAACTGGTGCATGCCTGGGGATGTGCCATTTAACATAAATCTGCCCCTTTACATTTAAGTATGTGCAGGGGACACAGAGTCGGTGAGGCTTATCCAAGGTTAAGAAGAGATGAGTCCTGTTCACTGAAAAATTAGACATAGGCTTAACCTGCTCAGCATCGCTGGACATGGCTAAATAATAGCTGCACAATGTTACTCTTGTTAAACAATTTTACTATCATAATCTCTGAGATTTGTCTCTTACTCTGCAACATCTCATTGTTGTTATCTTTCTTTAAAGATAAAGACAACATCAACATGAGCGATAATCTGCAATCAGTTGATTTTGACCTCATCATTGAACTTGTAATTGAAACATCAGTGGATGTTGATCCCTTGGATGATTTAAATCCTGAGGACGAAGAAGAACGTGATGAGGATGCAGATTTGTCCGAATTATATGACATAGGGTGGGAAGCTGACCTGCTTGATCCTATGGAACTATAAACATTTATTTTTAAAATTTATAATAAATAAAAAGTAAAAATGTAAACCGTTTAATTTAAAAATAAAGACACCTTCAAAAACAGGTTATGTGTAGTGTCTTCAATAAAATATTAAAATATGCTCATAAAATTAGATCAGATTCACATATAAGATAGCACAGGTAACATGAATATAAATTCCATTTCTTTCCTGCTATTTCTGTATTCTAAAATTGCCATGCACTAAAAAATCTTATATGTAAAAATGTAAAGTAGTGTTTTAAGTTTTTGATTACTGTTATTGATGTACTGTTGGGTAATAGTGGTTAATAACATTTTTTAATATATTTTACCACAGATTCAACTGCAGATCATTTCAACATTTCACCATGCCAACGAAAGAAAGACTGAGAAAGGCTGCAAAACGTCAAAGACAGCAGGTGATTGAAAAAAAGCAGCAGTCCTCTAACAAAAAGATTTGTCAAGTCAACAAGAAAGCACCGGGTAAGAGTACAAAAACATTCATAAGAAATATTTGCAGTAAAAAAAATATTACTACAGAAAATGTTTCAGTCCAGAAAAAGAGAAGCAATTCAAATGGAAAGGAAAGGCCAATCAAAAATGTTACTGCTAGAGCAAGAGATAACTCTGTGCATGATAGTAGAAGGAAACAACAGTTTAGGGACATTCGTAAACGAATGTTCCGCAACAGGATAATTGGCAATTTGTTAAAAAATATTAAGAAAGGTCAACAGAAAGTGGTTTTTTATAAGAGAAAAAAAAAGTTGAGAAAGTTATTGATCAGGCATTTGAAATTAAACGTAAGTTATTTATTTTGATAATCAATAGAATTAGGAAGCTAAACAAGGCAATTTATGATTTCAAAAGAAATAGTAGATGGAAGAGAATAGTTAATCGTAGTAATTTTTGTGAAGTTTTTTCTGGAGAATGGATGCATAGTTCAAGCTGTGAGGCATTTTTTAATGAGGAGAGTTATTTCCAGGATAATGATTTGGTGCATGCAGTTGACACCAGTGGTCGTGCTTATGAAGTGAAAGATGGTTGTCTAGTTGAAAAAGAAAAACTTGTGACAACAGAGGCAGAAGAGGTGTTAGGTAATGAGGTTTTAGGAAGACGTGCTAAGGGTCCTGTGTACACCTGGAAGTGTAGTAGTATTTGCAGTGTGCGACAGGATTCCATCAATTTGCTTTGTGATTTTGTACGGTCATTTAATAAGAAAAGTTTGAAGCAGAAAATAAGGTTGTTGCAATAATTAGATCCTTGCAGCGTGAGAGAAGTGACAGGTTTGCATGGTCATTCACTGGCTTGTTTTTCCAGGAGAGTATGCCAGAGTGTTTTTCATCATTTCAGGATGCTAGCAGTGCATCGTAATAAAGTGAGGAAATTTGTTAGAATGTTGTATTATGCTAAGAGTCCAGCAATTATGCTTAAAAAATTATGTGCTGCTCTTTTGCATGGTTCTGAAATAGATGTGAAGAATATATGTGAAGAAATTGAGTTTTGTTACTTTGGAAGTAAAGAGGAGAATGTTGAAATTGACCAAGAAGAAGCGGGTAATGTGGAAGATAGTGTACAGGTTTCCAGTACAGATAATTTCCAGAGGGAAATTGCCACGTTTCAGGTCAAATCAAGTGAGAGGCCAAATTTCACTTGTGTGTGTTGTCGACGCACTTATTATAAGAATCAGACTAAGTTAGTGGATTTATATGCAAAAAGTGAAAGGGAAAATAATAGTGAATGGAAGGATTTCGCAACATACTTGATGGTAGAAAATTGTTTTGATTTGGGATTGGATCAACGTGTGTGTACTTATTGTTGTTGCTAATTAAATCAAAACCAGATGCCTGCTAGAGCAGTTCATAATAATCTGGAATTGGTTGAGATTCCTTCTGAATTGAAGGATTTAAATACTTATGAATCTATTTTGATTCAAAGTATCCATCCCTTTCAGGCTATTGTAAGAATGGAGCCAAAGACAGGGAAATTGCCTCCATCAGATTTACAGAGAGGATTAAAGGGAAGAGTTGTTTATTTGCCTCTAGATTTGAAGAAAAACATTAACACAATTGGAGTAGAAAAAGTGGACGAGGAACCTCTGGTTATCTTAGTTAATGGGGTTCCGACAAAGAATAAGAAAATATGGCAAGATTTAGTAGATGTTAGGAAAGTTAAAAAGGCAACATTGTATTTGAAAAAAAATAATAAATACTATAAGAATGTATATGTTGCAGAAGAGGAAGTAAGTGAGGAAGAGGATAGCGATTTGTGTGCTGGTCAAATTGAGAAAGTAGAAACTTCTACTAGTGAAGAAATATATGAACATTATAGTGTTCATCCTTTGCATTCCAAGGAAGTCATGGGGAATGCTATTGAGTTGTTTCAAATGAAACAAGCCAAAGGGAGTCCCATTAGTGTTTGGGAGGAAAGTTTGGAAGCTCGGTGTTTCCCACAGCTTTTTCCAACAGGTCAGGGAGGAAGATATGATGAGCGACCTCATCAAATTCCTGCTTCTGAATACCGGACTTTGCGATTGTATGCAGGAGATGCTAGGTTTCGACAATGCATTCCTTATTTGTTTCATCTCCTGTTTGAAAGCGGTCTGTCTGGACTGTCATATGCAGTGAACCACATCTTGAAAAGTGGTATACACATGCAAAACATCTCGGCAAGTGACTTTATGGATAAAGTCAATGTCCAAGACAGTATTTTGGATTCTCACCTGATTAATCTCATGGCGTGTCAGCGTGGTACTAATGAGTACTGGTACCGTCGTCATGGTGATTTAAAATGTATGCTGAGGAACTTAGGTACTCCCACATGGTTCCTCACTCTGAGCTGTGCCGAGTATGGCTGGGAAGACTTACTTGAATTTCTACGAGAGGCAAATGCTAACGTAGAAAACATCGAATTCAAGACACCCGGAGAACTGTGCTCTTTGGATCCAGTCAATGTATGTAGGTACTTCAATCATAGATTTGAAGCTATGATGTCTTTCATCATGAATAAGAAGAATCCACCTCTTGGAGAGGTGTTGGATTTCTTCTGGAGAAAGGAGTACCAAGCAAGAGGTGCTCCTCATATACATATGTTGCTGTGGATCAAGGATGCACCTAAATTTGGAACGGATCCAGAAGACTCAGTGATGAGTTTTATACAACAGTATTCTACGTGTGCTGTTCCAAACGCAAAGGAGAAGAAAAGCCTAAGAGAAAAAGTTCTGCGTTTCCAAAGCCATCGATGTGGAAAGTACTGTCGTCGTAAATTCCGAAACAAGGACAAGTTCTACACCAAATGTCGTTTCGGTTTTCCACGACCGGTGATTTCTAAAGGAAGAGTAAACAGTTTGATGTCTTCGCTGCGACATAATGTGATGAAGAAATCACCTAAAAACACATACAATTTGAAGAGGAACGAAGAGTCCAAGTACATCAACGACTACAACCCGGTGATTTTGTCCATGTGGAATGCTAACATGGATATACAGTTTGTGGCTGATAACTGTATGGCTGTGGCTCGGTATGTGACGTCTTACATCACCAAAAAAGAGAAGACAGAATTGAAGGATATGTGGGAGGACATTTCCCATGAAAAGAGCCTCAGCAAGAAGTTGTACAGTTTCAGTCTGAAGATGTTGTCGCATCGAGAAATCGGAGCGTACGAATGTTCTGACCGGTTGTCTTCAGCAAGTCTCTATGCCAAGTCCAGGAGTATCATTTGGGCGAGTCTTGGTCTTGCTGCAACGCGTAATCGAGTTCTCAAACCTGTGCGGGAAATTGAGTATTTGGCGGAAAAGGAGCCAAACAGTACCGACATTTTGAAGACCAACATGTTGGATACATATTATCCAAATCGAAGTATTCACCTCGAGAATGTTTGTCTGTATGAGGTTCTTCAAAATTACATATTCAAGAGGAACATCAAAGAAGATACTGAGAAAGGAGTGTATGCTGTAATAGGAAGTGAGGGATGTCTGGTCAAGCAAAGAAAATGCCACTTGGTAAACCATCGAAAATTGAGTGGCGAATCTCCTGAAAAAAATGAGTTTTTCTATTTAGCACTTTTGCAACTTTTCAAGCCTTGGCGTGCAGAAGAGGAACTGCTTGGAGATTTTCTCTGTTACGAAGACTCTTTCAATGCCGCCAAGGAGACCATAGAATGTCCTGCTTTTCCCAAATATGTAGAAATGTTGAATGCGGAAATTGAGCAGGAAGCAAAGATTGCAGCCGAGATTGCCAGAGACAGTTCTCAGGACAGTCAGAGTTCTGCTTCATTGAGTCAGGATCCACTAGGAGGACCTGTTATCGAAAATGAAGCTGCCACTGCTATGAATGAAGTGGAAAGAGCCATGGCACATGCTCAGGAGGATGCGGTTAACTTAGAAGAGTTGGAAAGACAACTCAACGTTGAGCAGAGGAAAATATATGACGAAGTTACCATGCAATTTGATCATGGATTAAGTCATGACAAGAAAGAGTGCTCATGTACGTCGTTGAAGCCTGTCCGACTGTACGTGAGTGGAGAGGCGGGAACTGGAAAAAATTTCCTCATTAAAGCAATTTCATGCTATTTGCAGGAAAGGACAGAGTCATCGCTGTCTTGTGTTGTCACCGCTCCAACTGGACTGGCAGCACATAACATTAAAGGGATTACTTTACATCATTTACTGATGCTGCCAGTGGAGCATGACAACAAATTACAATATCACAAGCTATCTGGAGATGCTTGTTTTGAAGTTTCAAGAATCTTGAGGAAAATGAAACTTCTTATCATTGACGAAGTAAGCATGGTTTCCAATGTCATGCTTGCCTTTGTGCATTTGAGAATGCAAGAAGTTCTCAAAACAGAGTATGATGTGTTATTTGGTGGCAAACACATCATTGTTTTCGGAGATCTTCTGCAGCTGACACCAGTGAAAGGGCAACCTGTGTTCAAAATGCTCACGCATGAAGATACCAGGAAGTGCCTAGGCAGCATTGGCAACGTCAATATATGGTTAAACTTCAATTATGCTGAACTGCATGAAAATATGCGTCAGGCGAAGGATGAAGTTTACAAGACTATTCTACAAGATGTTAGAATTGGAAAAGTGACTGAGCATGGGAAAGAAGCTTTACATGCACGATTACTGTCAAATTTATATCCAGAACAAGATGTTGTGCCTGAGAATATTTTTCAGAAAATTACTGAGAAGAAATCTAAAATATGTTTGATGCCAACTCTTGCAGAATGTGCCAAATTCAACAACAAAATGTTGCATTTAGAAAAGCAAGAGATTGTGAAACTGGAAGCTATTGACAGAGTAGAGCATATGGGATCAACAATTATTTTGTCTGAGAATCTGAAAACAAAATTGGATTCATTAGAGAAGAGTATATCTAAAACTGCAGGTTTTGAAAAGACTCTGAATGTGTGCTTGAACTGCCGTATAATTTTAAGAAGGAATTTACATGTTGAAAGAGGTCTGGTAAATGGATCAATGGGTAATGTTGTTGATTTTGTAAAATACAGAAATAGAGATGGAATTGAATTTTTAAAAATTTAATTTGATGGCATTGAGGAAGTACAGCTAATTGGTCGTTGCTCTGCTAGATTTTTGCTTGTAAAAGACTTATATGTTCGCCGTAAGCAGTTTCCTGTTTGCTTGGCATATGCGGTGACAATCCATAAATCGCAAGGTTTAAGTGTAGACAGTGCATTGGTGAATATTGGCAGTTCTGTGTTCAAGGAGGGTATGGCATATGTGGCATTGTCACGAGTTAGAACTTTATCGGGATTGTACTTGATTGAGTGTGATGTCACAAGCATTTGTGCGGATCTAGATTGTGTTAAGGAATACAATAGGTTAAGAAGAGAGTATGCGCCACATTTGCCTCAATATCCTTTGTTTGAGAAACGTGTGGTAGGCCGGAAACGAAGAAATGTAACCAATACTGGGGAGGTTGTAGCAAAAAGACGAAAAGTCGATGAACCTGAAATTATAAGCAGAAACAAAAAGAATTCTGTTGAAGATGTTGTTGGTTTTCAATTTGAAAACAGTTCTGGTGTCAACTGCTATGCTAATGTAGTGGTTAATGTTTTGTTTTCTCTAGAAAATGTAAAAGAAGAGATTGTGGTCAATTCTGATCAAAGATTTTGCAGTTTGTTAAATTCTGTGTTAGAGAAATGTAGCACTGATAGAACAAACATAGAAAGTGTGTCTGAAATTCGAAATCTGTTAGACAGATGTTCAGGCCAAACACAATTCTCTCAAAATATTCAGCAAGATTGTCAGGAGTTTTTAATGTATATGCTTGATGTATTGCATGCTGAAGGTGTAGATGTAGATCAGCTGTTTGGGCTTTCTTATCAATGGCAGCCTGACTGCGAGAACTGTATGGTATCAAGTACTACTAGTGTAGACTCAGAAAGATTTATATATTTAACTTTGCCAGACAGTAAATCAGTCTCCTTTAATAAGCTAGTAAAAGCAGCTGATCACAACATGGAGTGTAGCCAATGTAAATCTGAAATGATGTCCACATTATTTATACGAACATATGGCCAGTATGTCATTTTAATGTTCCAACGATGTAGGCCTGATGGAACAAAATTGACAACTTTAATTCAAAATGTTGTGGCTTCGCAGTTGTCAATATCAGGAAGGACTTTTGTAACTGCAGCAATTATATATCATGACGGTCCTTCAATAACATCAGGACATTACACAGCTTATTTAAAGTCTAGAAATGGCTGGTCATTTTGCAATGATTCTGTTTTAATTTTCAAAAAAAAATTGCCGTATGACCTTAAAAACTCTTACTTGGTGTTTTTAAAACCAAAATTTTAGGGAAAGAATCTCGGGATGTGCTCTGTGGAATTTCAAAAAGTTCTAATGGCTCCTACACGATTTGGCCTTGAGGATAAGTGTAGTTCAGAGACATAACTTCTAACCATAAGACTGGACGTCATGGAGAAATAAGTGCACTTTGAATGAGTTCAGAAAAACTATTTCTTTTTATAAGCTAATTGAAGCAGCCAATCAAAACATAGAGTAGAGGGAATGTAAGTCTGCAATGCTGTCTACTGTTTTACATTGCTTTGTCATTAAAAGTGATGTAGAGAATTAAATAATTGTAGTAGTCATAGAGGTAGTGTAAGTCTGCTTCATAGTAAGCAGTATCAGTGTCATAGGAAATGTAGAACATGACTGAGCAAGAAGGGGAAGATATTACTATTCCAGGATTGTGAAAATGATCTTCAACATTTTAATTCTGAAAGTTGCAGAAATGCCAAATGACGGGATTGGCTTACAAGAAATCCAAGAGTTATAAATGGCTCTGACAAGATTTGGCTTTGTGGAAACTTGTGGTAGAGAGCAAGAAGTCATTTATTGCATGTAACATGTTTTTAAAAACGATGGAGGTTTTCTTTCAGAAAGTGGCGGGCTGAAAGTAATAACAGCACAACAGAGTGTAAGCTGTTCATAGGACATCCTTTGACGTCATGGAAAGTAAGTTAACTTTAAGGAGTTCTGAATTCTGATTTGTTATGTTGTATGGGTTTTTTAAACACAATCATTTTGATTGTGTTTTTTTTTCCCCGCTGTTATATGATGAATACCTTCAAGTCACTGTTTTTAGTGAATTTTGATACATTCTGAGAACAGCAAAAATAAACCATTTAACATGTATAATTAATTCTGTACTGTTTGCATTTATGATGTATATGTAGAACTGTGTAGGAGGCATGGAGAAGGTGAGGCTTCTGTAAGTGTCAAAGTTGTTGCATGCAGTGCTGCACTTCTGCGTACTCTTTCATATGCTGGACTACATCTGCACAATGAGATACCTAAGCAAAGGAAACACAAGTGATGTGATTGTGAAATGAGCAAAAGAAATTGCACGTATTTCAATTACATCACCTGTGTTTCCTATCATTACGAATCACATTCTGCAGATCAAGTTTAGGTCTGTCCAGGGAAACATAGGAGGTTTGGACTTTGTTCAAGAGTGCAGTGGACATGACTCACTTCATTGGTAGACCTTCACATGTATTATGTCCTCTATTCTCTTCAACAACTCGAAATTTCATCTGCAACCCTGAGTAGGCCTCACCTCAAACAAACCTCCGGATAGGACACATCTTATTGGCATCCTGAAGCAATCATTTAAAATGTTAGTGTCTTGCGACACTTTTCTGAGACAACAGCAGTGCAATAGATGCACCATGTTTTAAGATAGGCCTCACTTCATCTGCATCAAGATACTGTTAGTTTAAAATGTATATCTTTAGGACTGTGTAGGGGGCCTGGAGAAGCAGAAGCTTCTGTCAGTGTCAAAGTTGTTGAAAAACTGTTTGTCCTTCAATCTTTTCCCTTGTCTTTTGTAATTTTTAAATACATGTTTTAATATTTTTCAAATGTTTGTTCTCTCTTTCACAGATTGAAAGTATAAAAACAAAAAGTGAGTAATTTAACGACAATTATAAGGTAAATGTTTTGTATTCTTTTCGTTACATTTCTATCACATTCACCTACTATTAGTTCCACAGCTTTATTTCTTTAACCCTCAGTTTCCTGCCTTTGCTACTTTCCTCATTCCTTTCTCTATTACCTACTTACTCAACTCCTTCCACTCTTTTTCTCAGTCCCTCTCTTCTCATAGTTCCTCACTCTTGTTCACTCACTCCGTCTCTATTACTCTTAGTGTCTTTGACTGATCACTCTATCACTATTTGTTCATTATGCTTTCTCTGTGTAGTTGAAGCACACTAAGGGGCATATTATGAACACAGCCAATAAAATTATTGCTGTTTTTATTGGCAGAAAACTGGTGCAAAAGTGGTTTTAGCGGCAGTTTTCTGCCGCAAAAGCGGCTTTAGCGACACATTTCTGCCAATAAAAGCTGCAAAACTTTTATTGCCTATGTTGATGATATGGCTCTATGTTACTTACATTTCTTTGCTGTTTCAATTAATCTTTTTCTGTTATTTTTTGTTTTCTGTTTTCTATTTTTTCTCTCTGTTATTCCCCATGTTTTAATCTTATTTTGAACATTCACTCACATTCTCCAAGAAACTCTTCTTTGTTAATGTTATACTCTCTTTTTTTTTCTTTCACTTCCTTATCTATTTTGTTTTTCACAATTATACCCTCTTCCGTCTTTTCTTCGGTAAATAGATCTATTAAACAGTATCTCTTCTTTACTCCCTATAGCTGTCTTTCTTTTAACATCACTCTCTGTTTACTTTCCTTATACTTACTCTTTTTTCTTTTTTAAATTTTTTTGGTTAGTTCCCGGTCCGCGTACCGGGAAGCTAACCGGGAAGCGAACCAAAAGAAATAGAGCTTGCCAGAGTGCTAAACATTCTAGCAATTTTTTTGAAAGGGGAGGTAGTTCTGAAAATAACTTTTTTTTTTTTTTTGTATTTTTTGAACGATTATATATTTTTTTGGGTTTTTTTGGGGGGGGAAACAACAAAAAACAGGCATTGAAAAGGGCTCAACAGGAGCAAAAAAAAATTACTGGGGGCGGTTAGGGCAATTATGATGTTCATAAGCCAGGTTGATAGCATTTATACTCATATTACCACATGCTATCAACGCACCACAGTGCATACAAATATGTTTCATGTGGCCAAAATTCTCTTGTATGTTTAGCACAGTTTCCCGTGCCTCTGCTGGTGTCAATGATATTGACGATCTTGATCTGGCCACAGGAGTTGATGTTGGATTTTCTTCCAAATCCCGTATTTCCGCCCGGCTGTAATTAAGTGGATGCTTCCTGGTCATGTGCCTATGCATAGTATAGTTCCCATAACTATACTTCTTATCCGTCCCTCTTGATAATTTATCTTTGCAGATGAGGCAGGTGACATACCTCGCATTCACTTTTTTTTGGCCAGGAGGGATTGAATAAAACTGCCAGATGAAACTGGCTTTCTTATGGGAAACCCGGGGCACCTCTTCCAAGAACTGTGGTTCTTCTCCCTCCTCTTCCTCCATTTCTTCCTCTTCCTCCTCTGTGTTGGTCATGACCTGGGGAGGTGGTCCTCTCTTCCCATGAGGAGGTGGAGGTGGTGGTGGGGGTGCACCAGCTGAAGCAACTACCGAAGCCATTTCTGAAGTATTAATAAAGGTCTTCCTCTCACAATGATGAAAGTCAGAGTGAGGAAAGAAGGAGGGGTTTTCATCATTTGGGAAAAACAATAGTTCTCAACCAATGAAAAGTGTTATTTTTAGGTCACCTGACCTAGCCTTACATGATTATGAAACCAAAAGTGAAATGAACCAATGAAAAGTTTTATTAACAAGTCACATGACCTCTCACGCTCATGTTACGCGCTGCGGAACGCGCCCCGGTTAGCTTCCGGGTCGCTGCGCTTCGCGCCTCGGTCCGCGCCCCGGAGCACTTCCGGGTGCGCTAACGCGGTACGTCACAAGACGCATTACGCGGCAACGCGATACGTCGCGCTTTCGCGCCGCGCCGCGGATCGCTTCCGGGGAGCTGCGTTTCGCGCCTCGGTCCGCGCCCCGGGGCACTTCCGGGTGCACTAACGCGGTACGTCATAAGTCGCATTACGCGGCAACGCGATACGTCGCGCTTTCGCGACGCGTCACGATGTTGATTTCTTACCGGTTCGCGGACCGGGTCGCGGCATCAATTTGAGCTAACGGAAAGCTTTCCGGTTCGCGGACCGGGAGCGAAACAAAAAAAATATTTAAAAAAAAATTATTAATAAACATATAAAATATATTTTGGGATTTAAAGAAGAATACATTTTACAGCTATAGATATTAGCTTTTAAAAAACCAATGAAATTCACTGAAAAACCATAGGTTATAGACCATATATAGTTAGGAATTAGCATTTACAAAACCTTATTTTACTCACACAAAACCATTGAAATTCCATATATAGTTAGTTGTACTAACTATATATCGCGCACCCGCAATCCACTGCTGATCATGTCACATATTACATCATTCATGACATGGTCAGTGACATCACTGATGACATCACTGATGACATCTCAAATGACATCACTGATGACATCACTGATGACATCTCAAATGACATCACTGATGACATCACTGATGACATCTCAAATGACATCACTGATAACATCTCAAATGACATCACTGATGACATCTCATTTGACATTACTGATCACATCACTGATGACATCATTCATGTGATAATACGATGAAGCTCTTCAGACTCTAATATAACCTTAGATACACTCAGTGTAAACAGACACTCACAGACTGTCACTCATCCATGGAGTTACTCACACACCTAGTCAGTCATGCAAAGAATCAATCACACCTCCATTTCCTCAACTATACAGTTATACACACCTTACTTATTCAAACATATACTAACACATATTTACTCTCTTATACAATCCCTGATACAAGTTCACAATGATCCATACAGCCACTCACACATTCACTGGCTCTTTTGCACAGTTATTTATATATGTCAACTCTCACATGTACTGTGTTTTACATATGTACTTACTTTGACATGTAGCACTGAGATATCCATTCACTCACCAATACACTCATGCACACAGTCAACCGCCCATACAGCTGTTTCCACATGCACTTTTGAACCCATACATCTAGTGAATCAACTGCTCACACATCTATGCACAGAGTCATACACCTCCCAGCCACCCATACACACTCTCAGTCTCCCATACAAATACTTGGGCAACCAATCAATAACCCATATAGTTAATCATATAGCTAATGATCAACACATGCAGCAGTTTATAGAACAACAGACATAATGATGCACAAATTGAGACAGTTTAGTCACTAACCCATGCACTCAGTGAGACACATTTAATCACTCACTCATACAGTCAGTCATGCACCTACTAAATCCTTCATCCAGACATTTATACATCCACTCATTCTTAAATATGTAAGACATATTTTAACTTTACAGAAAAATACAGTCACTGGATGTTGTCATCAGTGATGTCATCAGTGATGTCATTTGAGATGTCATCAGTGATGTCATTTGAGATGTCATCAGTGATGTCATCAGTGATGTCACTGACCATGTCATGAATGATGTAATATGTGACATGATCAGCAGTGGATTGCGGGTGCGCGATATATAGTTAGTACAACTAACTATATATGGAATTTCAATGGTTTTGTGTGAGTAAAATAAGGTTTTTTAAATGCTAATTCCTAACTATATATGGTGTATAACCTATGGTTTTTTCAGTGAATTTTCAAGGTTTTGTAAATGCTAATTCCTAACTATATATGGTCTATAACCTATGGTTTTTTCAGTGAATATATATATATATAAGAACAGGGAACTAGATTCCAAGTCTTAAATTTAGAGCAACTACTTGATAAGGTCAGAGGACAGGCGTAGAGCCAACCCCTGCTGCACAATAACTCCAGCTGTGCACTTAGGGGGGTTCACCACCCATGGTTGGGTTGACTCATGGCCTGTTTGGATTCTTTCTCTGGTGCGGACAAGTAGCAGGCGCTCACGTTATCCACAATGTGCCCTCAGGCTTCCCCAGCACATGTCAAAATAATGGCTGCACTCTACTTGGTGGCTACTAGATTTTGCCAGAGTATCACTGCGTACATTGTAATTATCTCATAGTTAAGCCATTTCTGGTTCTTGAACCTGGTACTGAAAATCATAGACTTATGGCACACCAGAATTCCCAGAAATTCCTCCTGACTTCTGTACAAAATTTATTTGGATTTCGGAGTGCTGATGATCCAGCGCTCCTTTTAAAAAACTGTCTTAATAACGCTACCTATCACCTCAATACTCATCATTAATCATGAATCACTTAAACGGCCCATAAAACCAATGAGACAATTTTTGAGCGACTGAATCAAGTGGCCTGATTAATAAAATATTTTTACATACTATCTACATATTTATATACAACTGCAGTTTTAACTATAATCACCATGGTTTTAAACATCTCATAACTTTAATCAAGCCACAAAGGCGAATGAATCAACTGATGGTAGCTAGATCATGAATAAACAAGACCAGCTTGTCATTTCAGAACTAATTTTATTAACTTTATTATCATAAAGGAAAAGTATTTACGTTTTAGAAATCTTTATTTTATTAGCAATCAAGTAAGCAGCATTTTAGTGAGGAAATGAATTAATAAACTGACATTTTTAAGCAAGCTCAGAAATCATGAATTAAAGCAGAATAACAGTTTCCATTCCCTAAATCTATTTCCCTGTCTAATTCTCACTTCACCTAGAAAGGAAAAATCATTAAAGTCTGCTGTCCTTACGTGCGCCAAAAGACCGACAGCATGTCATGTCAATCGAGAATTGGTAAGAGAGAGTTTTTTCTCCGCTCCAAGTGTTTTATACCTTTCTAGCTAAACTTTCTACAAATTACATCTTTTCAAGTAAATCCAAGTTTCTTATTGGCTGTCCAGTGTCAGTCCACGATAAAACTGGTTAGGTCATGTCCGTTACTTGACCAGGCTCGGGCTTTACATAAGCCCTATTGTCTTTTGCTTTCACAACTTTCTGCTTCCTCAAAAAAGATACTTTCCATAAGTTTTACACATTCGCTTCCTAGCCTTGGCTGATACAACATTTTCCTGTCCTTGAGCCTTTTCTTCGAGAGAGCACGTTCAGCACAACCAAAGAACCTTTTCAAATGTAATTGTTAACGTGGTAAAAATCTCCACTGCTGCGAAAGTGCAAGGCTCCACTCTGGACAAGCTTTCGGAACTGCAGCCATCTTTCAGAACCACCTCTAGGCCTCACTTGGAAACTATTATTAAACAAACACAAGACATCAATTAATAAAAGAATTGAAACCCATTCTGTTACCCACCCTCTTTACTAATTAATCCCGTTAATTATGTTACCTAGCTGAAGCACAAATAAGCAGCATTTTATCTACTATTCCTTTGGATTGCAGGAACTCTTTTATGCGTTTTTTGTCACAAAAAAAACATAACATAAGCACACAAAATAAGCACATACCATTGGTTAATCAGCCGCATTTATTACTGACAAAGACAATAGACAAGGTTAGTTCATTATTTCTTCTTTGCGTTTGCGACATAGAAGCACATTAGTTAACCCATGTGTTGTGTTGCAAAAACTTTATACTATGTTGATTAGTATTTTCACCACAAACATATTAATGCAGTTATGATTATGGGAGATTAACTTCGCAAGTTTGAACAAAATATTGTTCTATACCTTGCTTCATCAACTCCCTCATCTGGTGATTTAAAAATCACCAAACGATACCCAAAAAATTTATAAATTTTTCAACCCTTGAACATGTTTTGCACTTTCTTAATATTAGTATTTCTAAAGTTTAGCTTCATTTATTTTTCTGCAACTTTCATATTGAGCTCTTCGAAACTCTTCTAATTCTATTTCTTTTTCTTTCTCCTTTCTAAGTTTGTAAATTCTTTTCTTTTCCATAACATGTTTTCTTCTTTTGTGTATCATGCAACTATTTTTTAACAAAAGTATCACTATAGCTATGACTATTAAAGGAAAAACTATTTTGCCTATAATTGAACTACCAATCTCTTGAAACCAGTGTCTAATTGCTGAAAATCTTTTACTTAAGCGTTCTGAAAAACTATCATCTTCTAAAGGTTCTATTTCTTCGTGTAATTCAGTTATATTTCTAATATACATTTCTATATTTTGACTCTTGTCTGGGATATATGTACAGCAATGCTGGACACGCAAAATTCCACAGACTCCACCTTCTTTAGCTAGCAAAATGTCTAAAGCAAGATGATTTTGCATTACCATAGTCCTCATGGCAATAAGCTCTGTGTTCACTAATTGAAAACCATTTGCAGTATCAGTGGACAATCTATAAACAATTGTAGACATTTTTCTGATCTTAACTGCATTCAGGGTTATACCCACCATAGGTATTACTGCACCAAATATGTCTCCCAATATTTCTGAAAAACGTTCCCTTTTGAATCGATTCAGAAGTTTGCCAATTTCAAATGAACATTTTGCATTTCTATCTACATGAAAAATTTTAAGAAAAACTAGACCTATATAACAAGTGCCATACCAGTGATCAGGAAGATTATAATAAGCTTTGTTCCCACACACAAAAAATATTCCAGGAAAAATTGGATCTTTGCCCCCTTTAAATCCCCAACCCCCTGTTATACGATAGGTGTCTTCACATTGACTTGCACCAACAAAATAATTATCAAACAAAGTATTATCTCTTCTAATACAGAATTTTCCACTAACAGGTGTATCTATGTTAATTGCAACATTCTCAATTCTACCATTAAGTTTTTCGTCTACCATTTGCCAAAATTTTGACTTAGTATGTTTCAACATTTCATTCAGTTTGTAAATTGCCCTTCTCTCTTCCACCAAATTTAAGAACGACTTTTCTTCTGCTCTCAATTTACATGTTAAATTGTTTCTAAAAGCATACTCATAAGTGAGTTCATTAGTAACTAGGAAATATTCCCTCATCTGTTTAGCATGTTTCACTTTATTCAAGCTATTTACAACTTTTAAGTTTGCAAAAATGTCATGAAAATCTGAATAATAATATTCTAAACGACCAGTTTGATAAAACAAGCTAGCTATTACACTACAAGTAATGCCATAAGTAAGAGGAAGCATATTATAAGTCACCCCTTCAGACACAGAAGTAGGTAATTTTACACAAATGTAACAATCCTTGGCATCCATCATCTTAACATATTAAGAAAAAAGTCTTGAGAAGGTATTACTAGAAAAATCTCCTACAGATCTATCTTGGTGAATCTCTGGTTTGTGAAGAAATGATTCTATCAGATTTTTCAGCTTTAACATGATCAACCACAACTTTACTAGTCATATTAGTTTTATACATTTCCTTATCAACTCCAAAAGGAAATATGACAGCTAGAATTAACCATACTAAGGGGTAGATGTATCAAGGTTTGCGTTTGCGATTTCTTAATAGCGATTCATTGCGAATCGCTATTAAGAAATCGCATAATGCGATGTATGTACATTTCTGCAAGTTTTCTGCGATTCCTTAAATGTCGCATATTTTTTTGCGATATTTATGCGATTTCTAATTTTGCGAATTTCGCAAATTAAGGAATCGCAAAAAAGCGTGAATCTGCTGCTGCTAACCCAAAAATTGCTGAGTCACAGTCAGGAACTGCTCTTGATTAGCATCACCTGCATGCCTGAGCCACACCCAGTGGCAGTTGGAAACCTGTTTGGCTGGAGAGAAGACGGTTTGACTTCAGTATGGAGGCTGAAAAATCAGAAGGAGGTGCCTCAGCTGAGAAAAGGAAGAGAAAGCAGAAGTTTTCTGAGAGGGAGGTGGAGACACTGGTGGAGGAAATGGCCTGTAATCACGAACTTTTATTTGGAAAGCAAGCCAAACATGTACCAGAAGTGAGGAAAAGGAAGATTTGGCTTGAATTTCAAGAGAAAGTGAATGCAGTGGGAGTCATCCACAGATCTATTGAGGAGATAAAAAAGCGTTGGTAAGATATGCGGCTGAGGGCAAAGGAGAAACTTGCAGAGAGACTGAAGGAAGCTAATAAAACTGGAGGAGGAACAGCACAGACAGACCTGCCAACCCCACATGAGGAGCTTGTTGAATCAACAATACAGCATGAAAGTGTCAGTGGAGTCTCAGCCATTGATAGTTCTGAGCACAGAATTGTAGAAGAAGGTAAGAAGGATGCAAGACTGTGTGAATTTATATGTGTCATGTTTGTGTGTCTTTGTATGAACATAAAATCTGAATGAGTGCAAATATTTTGAGGAGGTTGCTAACTGTAATGTCAAAATTAATCCCCTATAGTTTTTAATTTTCAAAACTAATTGACTTCATTAAACATTTGCATTAATTAAATAAATAAGTGTTAGGAAATAGACACAATTGCATCGGTTGTATGCAGTTTGTAAAGGTAACAAAACAGACAGACAGACAGGCAACCTTCTCATGTGCCTCTTTTTTTATTCTCAGAACATGTTGAACATTCACATGAAGTTGTTGAAGGGCAATATTCTCAAGAACATATTATATCCCCGGTAGAATTTAATTCAAATGATGATGAAGAATCCATTTCTTTTGTGAGAAGTAAAAGAAGAGCAGTTGCTCCACTGCAACCTTTCCAAGATACAGATGAGGAACCTGAGGGATCAAGACATAGTGCACATGTGTCAGAACATGAAGTTGGTCATTTTGAAAATCTTAATGATTCTTCTAGAAAAAGAGCATACGCTGTAAATCCTACAAGACAGAACAGGGGTGAAGTTATAGAGACCTCAAATGTTTTTGCAGGATTGGAGCAGAACATGCTCAAAGTCCAAGAGAAGCAGCACAAAGCATTGAGGTCCATTAATGCACAACTAATCAAATTAAATAAGAGCAATAGCAGCATGGGTGATGGCATGAGGCGCATAGCTGACTCTTTGGACAGACTCTGTGTTGCGTTTGAAAAGTCTGAGTCTAACAGAGTAAGAGATTCACGCAGACATGACATTAGAATAATGAAGTACTACTCTGCAATCAACAGACTGTGCACTGTGACAGCACAGAGCAATAGGCGCAGTATTGCAATGCAAAGGATGGTCAGTGAATGTTCCAGAAATGTCGCCAAAGGGCTTGACAAAGTTTCAAATTCTTTTGAATTACTGAAGACATGTAACAAAGGTGCTAGTGCATTTTTTGAGCCCATTGAGACTGATGACACGGGAAGTAGGAGTAGCAGTAACCCTACGCCAACATTGGACACCACTGACCATAGGAGTGGAAGCTATGTGACACAACAGACATCTGTGAGGAGAAGTGGCCCAGGGCAACGCAGAAGCAGCAGAAAGGGCAAAAAATAGAAACATTTTCAAATATCTAACAGTGAAATAGCATGCAACGAACTGTGATCAAACAGTCATTGATGGATGTCCTGTGGAGTAACAGGTTTCAGATTTTTTTTGCATTTGTGATTTACTAGAAGTAACATTTTTGAAATCTAAAACCAATTGTCATGCTTTTTATTCTTACCTATAAATAATTGTTTGTAATTTCTGCACGCCTTTGACGACCAGCCACAGCTCCTAACCCTGTAGCACATCTTCTTGGGGGAGGTACATCATCATTGTCTGAAGATTCAGGGTCACTAAATTCACATTCAGTTCCTTTTCTAATGGCCATGTTATGTAACATTGCACAACTTGTGATTATTTTGCAACACAAGGATGGTTTATATTGCAAAGTTCCTCCACTTTTATGGATTCTTCTGAATCTGCTTTTCAAAATTCCAAAAGTCCTTGAATGACTCCACGTGTAGAGCGGTGTGCCTTATTGTATCTCCTTTCATGAACATTTGTTGGATTTAGGTATGGGGTCAAAATGAAGTCACGTACAGCATATGCACTGTCTCCTACATGTAAATTTGAAAATTAGTTTAGTTTCAGAAATAGAGGAGATTGAAAATTAGATTATGGAGTATGTCTTTTGAAAATGCACTTACCAAGCAGAAATCCATCTCCAAATTCACCAGCACTCAAACGTCCATGTAATCCACTGTGTCTAAACATGTATGAGTCATGAGTGCTTCCTGGGAACTTTGCAACAATGTAAGTAATGACATACTTGGCATTACACACCATTTGAATGTTTAAAGAGTGGTAACTTTTCCTATTCCTATAAACATGTTCAGTTGCAGCAGGAGGAGTAATGGCAATATGTGTCGCATCTCTGCATCCAATCACATGAGGAAAATGAGCAATTTGATAAAAATCATATTTAGTAATTTGGATATCTTGTGGTATGTTGGAGAGGTAAATATGATGGTGCAACCTGCTCATCATTGCATCCAAAAAAAACGGAAAAAACGAGAAAAAGCACTCTGAGAAACTCCTCCTACCTCTGCTATCACCCTCTGAAAAGAACCAGAAGCCAGAAGATGCAGGGAACACAGAACCTGCACATGAGTAGGTATTGAATGTGTTCTGTGTGTCTCATGCTCTAAAAAAGGCTTCAATTCCACAATGAGGTCCAAAATGGTATGTGGATGCAGTCTATATTTCTAAAAAATGTCTTCTTCAGTCTATTGAAATAAGGTAATCCTCACTCTGAAAATCCTTTCCTGCCTCTGTCTCCTCTGTGCAAGGGCTTGAATGTGCAGCCTTTTAGCTATCAGGTAAAGTGCAGCCATTGTTCTGTTCAAGAAATCAGTTGGGGCTTTCATTTATACTTTCAAAAACTTTAACACCTGATAGGAGTTAGTGTTATTTGCGATTTCTTAATTTGCAATTTTTCTTTTTTCGCAATCTGCGATTCCTAATACATCTTAATGTGAATTCTTAATTTGCGAAAACTTTTTTGCGACAATCGCAAATTCCGAAAAAATGCAAAATAGAGAATCGCAAAAAATATTCGCTGAAAGACCCAAATCACAAATAAGAAAAAGCAAAGGATGCGAATTCTAATTTTGCGATGCGAAAAATCACATACATCCCGAAAGATGCAAAATGTACATTTGCGATTCGTTAAGACCGAAAATCTGCAAATTTCGGCATTAACGATTCGCAAACTGCTTGATACATCTAGGCCTAAAATTATCAAAACTACACATATTGAAGACATTTTGCAACATCTTCTGATTATTGAACATCTCGAGTTATTATTATAAGAAGGCATTTTTACTAACAAACAAGAAGAACCCTAAAAATAAAATTAAAAAAATTTATTTTAAAAATAATTACTATATATACCCCTCTTTTTTTTTTTTTAACAAGTAATTTTATCCTCTAACAACTTTTCTTCGACCTTATGTCATATATCAATGTATTTTCCAGCTAACACAATTTCTTCAACCTTGTGTCACCTAACACAATTTCTTCAACCTAGTGTCACCTAAAAAATGAAATCAATCATTGTCACTTGCATCATCAAAATTACTTTGACTATTTACTTCAACTACTGGAGGGATAATAATATAAGTCCACTCAGGAGACTTATACTTCTGATTTGGCTTTATTACTCTTTTTGCTCTGCTATTTATCACTTCTATTCTCTTGCCTGCTTGAACTTTCTTTGACTCTTCTTCTCTTTGACTTGTGATCTCATTAACTTGCTCCTTTGATAACTTCTTTTTTGGTTCTGCTGAATTATATTTCACTCTCCAAGCTCTTTTCCTTGAACTTTTCACCTTTGATTCATCGCCACTTTCATCAGTTTCACTTTCTGTGTTGTCAGCTGATTCATTAATAATCAGTTTTTCTGTATCAGATTCTTCTTTAGATTCAGGAACTTCTTTACTCAGCAGTTTCACTCTGTTAGGAACATCATCCTTATAGCTGGTACTCGGAACTTCTTCTTCTTCTTCTTCTTCGAATACTTCCAACTTCCCAGTTTCAGAATTTTCATTCCTGCTTCCAGAGCTTCCAATCTGCTTTTCGATACTCTCCCGATCCCGATCTGTCTCGACCGGCACAGGAAATCTGTACCTTGGTATGATTTCTCTCAAAAGTAATTTTGCCACAGTAATTGAATCATTGCAGCGTGTTGGAAATGCTTCCACCCATCTTGAAAACAAACAAACTATCACCAAAACATATCTAAATTTGTTATGAGGTGGCATGTCAATGAAGTCCATCTGTAATCTGGTAAAAGGACCACCCTCCCGTCCTATGGTTCCCATGCTCACAACAGTTTTTCTGTTTGGGTTAATCTGCTGGCAGGTAAGGTACCTCTGACAAAGGGATTCTGCAATTATCCTGAATTTTGGATTGTACCATGTTTGCCTAAATAATCTGATCATTGAATCTCTGCCAATATGTCCTGGACCATGATACATGCGTGCCATGTCAGAAATCATGCTGTCTGGCATTACTTGTCTGTCATCTTTGTAAACCCAAACCTCATCTTCTTCTCTCTGTCTGCATCCTGCTTTTAACCATGTGTTTTTCTCTTCTTCATCTGCCTCATCTTGCAACTGTTTTACTCCCTGCCAAGTTCCAACTACTGATGTTAGCATAAGTGAGTTAAAAACATGTTCATTTGCTTTTTCCCGATTGATTGCCATATTTTCTCTAGCACAGAATTTTGCTATTGTGTCAGCATATGAATTTCCTTTTGTAATGTAATCCTCTCCTTTTTTATGTGCTGTACACTTTACAACTGCAATTTTTTCTGGTAATTGAATTCCGTCGATCAGTCTTTTGATCAACTGTGCGTTTCTGACTGATGAACCCGCAGAAGTTAAATAACTTATTTGAGACCAGAGCTGGCCATAGTCATGGACTACGCCATATCCATACTGACTATCAGTCACTATGGTTACTCTTTGCTCTTTTCCCAATTCGCATGCACGAATCAAAGCAATTAATTCTGCTACTTGAGCTGAACGAATTCCTTTGAGACAAGAGGCTTCAACTACATCTGCAACCGTGCATATAGAATATGCTGCATTCAAAACACCTTCTTCTGTTCTCAAGCATGAACCATCAACAAATAGAACATAATCTGATACAGCTAATGGGACATCTTTTATGTCCTGTCTGGGTTTGTGCAATATTCTAATACATCCAGGAATTCATGATCAACAGCCTCATCTCTAATTTCTGTTTCAGAAGTGTCAGGTAATAATGTGGAAGGATTTAAATTCACACATCTCGCAATTGACACATTATCTGAACCAAGAATAACCTTTTCATATTTTGTCAATCTATTGTTTGTCAAATGCTGTGTCCTGCTTCTTGTAAGGAGAATATCAACCGAATGTGGTACATGTGCTTCTACAGGAAATCCCATTATTATTCCTTCACTTTGTTCCAGACTCACGCTGGTTGCAGCTACTGCTTTCAAGCAACCCGGTAATGCTTTTGCAACAGGGTCAAGAACAGCTGAGAAATATGCTATTGGCTTTCTCAGTTTTCCATGTCTCTGAATCAGAACTGATAATGCACATCCTTCTCTTTCACTGCAATACAGCTCAAACTCTTTCTCGTAGTCTGGCATTCCCAATGCTGGAGCTTTACACAAACTTCTTTTTAACTGTTCAAAAGCTTCTAACTCAGTATCTGTTAGGATAATCGGGTCTTTTATGTCTGCTTTTGTCAGTCTCTGCCGTGGCTTTGCAATTACTGAAAATCCACTAATCCATTGGCGACAATAACCAACCATTCCCAGAAACATTCTAACCTGTCTCTGTGTTTTTGGAGGTTGCATTGCTTGAATCATTTTTATTCTTTCTGTTGTCACCTGACTGACTCCTTTTGCAATTCTATGACCAAGATATTTTACTTCTTGTTTGCAAAACTGTAATTTTGCAGGAGATACTTTATGTCCCTCATCTGCCAGATGGTTTAAAAGAGTAATGGTATCTGTTACACAATTATCTCTTGTTTTAGCAGCCACAAGGAGATCATCAATATATTGCACCAATGTTGATTTTCCAGCTAAATCTAGATTTTCCAAGGATTTCTTTAGCAACTGATTAAAAATTGATGGACTTTCAGTATACCCTTGAGGGATACGACACCATGCTAATATATGCTCTTTGAACCTGAACGGAAACATTTGTTGGCTTTCTGGATGCAATGGAACAGTAAAGAATGCATTACACAAATCTATAACCGAATACCATTCTGCATCATGCGGAATCTGATATAAAATTACCGCTGGGGTTGGTACAATTGGGCAACATGGAATGACAATTTTGTTAACCTTTCTCAGGTCTTGAACAATCCTGAAAGTACCATTTGGCTTTTTGATTCCCATATTTGGTGAATTACATGGGCTACTCTCAATTTCTCTTAGAACACCTTGTTTTATGAATTTGTCTATTACAGGAATTACACCTTCAATTACTTCTTTTATACTGTGGAATGTTTGGATAATCTGCTCCTTGTTTTACTGATATTTTTACTGGATCTACATTTTTCATCAGACCCATTTCATCTCCAGTGAAATCCCAAATTTTAACATTCACTGTGTCTTTTAATTCTTTAGGTAAATTATTCTTATCAAACACAGGAAATAGTTTACTTTCTTCTGCCTCAACCATTGACATTGTTAATCTGTAAAGCCCATCTTCTTCTGGAGTTTGTAGCTCAATACCATCCGGTGAGCAATATATCTTACAGTTCACCTTACAGAGAATGTCCCTACCTAAAAGATTTACAGGACTGCTATTACAAACTATGAATTTATGCATGTCTTTAAATTTGCCTATTTCAACTTCAACTGGTTCAGTTAGATCTGCTTTAATTTGCTGATTAGCTACACCTACTACTTGGATCTTTTCACCTGAGAGAGGGAGGTTTTCTATTTCCACTGATCTAACAGTGGAACGGGTAGCACCTGTATCCACTAGGAAAGTAATTTCTACATCATTTACTTTACCATTTACAAATGGACCGGACTGATCTACCTCAAGAGTGGCTCCAAGCACACACTCTTCCGTCTCTCTCAGGCACCATCAGAAGTAATCATCAGATTCACTCCCACCATCTTCTTTCAACCAAAATTGTTGTGACACATTCGACACATTCACTCTTGGTGGTCGGTTTACCTGTTCACCTCCAGTGAATCCTGTTTCTGCACTGTATCTCTGCACATTTACACGGTTTGGAAGTGGCGGTTGTGGTATCTGACTTTGCTGATTCACTACCTGTCGCTGTAGCTGTTGCTGCAGATTTATCTCATTCTACATCTGTGGATTTAATGATGCATTTTTAAAATTTCTGGGCGGATTCTTACATTCGCGCTTCCAGTATCCAATTTTGCCACAATTAAAACATGTGAGTTTCTGTTTTAACTCTTCTATATTACCCATCAATTTTGGCTTATTATAATTACCTTTAAATTTTCCTTGATTCTGGTCAACATTTTTATTTCCCAAATTTGCCAATTGTTGTTCAGCCACTTTTACCTCTGCCCACATGGCTTTTTCTTTTAGCTTCTTTGGCTTAGCATCTATTTCATCACTGCAGTATTTTGCTTTTCTCAAGATATCATCTACTGTGTTTGATTGCAGAAAGAAAGTGAAAGAAAGTGAAAACACAGCACACGGAAAATCCCTCACCAATTTAGAAACATAGAGTACATTTTAATAAATCATTTTGACACCAAGATGACAAAATTCCAATCAGTAGAGCCAGAGTTATTTGTTTTAAAAAAGTTTAAGGTAAAAACAAGTGCCTAAAAGATCAAAGCCCTAACCACTGACATCTTGTTGCATGATATTGGGTCAAAGTAAAAAAAATGTGCACTGTGATGAAACGCAAGTCTTATACAAGAAGCCGCTTGCCTTCAGACTTAGACGACATTTTTAAAAACAAATTTTGAGAAGGTAAGGTTCATTGGGGCCAGGCTGCAGGAGGTGTCTGAGGAGGGAGCCTCTTTATCAGGGAGCCGCTGGACCAAGCAGCATGAATAATTCTACATATGGACTTAGCCTCTGTTTTGGAAGTCAAAAATCTCCAGTCGAGAAAGGGAGAAGGCTGTAGCCTACGAGAGTTTCACAAGACCAGATAATCCTTTGGTGAAGGACAGCTGACGAGCATTTCCTGCTATGCACAGAAACATAGTAGGAGTCCCCCCAAAGTCAGGCTGACTGGTGTTGCACCTTGGAAAGATAGACAAGCAGGTTGGCCCTGTTTTTTTTTCCATTCTCTGAGCAATTTTTGGCCACAAATTTTCTAATTCCCAAGTTTTGGATTTTGGCTATCTGGATCCATCTAGCACCACAACCAAGGGTCCAGGACTGCAGGGGTATCACTTGGGAGGTTAGGACTCTCTCAGGATGAGTTCAGTTGTGGGATCAAGATGGTTGGAGCCTTTCCATCCTTGGGCTTCTGATTTAGGAGGCCAGCCAATGAGCCCTTGGAGCCACTCTAGTAGTCTCGAGTTCAAGTGATGACACAGGGCTCCAACAGCAGAGCAGGCCTCAGAGGGTTCAATGCAGGGTCCAGGAAGCAAAACAGTCCTTCCAGGTTCAGCAAAGCAGTATTGGGGCGTACACAGCAGGCCACTGCAACAGGCAGTCCTATGAGAATCCTTTTGCAGATCCAGAAAGTGCTCTGAAGCGTGAGCCTGAGGGTCCTATCATTACACCAGGTGTCGTCTTTGAAGTAGGAGTAGTTTCTAGATAACTCTCTTTGAAGTGCTTGAAGTTTCCTGACTCTACTGCCCTGTCTCCATGCTGGCTGCACGAGCAATGTAGGGGTGACAAGTTCTTCATGTGAAGGCAGAGCACAGCCTATTTTGTTTGTAAGTGGGCCTGTGGTCAGCTATACCCCCTATCCTGCCAGATGATGGCTCACCCAGCCACACCTAATCTCCCTATTTTTGTGGATGTTTGGGAGGAATAAACACAGTCCAAATGCCATCTGTGACCAGTCACAGATTGGGCAGGAAAATGCAAACTTTATAAATGTGGCATTTTATAAATTACAAAAAAAAATACTTTATCATTAGAGGATATTTAATTACAGTTTCTTAAATATCAAATATGTTTAACTATTCTCAATCAAAAGTTAGCACTTATTAAAGATAATAAGGAAACCTAATATTATCCTATGAGAGAGGTAGGTCTCACAGTAATGAAAAAATAATGTAGACTTTTTTCACTACCAAGACACGTAATCATCATCATCAAAAGACTTTATTTAGGCTATTACAGCCATAAAAGCATATATAAATGTACAACACATTAAAATCCAAGTCAGGAAATAAATACAAACTCATGATGAACACTGGATAATGGACATAATAATTTAAGAAAACCCCCCTAGTAAGGTAGAAATGCAAAAATCCTCATTTTGGGAAATTCAATCAATTAAAACATACATTAAGAATATAATTTAAGATTAAAAAAAATGATTCACATTCAATATTTTAGTCAAGCCCAGGATCGAAGTGCCAGCCCGTTTACAGGTAATTCTATCTCTCACATAGATTAATCAGCGAATACCTGCATATACAGGCGTTATTATTACAGAATGAATAATCACAGCAAACAACTAGTAGGAGCTGGTATTACTTATTATCATATTGAGTATTTTTGTAGGTGCCACCGTTTGCACCACAAAGAAAACAGAAATTTTGAAATTGCAACAACATAAACCGGGTTGGTATCAGATTTTAGGATCCTAAAAAATTCAAGATATTTCCTAATACCCAGGTTTCTGCAAGGTTGTATAACCCACTTGGACCTAGCCGGCTTATATGCCAAGCAGAAGAACATAACATGGATTTCTGTTTCTTCCTCTATTAGGCATCCAGGGCGTAGGCGATGGGATGCGCCCGCCCACTTGTGGGTTAAAGCGTGTAGTGGGAGCGTCCCGTATCTGAATTGCAAAAACAACTTCTTAGCTAATGGCAGTTGAATTAAGTCCAACACCGGCTCTAATTTATATTAGAACTTAAAACCCAAGAACCCATAGGTTAGACTTAAAGGATTGGCTGCCTGTGAAATTATTGTCAATTTGTACTCTTTAACTGCACAAGATGAAGATTTTTTGAGATAGCTAGGCAGGATTCCTCAGGTGTGGTCCATAAATCCTCCTTTCCGATGGCATGAAAAGAGACCCTAACAAAAGACAGCCAGGGTATGCTTCCAGCCCCCAGAGTAGATATTACCACTTTTAGTTCCTCCCTATAGTGGCCTAGCTCTGGTGTACTCCACAGCCGTCGCCAGTATAGTAATGGGCGTGTGGAGCCTAGGTACGCAATTAGGAGGATATTCAAGTCCAACCTTAGAAGTACTAGGGTTGTACTTTTAGGCAGGGTCAAAGTTTGTCTAACAAAATTATTTTCACTCACAGTAAGGGAATTAGATGGACTATGCCCCCACAATTCTGCCCCATATAAAGTTGCTGCCCAAGCTTGGACTTTGTAGATTTCTAACGGCGGGCTTATAACCTTTAAAATACAACTCTTATGGACTTTTAAAATCCCCCAGACAGCCTGAGTTAACTTCAGGTTGGCCTTATTGATTTAAGGCCGCACTACCTGCCCAGTGTTGCCGTCGGCCAATGGCCGACGCGGCCCCGCCCGTTTTGCGGAAGTGCCGCACTGCCGCAAAATCGGTGGCGCATGAAACGGGTTAAAGTGAGACCTAAATAGTAGAAGATAGGAACCCTCTCCAAGGGTCTATCATCCATTATTGGATGTGGGCAGTTTATAGAGTTAGCATTGAAGACATATATTTTGTCTTCTTGATGTTTATCACCAAGTTCCTCTTTTTGTGAAACTGACTAAATTCATTTAGGACACGCTGCATCCCCATTGGTGATTTTGAGAGGAGCAGAGTGTCATCCGCAAACATTAATGCAGGAAATTTACAGTCTGCTAGTTTTGGAGAGGCTATGTCCTAACGGCAAGTAGATCTTCAATTAACCTGTTAAGGAAGAGGGAAAAGAGGGTCCATGCAAGTACACAGCCCTGCCTTACCCCCTTACCAACAGGGAAAGGAGCCGTTAGTTGTCCATTCTTGCCAAACCTTACTCTAGCAAATGTGCTCTCGTGGAGGCATTTGAGTTGGTAACAAAGATATGGTGGAACAGACATGTCCAGCATGATACCCCACAGCTGGTCGCGGTCCACCATATCAAACGCCGATTTCAAGTCCACGAAGGTAAGGTACAGAGTTCCTCCCTCCACCACTACATGCTTCCAATAGATCAGCTGTAACCTAAACAGCTGATCTATGGTTGAAGTTTTAGCTCTGAAGCCTGCTTGCAGCTGAGTCAGGACATCAAGGTCTTCCATCCATTCCTGGAGTCTTTCCAGTAAGACTTTAGCAAATATTTTTTGTGTTACATCAATTAGGCTAATTGGCCTATAGTTTCCACGCTCAATGGGGGACAGTTCTTTGTAGATAGGGATAACTTCTGCACCAGCCCACGTAGAGGGGGCTGATAGGCCATGCAGAATTGCATTAAATAATGTTTGCAGGTATGGAGCCGACACAACCTGTTCGTTTTTATACAGGTCCCCAGGGATTCTATCTAACCCCGGTGCTTTATTAGGTAATAGCTTGGCTAAGGCAGATAATACATCAGCCATAGTGCAAGGGGGTATATACCATAAAGGATCAGGGTTAGACAACACACTGTGATCTCACTCGCACTCAATCCAATAAGTAGGCTTGAATATAAATATATAAGACGCCAGGCTTCCTCATCAATATTAGGCTCAAAAGAAGTCCTAACCTCAGATTTCCCAGTGTGGACTAGATTCCAAAAGCCTCTAATATCTTTTAGGTCCAAAGCATTCTCAATAGCCTGCCATCTGTCCATTTCCCATACTGATTTTGCTTGTAAGAGAAGTTTCTTAAAAGAAGCCCTGGCTTCCCTAATGCGCGTGCTATCCCCCCTCTTCTGACATGACAGCATCCCTACACATCCTATTATACCAGGGGTTAATATCACTACGATGCTTACACTTAGCAGACCTGCTGCTATAAAAAAAAGTCTGCCAGGATTGTAACCATATCTTGGTGGATTTTCCCTAAGTCGTTACCAGGTTCTAAATTAGCAGAGTTTCCGGATACAAGGCTTGCCTTTTCTAAGAGGGGAATAATACTATTATACATATCTGACATTGTTTCAGGGGATTGGGATATTGTGGCCCAGCGAATACGTCTCCCTCCTTCAACAACAACTAGATTATTTAGGTGGGGGTTATCAAGACCTAATTCTGTTTCTGCCAATTGGAAGTCTAACAGTGCGACCACAGGATTGTGGTCACTTTCTCCACATAAGTTAATGGTAAACTTTACAACACTATGCCAGATTTCAACACTTAATAGGATGTAATCAATTATTGATACCTGGCCAGGTCTCTCAAAAGTGGGATGCCCTGGATCATGATCAGGAAAACAACTGTTACAAGCCCTCAGTGAATAAGTGAGGGTAAGAGAGGTCAGTTGTAAAACGAGAGGGGTCCACCCCCTTACCATTGAGAGGTTCAAAATAGCAGATAAAATCCCCGCCAATTAAAAAGAACATATTCCCCGGGAGTGAGTTAAGGAGGCTTGCCAAACAATCTAACGTTGGAGATGTTCCACCATACTGAACTGGATCGGAATAAACATTAATAATGGACAATTTTGGGAGGTTTCTGTGAGTCAGATGAATGCATAAGGGGGAGGGCGCGCGTCGCGGCGGACAAGATGGCCGCTCCCCCTGGAGCTCCGCGATTTCGGTGGCGCTTTTATGACGAAGGACCTGTTTCCAGCTAGCGTTTCTGGGCAGAAACAGCTGTTTTCGGCGTCGGAACTACGCCCCTGCTGCTGGGTATGTTTGTAGACTGCCACCTGCATTTTTTGGTATAGAAAAATGTGAAAATGATGTCTCCTCGAAAACGGCCGCCATTTTGTTTTTTCCTTTTCACTCGTTTTTTGTGAAATATTTTTCTATTTGGCTTCTGCTCCCTGGATTTGGCCCTTCAGCCATATCTACTTCATCTACAGTTGTTTTCTGAAGCAATTTTTCTCCTCTTCGTCAACGCTGGTTCCTGAAACTATTTTTTACCTCGGACTCTCTCTTCTAGTGTCTAGCACTTGCTTCAGGACTTACTTTGTGACCTGCTTCTCTGTGGCGCCATCCTTATGCTATTTCCTGCCTCCGGCTGCATTTTCTCCTTTTTTAAAGTGTTTTTTCGTGCCTTATTGACGCGGCTTGTTACGTGATTTCCTTGCTGCGCATCTAGCAGAGTTGCCTTTCCTCTCACGTGGTGGTGGTTCCCTCAGCACTGCTACGATGGAACCCGAGCACAATTCCAAAGCCTCTATTGCAGCCTCTTCTACACACAAAGATCCGGCTTCAACTGGCAAACGCCTTAAGAAGGACCCTCCTTCTCCCTCCAAATCTCCATCTCCTGTCACCCTTGAGGATATTATGGAGGAGCTACGCCTCATTCGTCCTTTTATGGCGGATACTACTTCCACTTTACAGAGATTGGACGAGAAGTGGTCCAATTTGGACAAGAGAGTCTCGGATGTTGAACAAAAGATTAGTGACGCTCAGGATGTTGCTACCACAGTACGTGGCCTCACTAAGGATGTTGAAATGCTCAAGAAGACCTCTGAGGATTTGGAAAACCAAAATAGGCGCAATAATTTGCGCATTTAAGGTGTTCCAGAGAATTCGGAGGGGTCCGACATTATCCAATTTTTGAAGTCCCAGGTCTTACCTATTGTTGGTCTGCCTAAACATGTGGATGTGAACATTCAACGTGCGCACCGTCTTGGCCCGAAGAACTCTTCCTCTTCCTCAAAACCCAGAGGCATCATTGCTTATTTTCTTCTCTACTCCGACCTTATGACTATCCTGTATTCTGCCAAACAGCACAAACAATTATTGTGGTCGGGTCACAAACTCTTTTTCTCTCAGGATGTTTTGAAACAGACTGCTGCACGTCGCAAGGAGTTTTTGGACTTACGACCTACTCTTCGATCCATGAACGCCAGATATGGCCTCATCCATCCTTGTTTCTTCAAGGTTACATACAAGGAAAGGTCATTCAGCTTCGACGATCCGGCTGATCTTCGCAAATGTATCCACTCTCACAAAGAAGATTCCATGGAACTCAGCAACTCTTAATTTCTTAATGTTTTTTTGTTCACTGTAATTCGTCTATTGTTCTTTTATTCCCATGTCTTACTGTTCCTCCTAATAATATTCCTTTGTTTTACTCCCTTGTTTCCTAGGTCTCCTCTTCAAGTGTTTTGGTTCCTTGATCTCCCAAATGTACTATGCTGTTGTTCGTTCTAGTCGCCCCAGTTCGCTGCCCCTCCATAATTGTTTGGTAAGTCTCCTTCATTTGTTTCATATCGTCGTGTTTGGTCCTTCATTTGATTTGTATCTTCCCTTTTTTTTCCTTTATTTCATGTCATTGTGACCATACATTTGACGTTGTTTCTCTTTTTTTGTGCGGTCGTCTTTTCTTGTTGCTCCCGCTCTCACTTTATTGCTCTTCACTTTAGCTGTTCTGTATGGCTGGAACCCTCTTGGTTTTTTGCCATCCTCCTCTTTTCTCACTTTCTCAGGGGAGCTGTTTTCTCCCACTCCTCTTTTCTTCTACTGTCCTTCTCTCCTTTTCTTTTTCTTTTCTCATGGCATTTTTTCACGTACTTCTGCTTCTCTTCTCTTTCTCACTTTTTACAGTTTTTCTCTCTTCATGCATTTGTGGCATTGGCTTATTACCCTCCTTTTCGCTTATTTCCCTCCTTTCAGATTTTTCCTTCCTTCTCAGCTCTAGGCAATCTCTCTACTGCCCTTATCTTTTTTCTCTTTCTTCAATTTTTCCTATTTTTATGCTTACCTTTCTTTGCTATTTTTAAATGACTGGTCTTCGAGTTATTTCTTGGAATGTCAAGGGTCTTCGTAACCCGATTAAAAAACAACGGGTACTATCCCACTTAGCCAGACTGAAATGCCAAGTTGCCCTGTTACAAGAAACTCACCTCTCCCAAAAAGATCTCTCCTCTCTGCGAAAACAATGGGTGGGTGAAGTTTTCTGTTCACCGTCAGTTAATAATAAGAATGGTGTTCTTATTTTGTTCCAAAAATCGTTGTTAATTCAGTTAAAAAATTAAATCTCAGATTCTGATGTTAGATGGTTATACTTAGATGTTAAGGTTAATGATACTGACTTATCTTTGTGCAATGTTTATGGTCCCAATGGTATTGACCCCACTTTTTGGTCTGATTTTGCCAAACTCCTTTCCTCTCATACTAGTGTTGATTTAATTGTTGGAGGTGATTGCAACCAATTAATGGACCCCTTTTTAGATCGTAAATCCCAGACCAGGTATATTCCTAATAAAATGCAAAAATCGTTTTCCCGAGCAATCACCTCTAGAGGTTTACTTGATTCCTGGAGGCTTTCTCACCCAGATACTCTGGAATTTTCCTTTTTTTCCCCTGTCCATGCTTCACACTCCCGTTTAGATTATATTTTTCTCACCCAGCACATCTTCCAATTTATGACAAATGTTGAAATTGGCTCTATTCTTATTTCTGATCATGCCCCTGTCATTCTAGATATTGATTTCCCCTCTCCAACTCCTAGCTCTTGCCGTTGGCGGTTCAATAACTCTCTTCGTTTGGATCAGCAGTTCATTGACCAATTCACTCTTTTTATGGACGACTTTTTTCGTACTAATCTTAATACAACTTCTTCATTTCATTTTGTTTGGGATGCTTTTAAATCCTCGGCCAGAGACTTCATTATCAAATTTGTTTTGCATAAAATGAAATTGGCCCTCTCCAAATCTTCCCTTATTCTCAGACAAATTAAAGACCTTGAGCATATTTTTTATACATCCAACTCTCCTGAAGCTCTCTCTTCCCTCATCAAAGATAAATTTCAATTTAATAATTTTTCTTGTGAATCTGCTTGTAACCAACTTTTAAAATGTAACTCCAAGATGTATGGTGATACAAAAGGGGATGATGGACGGAGCGTTTGAATAAATCAAACACTCACCCCCAGTCAATTGATCTGGGTTTAATCCATCACCATTCTTTAGTTCACTCAGCCACCCCAGTTCAGACATGGCTATATGCAAATCAGTCTGACCCTGTGCCTTATGAGAACAGTCCAGTCCGAACTGCCAAGCCATGTCTTCCCTGGACCGGAAACAAGCATCCTGGGACCGGTTTCAGATTCATAATCCTCATCAGCCAGGCTATCTTGAATCCAGTGGCCAAGTGAACAAGGGACTCACGTCTGAGTATACCCTGCGACACTTAGGGCGAACAAAGCGATACAAAAGGGGATGATGGACGGAGCGTTTGAATAAATCAAACACTCACCCCCAGTCAATTGATCTGGGTTTAATCCATCACCATTCTTTAGTTCACTCAGCCACCCCAGTTCAGACATGGCTATATGCAAATCAGTCTGACCCTGTGCCTTATGAGAACAGTCCAGTCCGAACTGCCAAGCCATGTCTTCCCTGGACCGGAAACAAGCATCCTGGGACCGGTTTCAGATTCATAATCCTCATCAGCCAGGCTATCTTGAATCCAGTGGCCAAGTGAACAAGGGACTCACGTCTGAGTATACCCTGCCACACTTAGGGCGAACAAAGCGATACAAAAGGGGATGATGGACGGAGCGTTTGAATAAATCAAACACTCACCCCCAGTCAATTGATCTGGGTTTAATCCATCACCATTCTTTAGTTCACTCAGCCACCCCAGTTCAGACATGGCTATATGCAAATCAGTCTGACCCTGTGCCTTATGAGAACAGTCCAGTCCGAACTGCCAAGCCATGTCTTCCCTGGACCGGAAACAAGCATCCTGGGACCGGTTTCAGATTCATAATCCTCATCAGCCAGGCTATCTTGAATCCAGTGGCCAAGTGAACAAGGGACTCACGTCTGAGTATACCCTGCCACACTTAGGGCGAACAAAGCGATACAAAAGGGGATGATGGACGGAGCGTTTGAATAAATCAAACACTCACCCCCAGTCAATTGATCTGGGTTTAATCCATCACCATTCTTTAGTTCACTCAGCCACCCCAGTTCAGACATGGCTATATGCAAATCAGTCTGACCCTGTGCCTTATGAGAACAGTCCAGTCCGAACTGCCAAGCCATGTCTTCCCTGGACCGGAAACAAGCATCCTGGGACCGGTTTCAGATTCATAATCCTCATCAGCCAGGCTATCTTGAATCCAGTGGCCAAGTGAACAAGGGACTCACGTCTGAGTATACCCTGCCACACTTAGGGCGAACAAAGCGATACAAAAGGGGATGATGGACGGAGCGTTTGAATAAATCAAACACTCACCCCCAGTCAATTGATCTGGGTTTAATCCATCACCATTCTTTAGTTCACTCAGCCACCCCAGTTCAGACATGGCTATATGCAAATCAGTCTGACCCTGTGCCTTATGAGAACAGTCCAGTCCGAACTGCCAAGCCATGTCTTCCCTGGACCGGAAACAAGCATCCTGGGACCGGTTTCAGATTCATAATCCTCATCAGCCAGGCTATCTTGAATCCAGTGGCCAAGTGAACAAGGGACTCACGTCTGAGTATACCCTGCCACACTTAGGGCGAACAAAGCGATACAAAAGGGGATGATGGACGGAGCGTTTGAATAAATCAAACACTCACCCCCAGTCAATTGATCTGGGTTTAATCCATCACCATTCTTTAGTTCACTCAGCCACCCCAGTTCAGACATGGCTATATGCAAATCAGTCTGACCCTGTGCCTTATGAGAACAGTCCAGTCCGAACTGCCAAGCCATGTCTTCCCTGGACCGGAAACAAGCATCCTGGGACCGGTTTCAGATTCATAATCCTCATCAGCCAGGCTATCTGGGAAGGACATGGCTTTTGTAGTTCGGACTGGACTGTTCCCATGGGGCACAGGGTCAGCGCTGATTTGCATATCGCCATTGTCTAACCCAGGGTGGTGTGGAGTGGAAAAACGATGGCTTTGGGCCCAGATCTTTGGACTGGGGTGAATGTGTGACATTGATCCACATTCTGTCCATCACTGTTGTGTTTGCAATTACCGCTCTAAGTGTACTGGGGATGCTCAGACGTGAGTCCCAGGCACTCCACACCACTGGAATCAAGCTAGCCGGGCTGAAGAGAGGTGTTACCTCGAAACCGGGCCGGTCCTCGGATGCTTGTTTCCGTTCTGGGAAGGACATGGCTTTTGTAGTTCGGACTGGACTGTTCCCATGGGGCACAGGGTCAGCGCTGATTTGCATATCGCCATTGTCTAACCCAGGGTGGTGTGGAGTGGAAAAACGATGGATTTGGGCCCAGATCTTTGGACTGGGTTGAATGTGTGACATTGATCCACATTCTGTCCATCATTGTTGTGTTTGCAGTTACCGCTCTAAGTGTACTGGGGATGCTCAGACGTGAGTCCCAGGCACTCCACACCACTGGAATCAAGCTAGCCGGGCTGAAGAGAGGTGTTACCTCGAAACCGGGCCGGTCCTCGGATGCTTGTTTCCGTTCTGGGAAGGACATGGCTTTTGTAGTTCGGACTGGACTGTTCCCATGGGGCACAGGGTCAGCGCTGATTTGCATATCGCCATTGTCTAACCCAGGGTGGTGTGGAGTGGAAAAACGATGGATTTGGGCCCAGATCTTTGGACTGGGGTGAATGTGTGACATTGATCCACATTCTGTCCATCATTGTTGTGTTTGCAGTTACCGCTCTAAGTGTACTGGGGATGCTCAGACGTGAGTCCCAGGCACTCCACACCACTGGAATCAAGCTAGCCGGGCTGAAGAGAGGTGTCACCTCGAAACCGGGCCGGTCCTCGGATGCTTGTTTCCGTTCTGGGAAGGACATGGCTTTTGTAGTTCGGACTGGACTGTTCCCATGGGGCACAGGGTCAGCGCTGATTTGCATATCGCCATTGTCTAACCCAGGGTGGTGTGGAGTGGAAAAACGATGGATTTGGGCCCAGATCTTTGGACTGGGGTGAATGTGTGACATTGATCCACATTCTGTCCATCATTGTTGTGTTTGCAGTTACCGCTCTAAGTGTACTGGGGATGCTCAGACGTGAGTCCCAGGCACTCCACACCACTGGAATCAAGCTAGCCGGGCTGAAGAGAGGTGTTACCTCGAAACCGGGCCGGTCCTCGGATGCTTGTTTCCGTTCTGGGAAGGACATGGCTTTTGTAGTTCGGACTGGACTGTTCCCATGGGGCACAGGGTCAGCGCTGATTTGCATATCGCCATTGTCTAACCCAGGGTGGTGTGGAGTGGAAAAACGATGGATTTGGGCCCAGATCTTTGGACTGGGGTGAATGTGTGACATTGATCCACATTCTGTCCATCATTGTTGTGTTTGCAGTTACCGCTCTAAGTGTACTGGGGATGCTCAGACGTGAGTCCCAGGCACTCCACACCACTGGAATCAAGCTAGCCGGGCTGAAGAGAGGTGTTACCTCGAAACCTGGCCGGTCCTCGGATGCTTGTTTCCGTTCTGGGAAGGACATGGCTTTTGTAGTTCGGACTGGACTGTTCCCATGGGGCACAGGGTCAGCGCTGATTTGCATATCGCCATTGTCTAACCCAGGGTGGTGTGGAGTGGAAAAACGATGGATTTGGGCCCAGATCTTTGGACTGGGGTGAATGTGTGACATTGATCCACATTCTGTCCATCATTGTTGTGTTTGCAGTTACCGCTCTAAGTGTACTGGGGATGCTCAGACGTGAGTCCCAGGCACTCCACACCACTGGAATCAAGCTAGCCGGGCTGAAGAGAGGTGTTACCTCGAAACCGGGCCGGTCCTCGGATGCTTGTTTCCGTTCTGGGAAGGACATGGCTTTTGTAGTTCGGACTGGACTGTTCCCATGGGGCACAGGGTCAGCGCTGATTTGCATATCGCCATTGTCTAACCCAGGGTGGTGTGGAGTGGAAAAACGATGGATTTGGGCCCAGATCTTTGGACTGGGGTGAATGTGTGACATTGATCCACATTCTGTCCATCATTGTTGTGTTTGCAGTTACCGCTCTAAGTGTACTGGGGATGCTCAGACGTGAGTCCCAGGCACTCCACACCACTGGAATCAAGCTAGCCGGGCTGAAGAGAGGTGTTACCTCGAAACCGGGCCGGTCCTCGGATGCTTGTTTCCGTTCTGGGAAGGACATGGCTTTTGTAGTTCGGACTGGACTGTTCCCATGGGGCACAGGGTCAGCGCTGATTTGCATATCGCCATTGTCTAACTCAGGGTGGTGTGGAGTGGAAAAACGATGGATTTGGGCCCAGATCTTTGGACTGGGGTGAATGTGTGACATTGATCCACATTCTGTCCATCATTGTTGTGTTTGCAGTTACCGCTCTAAGTGTACTGGGGATGCTCAGACGTGAGTCCCAGGCACTCCACACCACTGGAATCAAGCTAGCCGGGCTGAAGAGAGGTGTTACCTCGAAACCGGGCCGGTCCTCGGATGCTTGTTTCCGTTCTGGGAAGGACATGGCTTTTGTAGTTCGGACTGGACTGTTCCCATGGGGCACAGGGTCAGCGCTGATTTGCATATCGCCATTGTCTAACCCAGGGTGGTGTGGAGTGGAAAAACGATGGATTTGGGCCCAGATCTTTGGACTGGGGTGAATGTGTGACATTGATCCACATTCTGTCCATCATTGTTGTGTTTGCAGTTACCGCTCTAAGTGTACTGGGGATGCTCAGACGTGAGTCCCAGGCACTCCACACCACTGGAATCAAGCTAGCCGGGCTGAAGAGAGGTGTTACCTCGAAACCGGGCCGGTCCTCGGATGCTTGTTTCCGTTCTGGGAAGGACATGGCTTTTGTAGTTCGGACTGGACTGTTCCCATGGGGCACAGGGTCAGCGCTGATTTGCATATCGCCATTGTCTAACCCAGGGTGGTGTGGAGTGGAAAAACGATGGATTTGGGCCCAGATCTTTGGACTGGGGTGAATGTGTGACATTGATCCACATTCTGTCCATCATTGTTGTGTTTGCAGTTACCGCTCTAAGTGTACTGGGGATGCTCAGACGTGAGTCCCAGGCACTCCACACCACTGGAATCAAGCTAGCCGGGCTGAAGAGAGGTGTTACCTCGAAACCGGGCCGGTCCTCGGATGCTTGTTTCCGTTCTGGGAAGGACATGGCTTTTGTAGTTCGGACTGGACTGTTCCCATGGGGCACAGGGTCAGCGCTGATTTGCATATCGCCATTGTCTAACCCAGGGTGGTGTGGAGTGGAAAAACGATGGATTTGGGCCCAGATCTTTGGACTGGGGTGAATGTGTGACATTGATCCACATTCTGTCCATCATTGTTGTGTTTGCAGTTACCGCTCTAAGTGTACTGGGGATGCTCAGACGTGAGTCCCAGGCACTCCACACCACTGGAATCAAGCTAGCCGGGCTGAAGAGAGGTGTTACCTCGAAACCGGGCCGGTCCTCGGATGCTTGTTTCCGTTCTGGGAAGGACATGGCTTTTGTAGTTCGGACTGGACTGTTCCCATGGGGCACAGGGTCAGCGCTGATTTGCATATCGCCATTGTCTAACCCAGGGTGGTGTGGAGTGGAAAAACGATGGATTTGGGCCCAGATCTTTGGACTGGGGTGAATGTGTGACATTGATCCACATTCTGTCCATCATTGTTGTGTTTGCAGTTACCGCTCTAAGTGTACTGGGGATGCTCAGACGTGAGTCCCAGGCACTCCACACCACTGGAATCAAGCTAGCCGGGCTGAAGAGAGGTGTTACCTCGAAACCGGGCCGGTCCTCGGATGCTTGTTTCCGTTCTGGGAAGGACATGGCTTTTGTAGTTCGGACTGGACTGTTCCCATGGGGCACAGGGTCAGCGCTGATTTGCATATCGCCATTGTCTAACCCAGGGTGGTGTGGAGTGGAAAAACAATGGATTTGGGCCCAGATCTTTGGACTGGGGTGAATGTGTGACATTGATCCACATTCTGTCCATCATTGTTGTGTTTGCAGTTACCGCTCTAAGTGTACTGGGGATGCTCAGACGTGAGTCCCAGGCACTCCACACCACTGGAATCAAGCTAGCCGGGCTGAAGAGAGGTGTTACCTCGAAACCGGGCCGGTCCTCGGATGCTTGTTTCCGTTCTGGGAAGGACATGGCTTTTGTAGTTCGGACTGGACTGTTCCCATGGGGCACAGGGTCAGCGCTGATTTGCATATCGCCATTGTCTAACCCAGGGTGGTGTGGAGTGGAAAAACGATGGATTTGGGCCCAGATCTTTGGACTGGGGTGAATGTGTGACATTGATCCACATTCTGTCCATCATTGTTGTGTTTGCAGTTACCGCTCTAAGTGTACTGGGGATGCTCAGACGTGAGTCCCAGGCACTCCACACCACTGGAATCAAGCTAGCCGGGCTGAAGAGAGGTGTTACCTCGAAACCGGGCCGGTCCTCGGATGCTTGTTTCCGTTCTGGGAAGGACATGGCTTTTGTAGTTCGGACTGGACTTTTCCCATGGGGCACAGGGTCAGCGCTGATTTGCATATCGCCATTGTCTAACCCAGGGTGGTGTGGAGTGGAAAAACGATGGATTTGGGCCCAGATCTTTGGACTGGGGTGAATGTGTGACATTGATCCACATTCTGTCCATCATTGTTGTGTTTGCAGTTACCGCAAGATGTATGGTGGGCATAATAAAGTGGGTAGGTCTCTTGCAAATTACCTGAAAATTAAGAAACAACAATCTAAAATCGCTGTCATGTCTGATGCCGCTGGGATTCGTCACTGCACGGATGATAAGATTATTGATTGCTTCGTTCAGTATTTTTCCTCTTTATATACACCTGAATCTTCTCCTACTCTTTCTGTCAAATTGATTCCTTTTTCCTCAATATACCCAAATCCTCCTCTGCTGCCCTCGATTTCTCCTCTTTGGATGTCCCCATTTCTGAGAAGGAAATACTACAAGCAATTACTCTTTTACCTAAAGATAAATCTCCTGGCCCAGATGGCTTTACGGTTCGTTTCTATTTTCAGTTCAAAACTTGTTTAATACCACACTTATCCTCCCTGATCTCTTCTTGTCTCTCTTCTGGCGAGTCTAAAGGTTCTTTTACCCAAGCTATGTTATGTTTACTCCCCAAAAAAGATAAAGATCCCTCCCTTTGTAAGAATTATCGGCCAATTTCTTTCATCAATACAGATTGCAAAATGTATGCCAAGATCTTAGCTACTCGTTTATCTACTTTTGTTCCAGACCTTATTAATATTTATCAGTCGGGTTTTGTTAAAGGTAGGTCTATTACCGATAACTCTAGAGCTCTTCACAATATCATGCACCTAGCTTCCAAACTGACAACCCCTCTCGCTGTCATCACCCTTGATGCCGAGACGGCTTTTGACAGGGTCAATTGGGATTACATGTTTGGGGCTCTTCGCTGGCATGGTTTTAGCCCTCACATCTTTAAACGTATCCAATTATTATATTCATCTCCCTCTACTTCTATTTGGGTTAACGGTGCTCAGTCCTCCTATTTTCCCCTACATAGAGGCACTAGGCAAGGCTGCCCCCTTTCTCCCCTTCTTTTTATTTTGGCATTAGAGCCTTTCCTTCAGAAAATTCGCCTTTCCACCTCCTATTCCGGTTTTGTCTATAAGTCGTTAGATATCAAATTCACAGCCTATGCTTAGACATTTTACTTCATATCTCCAATCCTGCTACCTCCTTACCGGCACTTTTTTCTTTACTTACTGAATATTCCTCAGTCTCTGGTTATAAGTTAAATATTGATAAGTCTGAAGTCTTACCTCTTAATAAATATTGTTTTGCACACATGTTTCAAGGTTCTGGCTTTGCATGAAATCCCACCAGTATTGAATGTTTTGGCGTATTATATTCTTCATCTATTAAAGACACTGTTAAAATTAACCATAAGGATATTCTTTCCAAACTCTCTGCTCTCATAGAGCGCTGGTCTCCTCTATTCCTCTCCTGGTGGGGGCCATTGGCAACTGTTAAGATAATGCTTCTGCCTATCATTAATTTTTACCTTTCCATGTTACCTATTTCTCTTCCTGCCTATTTCTTTACTCAAATTAATCGTAGTCTTACTCGCTTCCTCTGGAATAATCGTAAATCCAGGATATCCATTTCTCGCCTTTCTGCAACCAAAGCACTTAGGTGGTGTGAATTTTCCTAGCCTTGTACATTTTCATTCCTCCTTTACTTTAAAACAAATTTGGCCTTTCCTTGCAGATTCGCCTTCCCCTACTCCCACTGCATAGAGCGCTTTAGAGCAAGCTCAGCTTTCGCCTTTTCCTTTTCACGCTGCTATCCATTTATCTCAACCCCCAAAGCGCTTCCTTTCTCCCACTTTTAAGCTCTCCAGGACCCTTTCCCACTCTTTGTTTCGTTCCTCCTTCTCTCCAGTGCATCTCCACTCTCTTAACCCGTTATGGTATAATCACTCTTTGAAGATCAATAACAAGGCCCTCTTCTGGAAGGAAGGGATTGACAAAGGCATTATGTACGTGCATCAGCTCTCTGTTGATGGTTCCTTACTGTATTTTTCTTCCATTAGCTCCTCATTTCACTTATCTAACAAATATTTTCCCCAGTTTCCTGACCTCCATTTTGCCTTATCCACTCTCCTCTCACAATACACTACTTTATAAGATATTGCCCCTCCTTATTCCTCTCCTTTAACTTTTACTATCCCACTTAAAGCAGCCACCATTTATAAGATCCTCTCCCGTTCTATTTCCGATCGCCCCAAATCCAAACCTGAACTTGCATGGGAAAAGGATCTAGCACAGGATTTTTCTATTTCAATTTGGGACCCCCTCTGGTCTAAAATTCATACTGTCTCCTGTTCAGATAGCACCACTCAGACTTATTTTTTTTATAACAGGCTTTTTCTTACCCCACACTATCTGTTTAAGTTTAAAGTCCTTGAATCTAGCCACTGTTGGTCATGCTCCCACCCTGATGGCACTTTGTTTCATATGTTTTTTCAATGTCCGTTGGTTGCATCCCTCTGGCAGCATATTTGGTGCAAGTTGAATGAGATTTTAAACTCCAATCATATTTTTGATATTGTTAAAATTTTTCTAGGTGGTTCTTCTCCTATTTGGAATGTTCCATGTAATGTTCATACTTTTATAGATTTGTTTATAGCCATTTCTTTGCAGAATATTACTTTTATCTGGAAAGACACTTCACAGATCTCTTCTACTGCCTGGTGGAACTTAGTATGTCATCATCACAGACTTGATCGTGCGCATGCTACGACTACCTCTCTCTAAATTAAAAGAGATTTGTTATGGTTACCCCTAACCGATTTTCTTTCCAGACGCCTACCCTGATCTGCCTCCTCTTTCTTTCTTTCTCTTTCTTTCCTTTCTCTTTCTTCCTCCTTTCTGTCCCCCTCTCTTCTAGCCTTTCTTCCTCTCTTTTATTTTCCTTTTCCTTTTCCCTTTTTCTTTCCTTTCCTCACCCCCTAAAATCTTTAAAAAAGCATTTTCCCTCAGTAAATTTTTTATATTTCCCCTTTGGGGTTTGTTTTTATATTCCACATTCAGATTGTATTATCTAATTTTTTTTCTTTTCTATTTTTTTTTTACTGATTGTGTTTCTGTATTGGTGTTTTACTTGGCTTATTTGATTCAATAAAGCTTTCTAAACTTAAAGAAGAATGCATAAGATATCAGGTGAGTGGGTTTCTTTTCTCTTTATCGTGCATCCTAAGTGGATTCCCACCCATATACAGAGACCCCGCGAGGGTCTACCCTCGGGCTCTTCACCGCCGCTACGCAATACACCGCAAAGCCTACTCTATATGGTGAGCTTCGGGCCCAGGTTTCTTGGAATAAGCAAATCTCATGAGAGTCAATGTAATCATGCCAATCAGCCGTGAGGCCCGCAATATTCCAAGACAAAATCCTAAGTCCGCGTAATTGCATTTCCAACACACTATCAACAATTACCTCTGGATCACGACTATCAATAACTTCAGGGGACTAAGGGATTTCGGTGGTAGGAGCTAATTCTTGGGGATAAAATCCACCCTCACAGATTACAGAATTGGTGCTTGTAATGACAATTGATTTACCCACCACCTCACCTACACTAGCTGTGGAGGTTTTACCACTTTCAGTGAACCCCGTAGCACCAGTTGGCACAAGATGTTGGTTTATTACCCCAACCCACAAACTCGAGCTATTATCACAGAACTGTTTGGTCAGAGACAATATAAATGAGTCAATAGGGGTCAGTCAGCCTACCAGATCTAGTACACTAAGGGCCATATGTATCAAGTAACCATTTTGCGATTCTGAAATTGTGATTTTTACTGAATCACAATTTCGGAATCGCAAAATGGAAGAAATCGCAAATAAATAGCGATTCAGTAAAATTCGCTATTTAAATTGCGAGATCCCCAAATGCGATTCCCTAACCTAAGATATCGCAATTTTGCGATTCCTTAACGGAAAAAATCGCAAAATTACGAATTTTTCGAATCTGCCAATCAGAAACTCAGGTGCAGCTTGATGACATCACAACCAGGAAGTGTGACTACCCATGCTGCACCTGAGTTGCTGATTCACAGTCAGAGAGAGGAGTGTTGGAGAGTGAACACAGCAGTTTTGAACAGAATGGCAGAAAGTGGAGACATTGCCAGCCAGGAAACACAGCAGTATCAGCAGACTGAAATGCAGAGGAAGAGGAAGCAGACATTCTCTGAGGCAGAGTTGGAGGTTTTAATTCAAGAAATGGTGGTCAGCCATGAACTGCTGTTCTGGAAAAAATCTCTGAAGGTGCCTGAAACCCGCAAGAGGTGCATCTGGGCTGACATTCAGTAGAAAGTAAATGCTTTTGGGGTGACACACAGGAGTGTTGACGATCCTAGGAAGCGATGGTATGATCTGTACCAGCGCTCCAAGGAGAAGGTGGCTGCCAGGCTTGAGCAGTCCAGGACGACCAGTGGAGGAACCTCCACAGCCACTGACAGCACACCTCTGGAGGAATTGATGAAGGGGACCCTGCTGCCTGAACGTGTAATGGGCGTGGCTGACCTAGACAGCTCTGAGCACCAGGAACCAGGACCAGGTAAGAAGCATGCCATCACACCCCTGTCACCCCTCACACCCCCCCAGCAGCGAGCCAGGGGCAGGACAAAGTCCAGGGAAGGTACCCAAGCACACACAGCAATGCATTATGGCAGATGTAGTCACATGTACATAACAGTGGTGCCAGTACACCCAGCCAGTCCCCAATAGGATGTGCACCTCAGGAAAGGCAAATACAAGACACATGTAATACCAAACAGTGATATTTAATAATTGTCAAGTGTAAGTCAGAACAGTTAATACATGTGTGCTTTTATATCCACAGCACCATCTGGAACACATCCTACAGGCAGTGGGAGACAGGCAGGTTCCCCAAACATTGAAGCCGCAGGGCAAGATGAGGACACAGAGGGGGACGACAGCCCCATCAACCCTCCAAAACAACGCAGGAGACATGTTGTCCGACCACTACCCCCATTGGAGGACGAGGGCCAGGACAGCGATGACAATGTGCCCCCTGAGGCAACACAGCCACAGTGACAAGAAGTTGCACGTGCTGACGCAATACCACAAGTCCCAAGCAGGTGCAGGTCACGCACATCCAGCAGTGGTGCAGATCCTGGGGAGGAAACAGTATTTGCGGGCCTGGAGATGCACATTTTGCAGGAACAGCGCCTGCAAGCAAAAAAACATTACAGAGGGAAGTGAAGGTAGGCTTCAGAGGCATCTATTTCAAAAGGAGCCCAGAGTGAAGAGGAGCGACAGGGTTGCTTTCCACTCATCAATCATCAATACACCAAAATCCTGTCACATGGACGACCAATATATCTATTTGTTACCGCTGTTCTTTTTGACCCTGTTCCATTCAATAATTTCATTTATTCCAAACTGATCACTTTTCTCCTGGTAAATCCAACGTGCTTCCTTGGAGAGGCGCACGTTTTTGACATTGTGTGTGGCCTTCACCCTCTCAAGAACTACCCAGGTAAAACTGTGTTTCTCAGTAAAACAGTGCTGTACAAGTTTGGTAGTAAGTTCCCCCGCCCTTATGGTGCTGAGGTGTTCTTGCACCCTGATCTTGATCTTCCGAGATGTAAGCCCAATATACTGGAGGCCGCATTCACAAAGCAATCGGTACAGTACATTAGAAGTATTAGCATTACTGAAATGGTTTAAAAACCACTCTTTTCCAGATGTCAAAATTATACTCTTGGTCTTTTTTGTCAACGGGCATACCGAACATGACACACACGGAAAATGGCCATTAGGAAGGGTGTTGTCATTCGTGTGACTGGTGCTGTCAGAGGGTAATTATGATGTTTCAGACAATCTAAAGTATGGATCTGGAGTAAGTTTATTTTGGGTGCATTTTAATGTGCTTCTTTTGCATTTTCAATTTGACAGTGTAAAAGAACCAGGGGCCCGATGTAGGTCGGTCGGTAACGGCCGAAAATCGGTATTTACGGCTGTTACCGATCTGAATTGAGCCATCGGGATGTAGGAGGCCGAAATCCAACAAAATCGGTGAAATTAGCGAATCGGAAAGTCACCGAGTCGGTAAAATCCCGAATCGGAAAAAATAAGGAATCAGAAAAATCTCCGAATCGGTAGAATACCGAATCGGAGATTTTTCAGAATCCTTATTTTTTCTGAATCGGTATTCGACCGAATCGGAGATTTTACAGAATCGTGAACGTACCGATTCGGTATAATTACCGAATCGGTGATAATCCGATTCGTTGTGAAAAGCTGAAGATTGAGATGTAGGTAAGCACTGAAATACCGAATTTGCTTCAAATTCGGTATTTCAGATTCGGTAATTACCATGGATTGGAATCAGGTGGTAACCAGGTGCAACCTATAAAAAAGGACCCAAAATGCAGTTCTACTTGCAACATGGCAGCTTTCTATGTCATAGCAAGACGGCTACGGCTACAGCAGGAAGGAGAGAGGGAATGGCAGAGAGAGGAGCAGGTGTACAGACAGAGGATCACCCTGTCCATGCTCACTGATGCAGAGATCCTACAGAGGTACAGGCTGGACCCAGAGACCATCAGAGACCTCATTAGGGACCTCAAACCCCTGTTGCAGCACCCCACCCCAAGGGCACACGCAATCCCTGTGCATGTGCAGGTGCTATGCTGCCTACAGCTGCTGGCGTCTGGCAGCTATCAAAGTGTAGTTGCTGTGGCAGGAGGGGTGACCCAGAGCAGCCTGTCAACGTTCTTCCACAAGTTCCTTGACGCCATGATCCAGAGGATGGACCAGTACATTTCCTTCCCTGCAACCCATGCAGAACTGGTACAGACTAAAGCTGACTTCTACCAGATGGCAGGATTCCCCCACATCATTGGCTGCATAGACGGCACACACATTCTGATTTGCCCCCCTGCTGACACGGAATACGTATACCGTAATCGGAAGTCACGGCACACCATAAATGTCCAGGTGATTTGCAATGCCAAGGGTGTCATCACTGACCTGGTGGCGAAGTTTCCGGGGAGTACCCACGACTCCTATATCTTCCAGAATAGCGGAATTTATGCACGGCTGATGGCAGGGGAATTTGGTGAAGGATACCTCCTAGGTAAGACACAGTGTCAGACCTCCATAACGTAAATAGCAGTATGAAGTACATGTATGCATGTGAGTAATGTCACCCCTTTTCCTTCTAGGCGACAGTGCATATGCCCTCCGCTCGTTCATTCTCACCCCCTACCTGAACCCCTCAACACCCAGCCAAAGGAGGTATAACCGTGCCCACAAAAGCATGAGGAATGTAGTGGAAAGGACCTTTGGCATCTGGAAGAGCAGGTTCAGATGCCTGCACAAGAGCGGAGGTGCTAGACAATATACCCCCATCACCTGCTGCAAAATAATTGCTGTCTGTGCAATGTTGCACAACCTTGCAGTCAGGAAAGGCACTGAGGTTGAGTTGTACGACTACGAGGACCCTGACGATGACAATGCTGTGCCACTACCACTACCTGCTGGAGTGTCTGCACCAAGTGACGGCAGATACAGGCGTGAGGAGATAACAGCCAACTATTTCTGAGTGAGTACAGATGCACAGACAGGTCAATGTATGTTTTCAAAAAAGAAATTTAATAATGTTGCAACAACGTTACTGCACTGATGTGCAACAAAAAAAAGTAAACAAGATGTGGTCAAATGTCAATTGTCCGGGTTGCCTCACCCGCCCTGGCAGTCTTATTCCTTGCTGCGCTTAGCAGCCCCACTAGGATGTGGCTCACCCCCTTCTGTATGACCAGCAGCCTCAGCTGAACGCCTGCTGCTCCGGCGCGGCTCAGACACTGCGCTGGCCGGGCTGCTGCGGCTGCTGATGTCCCCAGCCTCGCCCAGGCCCAGGGTGGGATTAACAACTGTGTTGGATATCAGTAATGTCTCCATTGCGTTGGTAATGCGGGCCATGCCCCTAGTCACTTCTGCCATGTTCTGGGTGAGGCTGCCCTCCATGTTTGCCCCACGTTGGCATAGCTGGGCGGTTGCAGCAGCAAGGCGGTTCATAGACCTATTCAGCATGCGGGCATCCCTGCGGCGACAGTGCTCGTGTTCATCCATTTTATTGCAGAGCTGGGTGATGGCAGTGGTCATTCGCCCTATACCTGTTGCAATGTCCTTGTTGCTATCAACAAATGTTTTGAATCCCTGTGCCATCTCCCCCATCTGCAGGTTGTGCAGCCGCAACTGGCGATGGCAGGCCAAGATTGATTTTGCCTGCATTCTCTGGATTCTGACCATACTGCCCTCCAGCCCTCGGAACACGCTGCCCTCCTGTGCTGGATGTGCACTGCTGGATGCACGTGGCCTCCAGGGATTGCTGCTGCCCTGCTGTGTGTGCTGGGGTGACACAGGTGTTACAAGGTTTTGTGCTGGAGCCTGACCCGCTGCTCCCTCCATGAGGTTTAATGGTGCAACAATTCTCCTCCTGGCAGGAGATGTGGCCGGTGCAGGGTGGGTCTGTGGTGGTGAGTTCTCCGGGGAGAAATGCAATGGGGGCGTCTGAGACAGAGACAGTCTGGGGGAGTGTGGTAATGTGAGGGAATGTCCAGTGTCTTCCTCATTGCCCAGGGCGCTGCTGTTGTCCTCCTCCTGTACATGTACACTGGTGCTTGGCACTGCCACCGCACTGGCTGATGGTGCTGGAGCTGGTGCTTGAGTAGCTGCTGCTCCCCCGCCTGATGGTGCCCCTAGGTATAAAGAGGCATTTGTCAACTGATTGCTAATGTATTACATTCACTACTATTAAAACATTGCACATCTCATTACTAATACTTTGATGCAGTATTACAGTTCTTTTTATTACGCTTCTGCAGTGGCATTTTAGGGTACTTTTGCTGACTGCATTTAGCATGATGCATTGATCATGTCTGTTGCTAGCAGTACTGGGCTGGGGTTTGGCTGTGCATTGGGTCTAAAGGGGAGATGTCTAGTATGGTGTGTCAAGTTGCGCATGCTTCTTACCTGTAGCTGTAGCTCGGGATGAGCTATCCAGGTCCCCAATTCCCACAACACTCGCGCGCTCAATGGTATTCGCCACAAGTTCCTCTAGCTCAGTGAGGGGTGGCGCCCGGTTCTTGCCTCCACCAGTTAGTCCAGCCTGCTTGTGCAGCTCGGCAAGTTTCCTTTTAGTGACGCCGCGGATGTCGTAGAACCTCTTTTTGAGGTCGTCCAGGCTCCTGTGGGTGACACCGACAGCGTTTACTCTTTCCCCAATTTCAATCCACAGCTTCCTCTTAGTGCTCTCTGGAACAGTGAGGGACAGCCTTCCATACAGCTGGCTGTGTACCCTCACCACCTCCTCCACCAACACTTGCAGCTCCATGGTGCTGAATTTGCTCTTCCGCTTGCGCTCTGCCTTCTGCCTCTCAGAGCTGCTTGCCATGTTTTACAGGGATCTGGATACTGCTGCTCACTGTGGCTGCTCAGCTCAGGCTGCCTCTCCAGAAAATTCTGATGAGTTGCACCTGCCTGGCTTGCCACACCCTGTGGGGGAGGGTGCTTCCACCTCATTGGCTGATGGCTTTAGTTTCAGTTTCCTTGCTCGACAAATCGGCATTTACCGAATCGGTAATTGCCGAATCGGAATATACCGATTCGGTAATTGCCGAATCGGTAAATGCCGATTCGGAATTTATAATGCATTCCTATTGGCCTTTTGGCCCAAGGGGTGTATTGCTATTACCGATTCGGTATTTTCTGATTCGGTGGTGGCAGATTCTGTTTATACCGATTCGGAACTTGCCGAATCGGTACGTATCGACTCACGATACCGATTGCTACCGATTCGGAAAATTTCCGAATTTTTTTATCTACATGTCATTTACCGATTTTGAAATACCGATTCGGTACGATTCGGTATTTTAAAATCGGTAAATGCGTTTTACCTACATCGGGCCCTAAGTGTCCAGCAGAGGTGCTGTGACAAGGAGTCTAGCCCTGAAGAATTTGCTGAAATTTTCGAGGCAGAGAAACATGTTGGCAGTGGGTATTGGTATGCGAGGATAGCTACCATCCTTTTTAATTCCACAAATCACACCCAGGAAAGTTGTGAGAGAGGTGTGCCTGTTGATTTTAATCACTTTTTGTCACTAGTGGAGTGAGATTGCTTATCGCTCTACTGCACTTACACATTCTTTATCTTGTTTGGACACTTTTCTTTCTTTGTCTTTTCTGGGACAATAAAAATGACTGCCTGTGATGAGAAAAGGGGCCCAATCTGGTGAGTACCTGCCAGTTACCCCGAAGGTGGTGCGTCTGTGAGGTGTAATTTTGTCCTTCACATATTTTTTCACTTTTTGATGTACTGTTGACCTGTTTTTCAGACATCTGTATTGTTTCTTTTGTACTGTCATTTGCAAATTGAAAATGGTTGTTCTTATTTTGAATTTTAAAATAAAGGGCGATATACTGAAAACACCCCTAAAAATTAGTAATGAGAGGGGTGCTGTAGCGGAAGAAATTGATGGGAAACATATTTTCTGCGGTAACGAAATAGATATATTGGTCGCCCATGCGACAGGGTTTTGTTGTATTGATGAGGCTTCAGAGGCATGACACGTACCCTGGAGGCACTCTGTGAAGAAATGAAGGCTGACTGTGCGGCTAGGCACAGAGAGATGAAGCGCCTGCACCTAGACACACGTGCGGTTAACCGCTTGTCCTCTGCCACCAATGTCCTATCCAGGCACAGCATCTGCATGCAGCGCGAAGTGGCCCACAACAGCCAGGACGTTGCTAGAGCACTGGTGCAAATCACATCAGCAGTAGACGAGCTGCGGGCAGTTCATACCACTTGGCCTGGTGTCCTGACTCCCACTGAAGAAGACACACTATCAGGGAGGAGCAGATTCACCCCCCCACCCACCATGGAGAGGCGCTGTGGTGCCCGTAACCCTAGGCCTACTGGACCAAATGAGGAGGGGTCTGTGCAACCCCAAACAGGGGTTTCCTCACGGCAGCGCCGCATGTGAGGTGCAGTACATGTGAACATTGGAGGGGTGCAGCTACCCACGGTACTTATACAATTGCTCCTGTAAAAATTTAGCACTGTGACAATAACAAGTGCTGGACATTGGGAGAGACATTGTGTGTCATTCAGGCTGTGTGACATAATTGATCCTGCAGTAAAGGAATAAAACACAGTCGCACTAATGGGATCTAGCATTGTGTCCTATTTACTCACCTAGAAATAGTTGCGTGTTATTTCATCTCGCCTCTGGCACCCACCAGCTGCACCAGCAACACCGGCTGGCATACGTACTGGGCCAGGCCCCTCCAGGTCAGATTAATTGGATTTCCTGAGCTCCACCGGTGTGCATTTCCTGGTGGAAATGTTGTGCAGCATGGCACATGCTACCACTATCTTGCAACAGGTCTGGGGGCTGTATTGTAGTGCTCCTCCGCTCTTGTGGAGGCATCTGAATCTGCTCTTGAGTATCCCAGATGTGCGTTCAATGGTGCCTCTGGTCGCTATGTGTGCTCCCCAGCGTTGGCAGGATTCAGGTAGGGCATCAGTATGAAGTCCTGGACCGCATACGCACTGTCACCTGTGAGGTGGGATGGACATGGTTACACACAGTTCTGCACATGCTAGTCTTACAAAATGTGGCCTCAAATGCATTTACCTAGTAAATATTCCTCGCCAAACTCCCCACTTGTGAGTCTACGGTGTATCCCACTGTGATGGAAGATGAAAGCATTGTGCGTGCTGCCTGGGTAGTTTGCAACAATGTCTGTGATGATGTGTTTGGCATCACACACCACCTGTATGTTCACGGAATGGTAGCTTTTGTGATTCCTGAACACGTACTCAGTCTGGGAGGGAGGGGAGATTGCAACATGTGAACCATCTATGCATCGCATGACGTGGGGGAATTGGGCAATCTGATAGAAGTCCTGCTTGGTCTGGGCTAGTGCCTGTGGTGTGCTTGGGAAGTGAATGTGGTGATTCGGACTCTGTACCATGGCATCAAGGAATGCGTTGAAAAAGCGCGAAAGTGCACTTTGTGACACCCCTCCTGCTGAGTCTATCAGCCCCTGGAAACTACCTGATGCCAAGAGGTGCAGTGAGCACAGGACCTGGAAGTGGGTGGGGATGGATTGCGTCCTGCGTGTGGGGTGTTCAAGGAAGGGTTTGAGTTACTCAATTAAATCAAGGATACTCTCTTCATCCAGTCTGTAGTGTGTGTAGATGTCCTCCTCTGTGCGCTGCAAGATGGAAACGCGCGCACGGAATATCCTCTCCTTGCGTCTCCTCCTCTGTGCAGCAGCTCTGAGTCACAGCCTCCTGGATATCACGTACAGCCCAGCCATTGTGGAGAGAAGACAGTTGTATTCTGGGACTCCTTAAATAGTTTGCACCTGGTTACCACCTGCTCCTACTTGATGGTAATTGTGATTCTCTAAATTGCGATTTTCCTGAATTCACAATTAGCACATTTTTCATACATACCATTGCGATTCCTTACTTTGCGATTTTCAGTTTGCAAAGTTTTTGACTCGTGCAGATTTTTGGCTCTCACAATGTAAGGAACCGCAATTTTTGCGATTTCTCATTTTGCGAGGCACTTTGGCTTCATACATTGGGAATAGCGAATTTTCATTCGCAAACACTGTTTTTTGCGATTTGCAGCGTTTGCAAATGAATAATGGCTTGATACTTATGGCCCTAAATCTATTACTAAGTTGGATGCTTGTTGGAAGAAGAGTACCCTCCAACCCTTCTCTATTGCCGGCAATGGCAGGCTGGACACTCCTACCCCAGCTCTTTCCTTGATAGCCGAGTTTAAACATATGATTTGGGGGAGAATGGAAGTAACTTCAATAAAATGTCTGGATGGTAGATCTCATATTATTATAAAAAGCCCCGCAGACATAATCCACCACCCGACTATCTCTAAAGTTGATAACAATACAATCACCCTTATATCTTTGGGTCTACGTCCTACCCAGCTCACTCTGCGAGCAAACAGAATTTGACTTTGGACATTTGGCGGAAGGGGTCTGTTATTGTTGAGACAGTGAATCGTTTTATATTTTAATTCAATATAGGATTCGACTCTACCTGTTTCCAATTCTGGGACCCCAGCCAAAACAACAACATAAGGTGAACAGTCAAGGGGTAAATTAATATGTGGAAGTATATTCTTAGGGTCATTGCCATTATATTTTCCCTTTAACAGTCCATTTAATCTTTGCATCCGACCCTCTCCCAACAATTGTTGAACATCTCTTTCACCCTGATTTCTATCCGATATTCGCTGTACCTCTGGACCAGCAGTGGTACTAGGACCCGCTACTTCATTCATACACGGTGTAGAATCCATAGAGTTTGGAACATAAATGTCAGTCAATATTGGATTAGTATCAGAAGTACCCCGTGATCCATTCTTCCCAGGTTCATGATCTTGGCCACATTTCCCAAGCTTGTTCTTAATACATTCCAAATCTGATATAGTCCGCTCTTAAAACTTTACCAGGCTATCCTCCATTCTTAATAGTCTTTCTAATAAAGGCTGTAAGGACGATGAAATAAGGCCACCCACTTTTGACCAGAAACCCTCTTCCCACTGGGGCAATGGATCTGCGGTGGCAACCATACTCATAGTATTTGGTGCGGGGGTGTCACCTGGGGTGTTTCTATGCATATGGGTGCTGTATTCACCAAACCCCCGATCTTATTCAATTTTGGGATCTTTGGATTTTTCCCCTTCTGCAGAGCACCTCCTCGCTTCCTCTTAGGGGCCGCTCCCTGTGTATGCTCCAGTTGTTGAGACAACACTTTGAGAGCTGACACAGTACATGTAGCTGTGCCACTATCAGGGATTAGCAGTAGATTATCTGTAGATAACTCCGGGTGACAAAACTCTTCTACCAAGAGAGTATGACCTATTTCCTAGGGTATTTGACTGATATTCTGACTCAAAAGCCCATAATCAAGATCTGTATGTATGAGACGCTCCGGTGTGAGAGCTTTCATCAGTCCTCCAGTGAAGAACGTTTGGCAAAAACTGGATCCTGTGACAGACGGTGCTCTGTAATAGCTATCTCATGCGCCAACACTGACGTAGCCATTGTAATAAACTGATCAAGGGTCCCGGCTACATACCCACCCGTTTCTGCTTTTTTCCCCTTCCCTTCACTCCCAGACAGAGTGAACTAAATATAGCGCTATATAAATAAATCAATGGCACTTTAACGATACTTGAAAAGCAACGGCCAACCTTTAGATGCAACAAAGTTAGAGGGGGGGCCCAGCCCGAGCTCCTCCGATCTCCAACGGGTTCAAACGGTCCGCAGCGGGTGCCGCGAGTAGTTTTGAAGTCTCAGCAGGTAGGGGCTGATGCACCACAGGTGCGAGAGGCAGAGGCTCCTGGGACCACTAGTCCGTCCCTCGTTCCAAATGGCAGGCAAGTCTCCCTCAGCAAGAAGTACGTGTATAATCATTTAATTACAATGCACTCTGCCCAATGGGCCACCTAGAGCCTACTTTGGAGGTGCATTAAATGCAATAAATGGGGAGTTTAAGGCTTGTCAAGTGGGTTATATTACAATGTCTTAGGTACAACTGTTGCATTGTCTGTGCTGGGTTATATACTCTTTTAAATTGACTCGCTGCTCGGCCTTTTCATATTGCTTTACTAATTCGATGCTGCTATACTCATTTTAAAACTGTAATTGAATTTGAATCTGTTGTTTCGCTCACCTTGCACTTGCACGGAGCCTCTCGGTTTCTCTTCTGGTTTCAATGCCCTTGGCCCGGGAATTCTGCATTTTTCTGAGAACCAATCAGGGAGGGGGAAGGAGCTAACGCCGCACTTGGCCATTAAATGATGGCCCTAGCGCGGGAGCGCTGAAGGGCTGCCAATAGCAAGCCTGTCTTGCCCGTCTGCATCCAGCCGGGGCCAGGGGCCTGACACCATGCCCAAATTTTGTGCTACTCCCTTATGAAGCTGAAATATTTGCAAGTCAGAAAACTGACTATTGATATTGCGACTATTATTTGCTCTATCTTTAGAACCCTTTTTAAATGCCTTAAATGACCAAACCAATATAATACCAGCTCAACATGGGGATATAACCCTTAAATTAACTGCCTTCGCGGATGATATCGCAATATATACACCAGATGTTTGTAAAGCTATGCCTGCAATTATAGAGGAAGCACATAAGTATGGGAAAATCTCGGGGTATAAATTAAATGTTAATAAAACCCAAATCATACTCAACTATACTCCGGTTACATGTACTTATAAAACCTGCAAAGAAGCCGTATATTTAGGTATAAAGCTTATGGCTAAAGTGGAGAAAATTGTTGAAATAAATTATGGGTCATTTCTAAAAGAAACAACTGCGAGCTTTAAAAAATGGCACAAGATACCTTTGAGTTTACTAGGGAGATTAAATCTGATCAAAATGAAAATCTTACCTAAGCTACTTTATCTGTGCAGAGCTATACCGCTACAACCAAATAAGCTCTTTTTTAAGAAATTGGATGGCATCTGTAGCAGCTTTATCTGGGGGTATAAAAAGGCACGAAGTGCGGTAAAATTTTTGACATTACCTATTTCTAAAGGGGGACTTACCTTTCCGGATTTTAACCTTTATTTTTTAGCTACTTTTTTTTTGCGCACTAGGAGCTTATTAAAAAACACTCCATCTTTATTTTTTCATCAATACATGCTGGGGGCTGATGCCAACCAATTTCTATTACGTGTCCATGACCCTAATTACTTTAAAAGAGTAAAATTTAAGACTGCTAAGCATGCCATAAGAATTTGGGACAAAATTCTGCACATTAGTAATAGCTCATTCTATAACGCTGAGCTTAGTTTATGGAATAATCCTGGCCTTCCTGGTATTTTTTCGGATGGATTGGGTAATCGGTGGATGAGACAGGATATAAACACACTAGGAGACCTGTATGGCACTAATGGTATGATGGATTTTGAGAATTTAAAAATCACAAATGGGCTCATGGATGATATGCACTTTAAATATAGACAACTTAGAGATTTTTTTTGTAATAAATTGAAAATAATGGAAGTTAAACAATCTGACATTCTTGAAGGTATTTATTCTGAAAAAACTAAATCATTAATTAAATGGGGTTATCAATGGCTCATTAAGGAGAAGGGAGAAAACACAACTCAAATTGCAGCCAAATGGTCTCGTAGATTAAATCAAAATATTAATTCAGCCCATATTGTTAATGCCCTAACTCACTTAAATGATATAGTCCATTCTTCCAATCTGAAAATGCAACTATATAGGACAATCACGGAACTGTACTATACGCCACAAAGAATATCCAGCTGGACACAAAGTAATTCTATGACAGATAAATCCAGGTGTGCTAAATGAAATACCGCCGCGGCTGGAATTGAACATATGTTATTCTCCTGTCCCGTACTTTCCAACTTTTGGGATCGTATATCTTATCATCTTCAATTTAGTCAAATAAGTTCAATGGATCTTACGGTACAAATGGTTTTGTTAGATATTTATGATAAGAACTGTCCCAACAAAGACCTTTTAACGATTCTGCTAGCATGTGCTAGATTAACTATAGCTAGGGTCTGGATTTCTAATGAACCCCCAAAGGCTGCAGATTGGTTATCACTGGTGTATGAAATTAGAACTATGGAGTTTTCTCTAGCTAAGCTCAGAGGTCCTAAAGCTCTTCGGAGGAAAGAAAAGATTTGGAAGAACTTTTTTGATGGCCAAGAGATGTGATTAGGCCTAATCTGGTTTTTCTGTCTTAGTAGTTTACCACATTATTATTAGAGTCAATGTGAAAAAAATTTGATTTATGGATTACTTTATGTTGCTTCCATTCCTCAATTTTATTTTTTCTGTGTAGTAATTGTACTTGTATACTAAGTATGGAATTGAATCGTCACGATTACTGTCATTTCTTGCAAACAATAAAAATGTTTAAAAAAAAAAAAAAGATATTGCGACTTGCATCAAACTCAACAACACTGGTATCTTGAAGCATAGAGAGTCTCTCCCCGAAATCAACTTTGAGCCTCTCTGCCAGGTGTACCATATTAGGCAAAAGCCTAATTCTGACCTCTCAATACCTCAGTGTCATGAGCAAACAAAACTCACAGTTACATAATTGAACACTCGTTCTTTGGTCAAACACCAATTAGACATTTTTCAGCTCTTGAAATTTGATAAACCGGATATACTACTTCTTACCGAAACTTGGCTCACTGAAGAGTTTACTCCTGACACATAAGCAGCGGTGCCTAACAGTTACTACATCCTTCAGGCTAATAGGACAGCGGGGAAAACAGGAGGAGGGGTAGCAGCCATTATACATAAAAAATTACAGTTCACATCGCTAGCTGATGCCGGTCTACCATCAGTAGACAGCTTAATTTTAAAACTCAATTTTCCTCATTCCCCCTTATCTGTGCACTGATCTAAAGTCCCCCTTATCGTATGCCATTATTCCCCAGCTATTGGGTGAAATGATCTCCCACTTAGCCATTACCTACACAAAATATCTTTATTATTGGAGACTTTAATTATTGGGCCAACAACATTATGGAAAGTACTAGCTGTGCTGAACTGACAGATCTACTCTCTGGGTTGAATTGCTCACAGCATGTGTGCTGCTGCAACTCACGTTAAGTCATATGACGGTCTCCAGTTTATTGATCTCTCTGTGCACCTGGTTGGATCACTATTTTATATCCTTTGTTCCCTTCAATGTTCACTTAGCCAATCTTCATTTGAAGGTGAGCCGCATGGCAAGAAACTGGAGATGTGCCAACATAGGAGACTTCTGCACTCTGCCGGCTACCACAGCTACATCAGAGCAGCAGTTAATTAACAACCAAGCAGAAAGAATCAAATCTGGGATTGAATCGGCCAGAGACAGCTTTGCTCCCCTTAAGAAAATCAAGATAGTGAGACCTCATGATGCTCAACGCTGGTTCACTGACAACTTAAAATGTAAGAAACCTGACCTGTGTCAAGCTGAACGCACCTGGAGATTAAATTACTCCTCAAACAAAAAAGATTGACTTCTAACCCAGCTTAAAAGATACAAAAATGCCATTCCACAAACCAAGGCAGCCTATTTTTCTAACAAGATATTAAGCTCTGCTAATAAATCCAAGGAATACTTTGCTTTTGTGGATGAACTATCCAAGCCAGACAGAGTCACAGCATAATATGCCCCCACTCAAGCCCTATGTGATTCCCTTATTTTGTTGAAAAAATTGCCAAGTTGTCCTGGCCTTAGCTATCTCCTGCATCGATTATGCCAATTCACTTTATGCTGGTATTACGGCACATCAACTAAAACGTCTGCAGCTGGTGCAAAACCAGGCGGCCAGATGAATTTACCACCAGCCCAGATGGCACCATGTTATGCCTTTAATGGAAAGATTACACAGGCTCCAAGTAGCCAAATGTTGCGCATTAAGGCTGAGGTGCATCACTCTCAAAGCTCTCTATGGCAAAAATCCAGCATGTATATCCTCTCGGATTCAGCACTGCGTCTGTTCTTGTGACCTCCGGTCCCCCATCTGAATTGTTTGATCATCCCATCTTTCATACGTAAGAAACCTGGCTGACTAACATTTGCGGTCTTGCTCCCCTCAATTCTGGAATTCGGTCCCTCTGGAGATTAGATCACTCACTTCCTATGCTCCTTTTAGGAAACATTTAAAGACCTGGCTTTTCTGCCAGGCATATGACTAAACCGCTCAAGTGGCAGCATCCCCTGGACTTCAGTGCCATGAAACCTTTTGGTGTATGTGCACTTTACAAGCTCATTTAAATAACATAACAATTTGAATTAGCAATTAAAAAAAACCTTCAGTCTGCAATAGCAGGCCCACAACATGTTTTAACGGAGTGCTTGAGTGGGTGGTGCAATAGGTGCTCCAGGCCATCTGGTAGCATCTAATTTACAGGCTCTGGGTGTATGGTATACCACTCTACAAGGGACGTATCAGTAAATTGAAAATTATAATGGGTGTATGCAGGTGTTACTACATTTTAGGATGTGAGCACAAGCATTTTAGCACTGGTTAACAGTGGAAATGTACGCAGAGTCCTAAGACCAATAAGAACACATTTCTGCTAGAAGTGGAAGGCAAAGAAAAACGTTTCGGGTTAGACTACACTAATCTGACAGGTCTAACACAATTCAATACTGTGCCATTGCCCACTTTGATTTGTTTTTATGTTAAATTGACCATGCGTACATGGTAACCAGCCAGACACAAGGAAAACCATTTTAGCATCAGTCATTGCTGGCACTGTGAATATGCAATCTGCCTGTAAGGCAAGGCACAATTTCACTAATAAGTGCACTGTCTTTCTACGGTGCAAAAAACAGCTACATTATCTGCCATTCTTTTATTGGTTGTCAGTTGGGTGCTGTAGTTTTAGTGTCATGTGGATTCTAGGTCACACTAAAATTGATATGTACCTGGGTAGTTGATTCACAAATATATTCACACATAATGTTCCCATTCCTTGTGGTCCTATGACTATAACATTGATTGACTGCATGTATGGAATGTTTCATGTCTTAAGTTCTGGTTATGCCAAGTTTGGCTTCTCTCCCAAACTCCCTAATCCCTTCCCTCAAAGGAGGTATGAAAGGGTACACATTTGCATTCTGGCCAATAACCTTACTTTCAGATGCCATGATCATATCCAGAAATATTCCTCAAGAGAATTGTACCTGTTTGTGTGTTGCACAACATCACCATGTCATGAGGCTTACATGTAGCACATTACTGAGAACTAGAGACCAATCCTGGTTCATGGGGTGTACCATGGTTCAAAGGTCAGTGTCAGTTGGTGAGTGATATTCAAAGTGGTCTCATAACTCTCCTAGATTGCTCCATCCCAGCCAAGTGTTCAGTCAATGATGAAAGGTGGACTATGCCACCTCAATCACAGAGATCCTGAAATACCACTGTGCATCACCAAAATACCACAACCAATCTGTTATAAATATACTATGCATCTGCAAAAACATCACTAACATAAGTCACTCAGCTACACCCGTGGTGTCCCTGTAGATCAGGGCACAGCACATGCTGGAAGGAGCAAAATAAGAGTAGACACAAACACCTTAATTTATGAAAGTATACTTTCACAGGGAAATGTTAGTGGTACCACTAGGGTGCCACTCACGACCCCATTCACCCACTCTCATTTTCACTAGATTTTGCAAGCATGTAGCATATAACTATGCATCTCTGTCTCTGCTAAGTTTTCATAGATCAAGGTAGCATAGTCATACACGAGCTTGTCCATTCTGTTATTTCTTTCATGCAGTCAGGCATCTGACACAAACTTATGTGTACAACCATGTAGGTACGACTAATACCCTTGGTTTTTCTAAGTGGAGCAATATCTACCCAAAATAAATTGTCCTAAATTTAGCGGCCAGTATGTATTGAAGCTGAATAACTATTCATGCATCATAGAAATAGACAACCTTGCGATATGAACTCTGGGTGTAATGAAATTCTAATCAAAATGCACCAGGTCAGTCTCCTAGCATGAGAGGATCCCTTTAGTCTGAGATTTTGAGGCTATCTTTGTTTCCTGCTGCAGAGCATATGTACACCAATGGTGGTCCATCTCAGTGACTAGTTAGTATCCCCCTTTTTTATACAGAATACATTGCAGAGTAGTTTATCATATTCCAGCCCTTTATTTAGGTGTTTTACTTGTTGAATTCATCATAAAGTAGATGTTAGACACTTGCTGATGGCTCCAATACATTTAGGGGTGTAGTCCATTTTTAGGGCGTTCACATTTTCTGGTCCATGATGAATGCATTTAAATACAAACAAAGAAGCAAATAGTGTTGGTAGAAATCTAAAATGTGATCATAACATACTATGGCTACAAAGGAAATAAGTGTGTAAGTGTAATGTAACAGGACATCAAGAACCATAATTATAATGAGATTCCACCTGGTAATAAAATAGTGTAAATACTTTCAAATTAGGCTCAGAAGATGCAAGTGACTGAGTAATTTTATTAGGGATTCATCTGGGAATGTAATAAGATGGCTACACTGAGTTTGGAGACTCATTGCACAGCAGTGTCCTGAAGGGGGTTTAGTGGCCACATACTGCAATTACTATTCTGGTGTTTTTCCTCCATCCCTAAAATTAGTATGAATGTTTCTTATTTAATTTTGAGCCAACCAAAACTCAATTATTTAATGGACTCTGTTGAACTGACCCCTGGGACCAAGACCCATTTTTTTCTGAGGCCATTGATCCCCTTTTTGGAGTTAGTCTCATCCAAATCAGATTTCACACTATTGGGTGACTGTAATTTTATTTACAGAACCAGAGGAACCCTGATAAAGAAACACTTATTGATATTCTATAAAGATATGGCCTGAAACAATAAGTGGTTAGTGCTATGCATGCAGTGGGACATACCCTAGGTGGATTTTCGAATAGCCCGTCCATGACAAACCCGTTAATATTTCCAGTAACATGGTATAACTATAGTGTAGTTAGCTGGGAGATTACGCTGTTAAATGAAAATGCCCCTACAAAGCTATCGGAGAAACCAACTATTCCCTGAGCTTGGCACCGGGTGGAAGCATTGGACTCTGTCTTGGCCAATTTTCAGCCAGAGACAGAAGACATCGATGTAATGTTGTCAACTATTCAGCTTGGCCGATTAAAGCAGCAGATACAGTTGCTCTTTCAAATATAAAATATCTAGGAGAAGCAAACTTAGTGTTGCCAAGCAGGATTGTCAGAGGCAAGAACGTATCCGGAGGAGAAACTACTATACAATACAAAAACAAAATATACAACTTTGCTTGCAGAATACAACAAAATCATTCTCAAGGAACTATCTGACTTTTATAATACATCCAATAAATCAGCCTGTTTTATTACTAAAGCCCTATTTCAAGCTGTTAAAAACTTTCCATTCCTACCTTTAATTACACAAAAGGTTATAACAGGACTGTGGTGACTGCTTATCTTTTTTCTTTCAGAAGAAAGTAGAGATTGGGCCCGAATCACAAAAGTAATCCTAACATTACGACTTTTGGTATTCACAAAGGCATTTATGAGTAGTAAAGTTAGGATTTTGTCTGAGTTAAATTAAACTTAAGACCAAAATGTAAACTTAAGACCAACATTTTGTCACAGTTAAACTTAAGTTTTGGTCTCAGTTAAACTTAAGTTTTTGACCTAAGTTAAAATTAAGACCAAAACTTAAGCCTAAGACCAAAGGTTTGTCTCAGTTAAACTTAAGTTTTGGTCTTAAGTTAAACGTAAGACCCAAACTTATACTTAAGACCAAAAACTTTGTATCAGTTAAACCTAAGTTGTGGTCTTAAGTTAAACTTAAGACCAAAACTCAAGTTTAACTGAGACACAATCCTAACTTTACTACTCCTAAAATCACTTTGTGAATACCGAAAGTCGTAAAGTTAGTATTTTGTCTCAGATTACTTTCGGGCTCCTAATTTTTAATTGGATCTTCTCTAATATATCCACACAGATCACCTTTAAGGACGTCCACTTTTCACAGAATTAAAATCTCTTTCAGAGGGCCAAGTTAAACAGACTGTGGCAGAGGGTGGCAGAGGGCTTGAGCGCGACTGTTGGAGCGCTGAGGCAACTCAGTTTTAACTTTTTTATCCTGCTGACTGCAAGCAGGGAACTCTATTCCCTTAACTTCTACCCTGCTGATTACGAGCAGTGACGCTAATTTTTAACAAACCCCCTTCTTTTGGTCCTGCTGATCACTAGCAGGGACACTCACCTCCATCCTGCTTGTTGCCCTCCTAGAAGCCAGCCACCCGCTGTGGGCTGACCGCCTAACGGTGCTCCCCAGTGGCCGCGGGCGCCATCTTGGGTTGGGTTGGTCGGCGAGTACGACCTCCGCCACACCCCCCTCGTCATATCCTATTTAAACATTCACTATGTGTCAGCGCAGCGGACGAGCGCAGCGGGCGCGTCGTAGGCACGCCGGAGTTGCGCCTGAGTTAAGCCCGTCTGCGCCCGTCCGCGGCCGGCCGGGGCTAGGGGCTCGCCCTTATGCCCCTTTCATCGCCTATTCTTCGGAGAGTCTTAAACATCTACAAGGTAATTGGTCGCTTCCATTCTCTATTAGCAGTACCATCTCTGCCCTTGGTCTCACTCCTTCCCCTTTGTTGCCCCGTTCATCCCCTCCTACCCCCCCTCCTTCCCTGTCCTTCATCTTACTGAACACCAGGTCGGCGGTGAAACATCACCAAGATCTGTTTATCCTGCTTGACTCCCACAAGCCAGACATACTGTGTCTAACCGAGACCTGGTTCTGTGAGTCCTCCTTGCCATCCCTCCTAGCTGCTCTCCCCCCTGCTTACGCGGCCCTTCATGTCAACCGCCCGGCAGGGAAAAAAGGGGGTGGCGTGGCACTCATTGCTAGATCGGAGTATAATTTTCAACTCCTCCCCTTTACCTCTATTGACTCTACTGAGTATCTTGTGGCTCGCTCTGCCACTTTCTCCCCCCCGCTTATCTGCCTGTTAACATATCGACCACCCCAGCCTACTCCCTTGTTTATATCAGCTTTTCAGGATTTACTGGCCACGTTAGCGGTCAATCATGCTTCTGTCCTAGTATTAGGTGATTTCAACTACTGGCCCAATGATCCGTTCGAATGCCCAGCTTCTAAGCAATTTACAGAACTACTTCAGTCATTGAATTTTACCCCCCATATCCAAGTTCCCACACATGTACGCGGACACGTGTTAGACCAAGTCTGGTCTCTTAACCATTCTATCTCTTCCATATCAGTGTCCCCTTGCCCATGGTCTGACCATGCCTTTATTTTTTTCTCTCTCCACCTTAACCTCTCTGCTAAGATTCCGTTGGTAAAAAACATCTGGGCACGGAACTGGAACCGTGTTGATTTGACTTCATTATCATCTTCCCTTTTAACTTCCGCACCTGACCTGGCTGGACTTTCCTCCTCGTCACAAGCTACTGGGATTGATACCTGGCTTGCGGGAGGCTGTAATTCATTAGCCCCCCTACGCCGGATATCAACCAAAAGACCAAAGGAGGCGAATCGGTGGTTTAATGAAGACCTAAAGGAAAAAAAGCTGTCCCTCCGGCGTGCTGAGAGATCATGGAGAAGGGAATACTGCCCCCTGCACAAAACTTGCTACCTCACATTACTGCAGGAGTACAAAAAAGCTATTTTAGGAGCCAAAACCGCCTATTTCTCATCTAAAATCCTAGCAGCAGAAAATCAATCGCGAGAAATCTTTACCATCGTCCATGACTTAGCTTTTTCAGAGAGGATTACGTCTAAACCTCCTCCTACTCAATCCCTGTGTGACTCTCTGAATCACTATTTCCTTGATAAAATCTCCAATATCAAGATCAATATCCCTTCTCCTTCTGCCACTTATGTTGACCCCCTTTCTCCTATCCTCCAACCCTGTTTAATTTCAATCCCCCCTTTTACGGAAGAGGTGTTTCTGGAAACACTTCTCAAAGTCAAGTCAGGCTCTCCAGCCGATATTTGTCCGGCCCGCATTCTCCAACAAATTTATTCCGTTTGCACTCAGCCCCCGATCACTTTCCTTAACAGCTCCCTTGCACAAGGGGTTGTGATTCCAGCTCTTAAATTGGCCACTATTGTGCCTATTTTGAAGAAACCAGGCGCCGACCCATCCACCCCAATCAACTACCGGCCCATCTCCTTGCTGCCCTACTTGGGCAAGGTGCTTGAGCGCCATGTTGCCTCGGCACTTAGTGCCCATGTGGAGGCTACCGGAGGCTTGGCGTCCTGTCAAGCGGGTTTTCGTCCTAAACACTCTACGGAGTCCGTCGTGGTGTCGGTCCTGAACAATCTCAGGGAGGGCTTGGACCAAAACAAACATCAAGCTCTGGTGCTCCTCGATCTCTCCGCCGCTTTTGATACGGTGGATCATTCCATCTTGCTTTCACGTATCAGAGCGGCGGGAATCGGGGGCTCAGCACTAGTCTGGCTCTCGTCCTTCCTGCGGGATCGCACACAGGCGGTCCAGCTGGGGGAGTTCACGGCAACCTCACTTAAGATCACTTGTGGTGTCCCCCAGGGCTCTTCTCTCTCTCCTCTTCTGTTCAACCTTTATATCTACCCTCTTATCTTTGCACTTCAGCAGCTGGAGGTCACTGTATATAACTATGCAGATGACCTCCAGCTTGTCTTTAATCTTTCCTCTTCCCCTCACGCTATCTCTAATTTTCAAACTATTATGATTTTCATCAGGGACTGGATGAGCCATAACCATTTGAAGCTGAATCCTGATAAAACCGAGCTGGTGCTCACTGGTGGCTCTTCCAGTCCCTGGAACTCTTCCTTTTGGCCTTCTTCCCTCGGTTCCTCCCCTGTCCCCTCATCCACAGTCAAGACCCTAGGTATTAAAATTAATAATCATCTTACCCTTCACTCACAAATCAGTTCTGTTATCTCTTCCTGCTTTCTTATGCTCCGCACCATTCGTACTGTCTTCCGTTTTTTTTCTCCCTCTGGCACTTAAACGTATTATGTCTGCCCTTGTGATCTCCCGGCTAGATTATGCCAATGCCCTGTACAATGGCATTCCGGCCTATAGCCTACGTAAACTCCAGCTTGTGCAAAATCAGGCAGCTCGGCTGTTGTATGGCCTCCCCCGCTTCCATCATTCTACACCACTACTGAAGGCGCTACACTGGTTGCCTGTTCGGCAACGTTCACTCTTTAAAACCGGCTGCATGGTTTTCCAGGCACGCCAGGGAATGGCCCCTGCTTTCATCTCTTCTCTGCTAAAAGAATATGTCCCCACCAGACAGCTCTGATCATCCTCCCAATCCCTTCTACAGGTTCCTCGCTATAAGAGGAAAAAATGGGGAGGGTCCAACTTCTCAGTTTTGGCCCCCATTTTTGGGAATTCCCTCCCAGACCATCTACGAGCGATCAAACACTACTCCCTCTTTCGCAAGGGCCTGAAAACTTTTTTGTTTGTTCAGGCTTTCCCACAGTAACTCTCTTTTTTCCTTTTTTTCCTCTCATGTCTCCTAAAGCGCCAAGAAACCGTCTGGTGTACGCTGCGCTATATAAATATTTTAAATTCAAATTCAATTCAAATTCACTGTTCTTACCACCAAGTCAGGTTCTCCCTTCCATCCTTGCCCTCCCAAGATTATACATCTTATCACTGACTTGGTGGCCTCTCAATTCATGATTTATATTTTTACGCTTTGTTTAGGACAGGTTTTTTTTTCTCAGATGTGGAAATCTGCATCAATTCTGCCAATGCTTAAGAAACCCAACCAGAATATTTTAGATCGTAATAGCCACAGACCTTTTTCTAAGCTCCCTATTCCAGCCAAGTTGATCGAGAAGACAGTGACTTAACAGTTATCTGCATTCTTAGATAATAACCATTTGTTGGATGATTTCCATTTGGTGTTCTGCAAAGGGCATTCTGCAGAATCATCTCTTCTTGTGGCCACCGAGATGATTAGGGCTACAGTATATAAAGGGAGGGAAGCAGCTCTTAACTTACCCGATTTGACTGTGGCCTTCACCACGGTCAACCATGACTTTTTGATTGACTGGTTGGAAAGCAGGTGGATAGATGGTGTGGCTCTGTATTCATTTAAATCTTTTTTCACAGATCAAGTGCAAAGTGACCCTGAAGGAATCTAACTTACAACCTTGCCTTTGCCATGAGGTGTTCCCCAGGGTTCATAGTTAAATCCAACACTCTTTGGGAGCATGCAAAGATTGCAGCCATGTCAGACGCACAGTGAAGGGCACCACGTCATGTCGGATAATAATCCTGCTACTTCTCCTGCATGCCACTGTTTCCTGCACATTAACAGTGTTCCCAGACTCTGATGACAATGCCTGGCACAGAACAGACCACTTGTCTCAGCAGAGTGTGATCCAAGGCCCTGGGAGCCGCATCCAACCTGCAACCTTGATTACTCTAAGCTGCACAGCTGAGAGCTGCACTGCGCTCAGTGGTATGCCTTCAGCTGCTGCAGCAGAGAAACGGAGACCGTGCATGAGCGGCCCGATGGCAAGTGTTCTATTACGGGAACATGTAGCAGTCAGATACATTTTGGAACAAGTGGTAGACAGACCTCGGCATGTGCACAGGTCACATCAGAGCTCTGGAGCCTGCACAGACCTTTCTGCACACCGGGCTGTGCTCTCAGAGACACCACAGCAAAACAGATTATGCAGTCCACACCATCTCAAACGATCTTTGATATACAGTGGGGCAGATCCTCCTAAAGTGACCTGGGAGCCCTGTCCCTCCCTCCACACCAAGACTCGTCTGTGCGGTTGTTGGACTGCCTTACCACAGCACGAGACCTGATCCCGCACTGACCCTTTCCTTTCAAGCCAAGGATTAATGGCACTGGAACAGACTTACTGGAGTGGCATGGAGCCAGGGCCCACCACAACGTTGCATAGTTTGAAAGCAAGCACATGAAATAACCCCCACTTCGACAAGGTGCTCCAAATAATTAGGGACCATAAAAGCCTATTTGCTGCATTGCCACCACTATTGGAATCATAATTGGCCTAACACTAGAAGGTGTTTTCTCTCCTCTGACTGTTCCAAGGAATATCCTGTCTAATATTATAATTCAAAACTTCAGGCACGGAGTGCCACACCATGGTGCCTCACAACCAGCTAAACTTTGGCTGGTGACTGGATGATGGAGGGACCCACACTGCGACTCCCATCACACATGATAGCTGCCAAGCAAGTATTGCCAATCAGTCTGCTTCTTGCTCAAAACAAGATATGCTTGGCTTATTATTGACTCCTTACCACTGTTACCGCCATTTGTTGCACAGGAGTGTGGCACAACTGATAACTCTATTACCCCTGAGATTATGATGACAAAATCAGATTTGGACCAAGCACTGGCCGGTGGTACACACAGGACTGAAGTATGTACAAACGTCAGCGACCCCACACACAAGACGTTAGCAACCACGTTATCAGAGCACTCGTCGGTTTGAAGAACACATGTCTGTAGTTCTAGACAAAAAATCCATTCTGAAACCTGAACTGGATTCTTTACATATCAATGTGGGCCTCCTCCGGTGAGGACCTCAAAATAGTGAAGTACCGAGTTGAAAATTCTGAATCTACACTGACTGCCCTGTGACCAGCGGTGGTGTTTAATTTCGACAAATGCCTTTGCACCATGCAAGAAGAGGAGGATTATTTGCGATGACGCATTGAGGACCAAGAAGATCAAGGAGTAATAATGTGTGAATCGCTGGCCTCCCTGAGCATGTGCAGGGCCCAAACATGGAGCTGTACCTCGAGGACTGGTTTGTCAACAGAATGGTATAGGGTAAACAGTCCACCTTCTTTTCTGTTGAAAGAACCCACAAGGTACATGGGAGACCTCCTTGTCTGGGCAAGCCTCCGTGCCTGGAGTTGGCTCACTTTTTCAACTACTGAGACAGGGACCATATCTTACAGGCGACAAGAGCCAGGTGTCCCTGGAACATTGAGATTGCTCAAGTTCACATTTATGTGGACTATGCCTTGGAGATCCAGCAACACAGATCTTCCACCCTGGAGGTGAAAAAATGCCTTTGTGATCATGGTATCAAATGCGCATTGCAAATCCCTGCCACTCTTCAGGTGCTGCATCTGGGGAACTTCCTCCTTATGTGTGACCACAGCAGAAGCTTGGTTTTGTCTCGAGCACAGGGGCCTTGCACCCTCATCTGGGGCAAAACTGACCCCTCCACCTCAAGGCAAGTGCAGCGGCACCACAACACACGTATCAGATGTCAGACACAGAGAGCCAGCACAATGACTTGCTGACAATGTCCAACTCACACATTACTGCTGTGTTGAGTGGCAGTACATCTGTCACACCACCGTCATATGAGGACTTGGTATGACCTACTCCTTTAAGGTATGGGGAAGGCTCAAGTGGACAGGCACACTGCCTGTGCTATTGGGCATGTATCTTACTGCAACTAAAGTTATAAAGCACACAGTAGGCTGTGGTTACTGCCATGGAGGCCTATCACTGCCTGTGAATGCTGTCCCCATATACAAAGAACCACTGGTAAAACCTATAGTTTTGAACTGTTTGTATTGCATTGCATTGGCAATGGCTGGCCACTGTTGGCAAACTGGCCTGGTAGTGGGAGTTGAGCATTAATATTGTTTTAATTATTCCCAAAGTGAACCTTTCTTCTTTGCTAGTGGTATATATCTTGTATTGTTTGTGTGGATTGGCCGGAAGGGCGGATGTAGGGTGGGCTGGTATTGCTCGAGGGGCTATTTCTGCTTAAAATGTAATGGCTTTAACAACAAATGAACAGGGGTCCTCAGTTCTGATAGTCACCTGGAATGTCCATGGACTCGCATGTTACACCAAACTTTACCATGTGTACCAAGACTTCTTTAGGTGCAAGATCCAAATGTAACTCCTACAGGAGACACATCTCACATTGTGAATACCTCAATTAATGCAGAGGGGTTGGAAAGGGATTCTGATAGGAACCACATTTTCCAGTTATCCTAGGGAAGTGGTGGTTTGGGTGGGTCCTAGGACACCCGTAGAGTCCCTAAACACTCAAATTGATCCTTTGTTCAGTACTGTAGGGGCTACTAGATTGTCTTCCGCCTTCACTCTTATCGCTTTGTGCCCCTAACACTAATCAAGCTCTCTTGCTGGAGACCATGACCCCAACTCTACTGTGAAACACATTGGCTCTGATTTACTGGGGTGGGGGCTTTAATTGTACTCCTGATCTTGACAACGATCATTCCATCCTCCACTCCCAGGTGCCCAATCGACAGCTCTCAAACAACACTTACAGAAATTGACAATCAACCTTCAGGTGCAGAACACCTGGCAGGCCTACACCCAGACACTAGGGAATATTCACATTATTCTGTTTTGCATGACCTACACAACAGAATTGACTTTGCATACTACTCACAGGATACTATTGCTAGAATGTCCTGAGCAGAGTATCTCGACATACCCAGATCATTTGCGACTAGAATAATTACAATTGAGTTGAGGGAGATATAAACCTAAAAACCTAAAGCCCCAACATGGCGGTTACCTCAGGAGGCCCTCCATGACATCCCGTGAGGGCACAGCATAAGGAATAGGAGTAGCGTGGGATTCATTTAAAGTCATGCTTCGTGGCTACATGACAAAGGCAGTTTATGAGGCTAGATTTACCCTTCATTGGGAACTTGACAACCTGGAAACTGAGATGCGTCAGTATGAGCAGTTATACCCCACCGACCAGTTGGTTGCAGTCCACTGGCTCAGGTTAGACATACATATAGAGCGATAATAGAAAAGCTGGGCACCCTTAACCATAGGGAATACTAGGCCAGCCAGGATGCTGAGGGCGACCAGGCTGGCAGATTGCTAGCGTGGCACTATGGTTGGACTCACCTAGGAACCTGATCACGTCCTTTAGAGATGATATAAGACATTTCGTGAACATGCAGGATGGCATCAACACTGCCTTTCACTCATACTATGCTTATGATCCAACTGTGATATAGTCCTTCCTAGAAGATATCTCTCTCTCCCACACATTACCCTTCCAGAACTGGGAACTAGAGTCTCCTGTCACCGCAGCAGAGATAGCTGACCCCATTAAGCAGATGGCATGGGGCAAGATCCCTTGAACGGATGGCTGGCCCTTGGAATTTTATACTAATTTTAGTATTCAATTGGTTCCCTAATCACACTGTATTTACACCAAGGCTTATAATAAGGAAGAGTTGCCCTCTTCCTCCTGGAAATGGTGCTGGTGGTCCTCTCTAAACCAGATAGGGACCCTTTACTTCTGGGGTCCTACCGGCCACTATCCCTTTCAAACTCAGATTATAAGATACTGGGCAGGGTGCTGGCTAACAGATTGATTGTGGTAACACAAACTCTACTGCATCATGAATAGAACAGCTTTATACCTGGTAGAAACTTCTTCCTAATCCTATGCTGACTCCTAAAGCTGATGGACTGTGCTTGTGCATCGTGTGGACACTCTTGGGTCACCTCACTCGATAATGACTTTTGACACCCTGGGATGGTGCTCCTTTAAGGAGGAACATATTAGATTTAGAATGGGCCCCAAGTTCCGTAAATGAATCTCCTTATTGTGCAATTCAACAGTGGTGCAGCTGAGGACTGGATCTATAATTTTATATCCCTGCAGTGTTGCTCCTTGTCCCTGATTATCTTTGCTCTGGCAATGGAACCATTCGCTTGTGTACTCTGAAAGCAAGCCACGAGTTGGTGATATTGACATGCAACCAGTAGCATGTAATATCACTGTATGAAGATGACACGCTAGAATATTTGCACAGATTCAGCAATACTCCCAGACCTTGTGGTACTGCCCAAGAATTTCTGGTGCATATCAGGCCCGAAAGTGAATTGGAAAAAATCCCTTACTATTCCCTATGACTTCATTAACCCTGGAGCAGAGGAGGGCACTGCTGTCCATGCCACTCCCATGGTCCTGTGGCTCCTTCAAATATCTGGGAATCCAGGTATGCCACTCACCTAAAGGTCTGTTGGATGACAATTTGGGCAGGGCGGTGGCCAGCGTCAAGTCCTCCTTAACATTCTGGACTGAGTAAGCGCTTTCAGCTATATGTTGGATAGCCATCTCTAAGAGGCTGGTCTTGCCTAGACTGTTATATTTTTTGCCGCTCTCTCCATCTCAATCCCTCAGAAGTTTTTTTAGGATCTTAGGACATTCTCAATAGCCCTAATATTGGTCTGTTGTAATTTAGCAATGATTAGGTTAAGCATTAGCAGAAGACATCTTATATTTAGAGACTATCTTGTCCGTTTTGCGGAATCCATTTTGTATTTCTATCGGCCATTTTGTTTGCTATGTGATCACCATGTGCTCTGTCCTACCTCCCTGTTAACTGCTCTTGAAATCTGCCTAGAGACGAGATATATTTAGCCTCTTCTGCTTCACACATGCTCAGTTGAGCTTACAGCTGTCCTCAACTTGTAACTGTCAGGATGTGTCCACCAGAAATAGCTAACTGTCAGCCCCTCCCACTTGTTGCCAGCACACTCTCTGTATGACATTGTATATATTTGAAACCAGCATTCTGTACTTGTACCGCCTTCATTTGAACCACTGAGTGGGTATAAAAGGACCAAGCTCCTTCCAGTCAGTGTGCTACCTCATACACTACTGAAGGGTGTTGTGTGAATGTAGTTCCACCTCATGAGGTTTAATAAACTCTGTCTTTTCTATTCCAGTTTCTGTGCCAACTTCTTCCTATTGGACTGAGGACTCTGTGCAGAGAAGGGTGAATCCCTTGCACTGGTAGGCCTTGCTGAGGCTTACCACCACAAATTGGCGCTTCCAACGCGAGGCTCATCGGAGACTCGGATGCCCGAAGGACTGGTCGCGACGAAGGATTGGAATCTTGCTTTGGACGCGATCTCTGCCTGAGGAGACCCAAGTCTTGACACCCACAGCGTTTTTCCTTTCTTTCTGATCTGATCATCCAGGTGGCACCGGTCCTCGACTGAGATCTCTTCTGCTGATTCGCCGTGCAGTGACCATCAGTTATAAATCACTTACTCCGGCACTTTACTTGGCTTCTACTTATTCAGTCTTTATTAAAAAAAGGTTGATGGCCCTAAGATTTGGTAAATATCCAACGTTGGAAGACAAGCCTGCCTGGAAACAACTACCATCCGTTGCCTGTCGGCTTTGCGGTCACATTAAGGAAGACGTAATTCACATTACATGTCATTGTAAGAAGCTAAATCTAGAGCGAACGCTCTTTTTAAAGAACTGCTTTCTGGTTAAGAGACTGCGCACATGCAGGACAGCAGTCATTTGCTGTTTGGACTCAATGGACCCAGAAATAAACTGTAAGATGATAAAGTTCCTGCTTTCTTTTGAAAAACGGCTGAAAGCAATTTGATTTTTTTTTTAAATGTATTATGTTTCTGGTTTCCTTATTCCTTGACATTTACATTTTTATATTTTTCTGTTTTTATGGTCATGAATATAATTATTTGGATTTTATTTTGTTGCAATTTAACTCTTTTTTATGCAATTGTTTTTTTTTCTTCAAACATTGGTTGTAAATTGAACAGGAAACTTGTTATGGTTTTAATTAACTAAACAATAAAGATTAAATAAACAGTGACCATTTGGTCGATTTGAGAACTTGGCAGTTGGAACCTGGACACCATTTGACTGGTAGAAGCTGTTCTGCGGCACTTGCTGTTGGTTTGACGCCTTTGATTGGTAAGGTAGTTTAGTAACACTTACTGCTGCTTTGTTTGTATGATTGGCCAATATTGAATCTCGTTTGATAAATATATATATATGTGTTGCAATACATATAGGCAGGTAATGAGGAGATATTTCTCTATTTAAATTTGTTTGAACAGCGCAACGTAAAAAGAGTACCTTAAGCGCTACTTTTGATTATAATTCTGCATATTTTGCACTATTTTTGGCAAGCCTGTTTCCAGCACACTTCGTCGGATGTGTTGCTTTTGTAGTGGTACCAGTTTGAAACTCGACGAAGCACAACCAGCCCCCTCCTGAGGGGACGCCTAATAGGGACATGTATATTAAGTATGGTATTTCTTCCATAATGTACAGCACGTTATGGAATGAATACACTTGTAAAGATCCTGAGTTGCATCGGCCTGTGCATGGGTCATTTGATTTGTGAACGATTCAGTATGTGGAGCAATGGATGTTTAAGCGAAAGGCTAGGCAAGATATATTTGACTGTGTACGAATGTGGGAGAAAGAAGTGCGTGAACGAATGAAGCGTGGCAAGCCTTGATTGAAAAAGAACAGCGAAAGAGTATACATGCGAAAGCATTGGAAATGAAAAATAGGGAAATTAAAGAAATTAAAGAGAGGGAAGATAGGCAGCGTCATTTACAGGTAAATGGCCAATGCGCTGTTCGTAGACCTCTTTATCCTATTCTTAAAAAACCCCAAGATGACTCTCTCTTATTAGATCGTTGTCCACCTCCGTATACTCTTCCTTCTGCTTCTTATGAGTCAGATGAGGACTCTGCTACAGACCAGGACAAAGCTAGAGAAACTCAATGTTATCTGCTGAACGTGCGTCTCAGATTAGATCTGCTGCGCGTAAAGCCGTTCGTAGTACTACTACTGCATCTGAACTTCTAGATAGTATAAAAAGTTGGCAGGAAAGGGAGGAGATATATTTTACTGAGGTATTTGCTGCAGAGGTTATTGAATGATTTAGGAAACATTCGGTACAAATGGAGCCCAATGATGTAGCAGCTGATTGTAAACAATTACGTGACGGTCTTTTTGTCTTCTACCAGGTGGCTGACACGATCAGACGCTTGGTTAAACTGCGTGTTGAAGCAGCCCGTTTGCGAGAGGAGAAAAAGGCAGCAGACGCAGCTGCACCAACATCTCAGATCAGCATGGCACAAACTTCTACTCTTGAAACAGATAAGAATGTTGTTATTAATGTGAAACCCATGCGGGAAGCCGCGCCTTTATATGTTCCTCCTAAGGGAACGAGTACAAGTGATGATAAGACTTATACAGATGCTTAAGGGTATTTTATTCATAATTGGGTTTACACTCCTTGGAATAGAGCAGATGTTATGGTGCTTAAAAATGCATTGCCTGATCCACGAAAGAATCCTGCAGCCTTTTATGAGGAAGTTGAGGGTGCAATTAGTTCTTGTACTATGACTTTGCCTGATATTGATTTGTTTTTTGGATTAATATTACCGCCTGATATGTGGAGAACTGTGCGTAAAGTTGATGAAGGATTTAGAGCATTTAGATGAAGATAGAGAACCTGCACAGAAACCGTGTCACTTAATTTTAGACCTTTCGGCAGCTGTATTAATTAAGTTAAAGACGATTATTCCCCCTAAAAAGATTGATTGGACTGTATTAGCGTTGTGTAAGCAAAAGGCAGATGAATAGGTTTCAGATTTCTTTACACGTTTTGAAGAGGCATTCCACGATTTTAGTGGCCAGTCATTGACAGATGACACGGGTAGGCATCTGTTTGTCGATAAATATGTTGCAAACCTTTTGGCAGGAATAGCTAGTCGCCTAAAGGCCAGTGAGAGTTCATGGACTACCTCTTCTCCGGTTTCTCTCTTAACCACGGCTCAGTATTATGAGCGACAAGAATTAGAAGCTGAAGGTAATGAGGATAAAAAGTCTAAAGAGTTGAAAACAAAGGTTATGTTAGCTCAAGCATATAGACCGCCTTCTAGAGGTATTGATAGAGGAGGACGTGGATCTTATGGTTTGTCATTTCCTTCTTATACTCGTTAGAATTTATCTATTGACCAGTGTGCGTACTGCAAGAAATTTGGACATTGGCTTTCTGATTGTCCAGTACTGCATGCTCAGCAGTGTCCACGTGGTTGGGGACAAATGAGAAATCGCTCAGGATATTCAGGGCCTAGAGGAAGCACGAATGATTGCACTAGGTTTGATGCTAATATACGAGGGCAGGATGGGTTTAACACTTTTGATAGAAGGAACCAATATCAAATGTCCGACTATGTGCCGTCTGATTTTCAAGATTCTGCTTATGCATAGGATTGCCTAGGATGGGGTAAGGAATCAATTGAAGTTCCAGTAGATCAGAGGGATCCCTATGTTACAGCATATGTTTTGGGTTCTACTGATCAGTTTCTGGTTGATACAGGAGCTACTCATAGCGCCTTGTCTAAACAATTGGTTCCAAGGGCTCCCCTGTCTGGCTTAACCATTACATCGATAGGTTTCGATGGAACACCTTCCCTTAGCCCATTGTCACAACCTCTCGCATTTCATGTTGATAAGTTTATTGCTCCATGTCCGTTTTTGCTTTCTCCAAACACACCAGACAATATTGTGGGTCTTGATATGCTTAAATATTTCAGGGCTACGATACGATGTTCTCCGGAAGGAGTACGGGTTATTTTGAATGATACCTACCCTGTGATCGAGAGATCCTGTATTATTATTGAAGACATTGCACTAGCCTCAATCCCTAGTACTTTGTAGGCTACTTCAGACACCGATGTAGGGCAAATGGTTATTCCGCCAGTGCATATTAGTGTTAAGGAGGGTGCTTCTTTGCCAAGACTGCCTCAGTATAAAATTTCTAAAGAAGGAGAAGCACTTACACGCATTGTTCATGATTTGATTAAAGTGGGGGTTGTGGAAGAAGTTCCTTATAATATTTGCAATAGTCTTATTCTTCCCATTTTGAAAAAAAGATACTGACACTAAGATTTATAGATTTATCATTGACTGGAGAGAAGTAAACAAGATTGTTGTACCTCAGTACCCTGTGTTTTCTGACATAATGACACTACTTACATTGGTTCGTCCGACAGCAACTACATTCTCTGTTATAGACTTGAAGAACGCTTTCTTTTTGATCCATATTCATCCTGAAAGTCGATATTTGTTCAGTTTCACTTTGAATATCCGATCATATAGATTTTGAAGAGTTCCTCAAGGCTATACTGAGAGTCCTAGTATTTACAGTCAAGCATTGAAGAGACAACTTGATTCCTTTACTTTGCCTGAAGGGGTGGCTCTCATACAATATGTCGATGACATCTTGTTGGCAGCTGATACGCCTGAACTATGTGAAGAGTGTACTTTGTCTTTGCTTTCTTTTCTTGCTACACACCATCATAAAGTATCACGAAAGAAATTGCAATATTGTAGACCGAAGGTAACCTACTTAGGTCACCTTCTGTCTAAGGAGGACCGTGCATTGACGGTAAACATCACTTACAACAAAACTTTTACAACGCACTACCATTACAACGCGGTCATTACAACGCAAACTATTACAACGCATTGCGCTGGGGGGCGCTCTAGGATAGGGAATAGGTTAATTTACTATCCAATAACCTTCCCTAGTGTCCACGGGGACTGGAGTTGGAATAGTAAATTAAACTATTCACTATCCAACACCCAAAAGCGCTATGCGTTGTAATGGTATGCGATGTAAAAACCGCGTTGTAAAGGCAGGCGTTGTAATAGCCTGCGTTGTAACGTCATACATCCTGCATTGACACCAGGACGCATTCAAGCAATTTTAGACACCCCAGTAACTTCCACACAGAAAGATGTCCGTGCATTCATTGGTTTGACTTCATTTTGTACTCAATTGATATTAGGTTTTTCACACATTGTTAAACCCCTGCTAGCGCTTTTAACTAAAAACACTCCGATTCCCCTTTCCATGGACATATGAATGCCAAAAAGCTTTTTGTCAGTTAAGACAAGCTCTTTGCTCTGCACCAGTGTTAGGCACACCAGATTATACGAAGGCTTTTACACTCTATGTACATGAGAAAGATGGGTGTGCATTGTCAGTTTTGTACAGACACATGGTGATAAGCAGTGTCCCTGTGCCTATTTTTCTGCAGTTCTTGATCCTGTTGCTCATGCGCTGCCTGGATGTTTCCGTTCAGTTGCAGCAACAGCTGTGTCCATACGTCAGAGTGAAGGGATAGTTTTGTCACACAAACTGTTGGTGCTAGTACCCCATGCAGTAGATGCCCTTTTGAATCAGACTAAGACACAACACTTAACTAGTGCTCATCTGACTGGATATGAATTGACACTGTTAGCACCTCATATTACCTTGAAGAGGTGCGCGACACTGAACCTAGCCACTTTTTTGCCATATCCTGCGACTCTGTTCCAGTCAAAGGTACATCACGATTGTATATTCCTTACTGAGGAACAGACAAAGGGTTGCATCGATTAGATGTAGATGGGGAACTGTGGGTTGATGGGTCCTGTATGAAGTTACCAGATGGCACGACTTCAGCTGCTTATGCAATCACCACGCTTGAGACATAGTGGAAACAGCTCGCATACCTCAGAAGTCGGCTCAAGCAGCTGAACTAATAGCTTTGACACGAGCATGTGAACTTAGCACTGATTTGTGTGTGAACATTTACACAGATAGCCGCTATCATTTTGGAGTATTTTATGATTTTGGCCTACTCTGGAAGGAAAGAGGCTTTCTTACATCCCACGGGATGCAGATAATGCACGGAGAATTAGTACATAATCTCTTGACTGCACTTACATACCCAAAGAAAGTTGCTATTATGAAGTGTAGCGCACACAAGAAAATAATTGACAAAATAGGACAAGGCAATGACTTCGCAGACTGCCTAGCCAGTGAAACTGCAATGCAGCAAAGCACTACATCCATGTACGTAGTAAAATCACAAGGTGAACGTTGGCATGATGCTAGAGAGGAAGTATTGGATATACAGAGATCTGCCTCTGTGGAAGAACTTGAGCAATGGTCTAAAGAAGGAATGTTAGATGATGAGGGTTTTTGGCGTAACAAAGAAATGAATAAGTGGAAATTGCCTGCAGCCTATTTACAACCTATGGATCAAATGGCACATGGGCTGGCACATGTTGGAGCTCTAGCAATAACTACATTGCTAACACAAGTTTGGGAGCATCCTGACATTGCCAGCACAGCTAAAAGAGTAGTACAGTCCTGTTTGATCTGTTGGCAGTATAATCCTGGAAAAGGGACACAGACTCCTACAGGATGGTTTGCTACACCAACCGCACCTTTTGAAGTCTTGCAGATGGATTACGTCCAACTTGAACGCTGCAATCCTCTAACATATGTCCTAGTGGTGGTATGTGCCTTTAGTAAATGGATAGAGACATACCCTACTAAGGATAATACTGCTCTCACAAAGCACAGGAGCTTCTAAAGGAGCTGTTTCCTAGGTATGGTGTCTGTGCGCTTTTGTGGACCGACAACGGACCTAATTTTATTGGGCAAGTTGTTGAGTATGTCCTGAAAGGGTTAGGGATCAAACAGAAATTCCATAAGTCTTCCACCCAGCAATCAGCAGGATCGGTGGAAAGGTATAACGCTACTTTAAAATTGAATCTGCAAAAATACTGGCTTCCACGTCCCTAAAGTGGCCAGATGCACTACCTTTGGCATTATCATCCATAAGATCGGTGCCACACTCACGATCAGGTCTTACCCCATATGAGGTGGTATTTGGGAGGCCGATGAACATTTGGGGAGTTCTTAAGCCACGCTCCATACATGATGTACCTTGTGTCCTGTTGAATGATTATTTGGCACAGTTAACCGACAGTTTGATCTCTATTCATCAACAGGTTCGAGAAGCCCGTCCTGACAGATCTACAGGTGAGGCCCACGAACTCTGTCCTGGCGACTATGTGATGGTCAAGGTCTTTGACAGATCGAGCAGCTTGGAACCGAGGTGGCGAGGTCCAGAGCAGGTGCTCCTGACTACAAGGACAGCCGTTCAAGTGACACACAAGAAGAACTAGGTCCACAGCACACACTATAAGTGTGTGTCGCCTGCCTTGGTGGAACCTGCAGCGCTGACCGACCATCAAGAGATTCTGGAGGCGGAGAAAGGTCAAGCTATCCCACCTTACGAATCTGCGGAATTCTTCCCGGACCACACGATTCCTGGAGCATTGCAATACCACTTGAGGCTGAGGAAACAATCTGCAGTGTTGAATGCTACTGCCCTGGGTTTTGTAAACGGAGAGCCAATGTGGCAAGGGATGGGGATCAGCCCTGCATTAGTGTAGTGACACACGTCTTGGCCCGTGGTGAAGAAATCAGCGGCTGCCCAAGGGATAAGAGCTCCAACGATTGTTTTCAACGAGTTTTTAGGAAGATCAATTATCACTGTTGCTGAAATGAATAACATAATAATCATTTGTGCTGTAGGGTTTGTTATTGCCCTGGTGGTTATGGCAATAATCACCTGGTTTGTTGAGAAAGTGGCTCCTGCTCGACAGCTTTTTGTTGCCACTACTACAGCTCCAGTGGAACACCATTATTATACACTTCCCTATCATGAGCAGAAGCATCGACAATACTACCTGAATAACACATTCATCCAGATGTTGCATCATACACACAATGCCACGAATACTACCAATTGTTGGGTGTGTGGGATGATACCTGCACACCAAAAGAAAGGAGGAACGCCTTTTATTCCTCTACCGTTTTCCCACAATCGTTCATATCAAGCTTGGTATGCCCTTTTGTTTGCTTCCGGAAAGCCCTCAGTAGGTGAAATCATTTTTTGGTTAAATAAAGAATGCTACCAAGATGAAGATGGTTATCCTCAAGCTAAAGGGACTAAATGGGAATGGGAAGAATACCAACCGGAAAAATTTTCAACACCATATTTTTTCACAAATGTGAGAACTATTAAAAACACTGGACCCTTTGTGATTTCTGTAACTAGAGCTAAAGCAGATTTATCTATTGGCAGTGTTGGGAGAATTCCCGTAGGACGGAGTGAATGTATTTCTACATTAATTATTGAAGGTGCTAACAACAGTAGTTTTACGTCTTCGCATAATTTGTATTTTGTATGTGGTAATAAAGGATAGTATCAATATCCTGTTGGGTGGTCCGGGGTATGTTACATATAATTTTTGTTACCACCTGTGTTCTTGTCCCCTCCATCTTATCACATGAATTTAAAGTTGTATAATGACATTTCCAAGAATAGATATAAACGAACAATAAGTACAGATGAAGTTGACCAGACAGATACCACTTTGCAGCAATATGTCGATTTCAATTTGGGTTTGTTCTTCTTTGTGGGTGCTGCATTGAATAGTAGAAAGATCAGGCGATTGACTCGTGTTGTGGAAGCTGTCACCAATCAAACAGCTATGGCACTTGGGAGCATTACAGAGGAACTACAAATTGCAAGGATTGTAGCACTCCAAATTAGGATGGTGCTTGATGTGATTTTAGCTGATCGAGGTGGTGCATGTTGCATCATTGGTAGCAGTTGCTGTGTATTTATAACGGGTCACTCACCTTCAGTATATGATGCAATCTCAAACTTGCATACAATTGCTGCAGAAATTCACCCAGAGACTGGTACATGGACATGTTCAAACTGGATATTGACACTCTTTGCTACTTGGGGCTGGAAGCTACTGACTATTCTATGTATTCTACTTGTGATACTATTTACATGCTGTGCTTGTATACAATGTGGTCCTATGCTTTGCTCCATGTGCATCACTGCTTGTACAACTGCCAAAAAATGTACAGGATGCATATTTAGATTACCTCAGATAGACAAATGTCTCCAGCGAATGCTGAAAGGGTTATCTGTTGTAATTTAGCAATGATTAGGTTAAGCATTAGCAGAAGACATCTTGTATTTAGAGACTATTTTGTCAGTTTTACGGAATCCATTTTGTATTTCTATTGGCCATTTTGTTTGCCATGTGCTCACCATGTGCTCTGTCCCACCTCCCTGTTAACTGCTCTTGAGATGAGATATATTTAGCCTCTTCTGCTTCGCACATGCTCAGTTGAGCTTACAGCTGTCCTCAACTTGTAACTATCAGGATGCGTCCACCAGAATTAGCTAACTGTGAGCCCCTCCCACTTGTTGCCAGCGCACTCTCTTTATGACCTTGTATGTATTTGAAACCAGCATTCTGTACTTGTACCACCTTCATTTAAGCCCCTGTGTAGATATAAAAGGACCAAGCTCCTTCCAGTCAGTGTGCTACCTCATACACTATCGAAGGGAGTTGTGTGAATGTAGTTCCACCTCATGAGGTTTAAAAGACTCTTTCTTTTCTATTCCAGTTTCTGTGCCAACTTCTTCCTATTGGTCTGAGGACTCTGTGCAGAGAAGGGTGAATCCCTTGCACTGGTAGGCCTTGCTGAGGCTCACCACCACAGGTTTAGGATAGGAATCAGGTTTCTCTAATGCAATTGTACCCCCTTTGAAGGAGGCTGGCATGGGGTCCTGAATTACTAATATTATTATTCAGTATTACAGTTGCAATGACCAATGCACCGGTTAGCCGGTCAAAATGTAACAGGACTGGCATGCTGAGTGACAGGAATACAGCCAACTAAGGTGCTTGAATGATAATTGGCCTCAGAGAGTACCATCCCGAAGAAGATAGGAAATATTCTTATGACTATGGACCGCTTATATTGGTCCAATTTCTTACAGAAGAAACAACCCTTTCCCTCATCTGCCCTGAGCTATTCCTTTGGGTGTTGCCTGGTTACAAAGACCTAAGTTCCAGATTGGAGGTGACAGCCTGGATCAACACAGGCCTTACGTCCTAAGGAGACCTGTTTTCTGACAAGTTTCTTTGTACAATTTGATGCATGATTACGATTTTCCTCAGAGCTCCTTTCTCTTGTATGCCTCTCTTACTCAATAATTACATAAAGTTGGGGGTAGAACACATGATGAACCAGAAACATCCAGACTCCTTCAAACTGTATTCGTACATGGTATCACAGTGTTATGAAACTCTTTATGCCAGGAGAGAGCAATCACCCTTTCTACACTCAAAGCCTACTTGGACTGTGCATCCTCGACAATGTTCACTTGCAAACAATGGAGGCAATGTCTAGAACACCAAAATACATGTCCATGAATGCCAGGCTCAAATACAATAAATAAATAAATATCGCCATCACTCATATTGAATGCCACATAGACTTGCACGGAAGTGTCTAGGCTGCCTGGAGTGGCTAATTTTGCTAATTTGGTATAGTCTTATTTATTTATTTATTTATTTATTTATTTAGTGTTTTATAGAGCGCGAACCAGACCTGTGAGGGTATCAGATCGTTTTACAGTAGAATCATGGGATTATATAACAAGGGGGAAGGAGAGTCAAGGGATAAAGGAACAAATAGAAACAGAATATGGTAAAACAAAACAATCATAAAAATTAACTACTATACGGGATAGGAGCAAAACCGATGCGATGAACTAGAAAAGCAGTCTCATCACCCAGAGGGTAGTTCGAAGTGCAGGGTGGGTAACGTAAGGAAGGCAGCCACGGAAAAGTGCAATGATGATAGGTAAAAGAAGGTTGAGGGGGTGATTGTAGTGTGAGCTTTAGGAGAGGAATTTGCCCATTAGGAACAATTTGGTCTCTTTTTTTAAGTGGGCAACAGACGGTATCCTTCTAATGGCGGGTGGGAGTGAGTTCCATATTCTTGGAGCGGCCCCAGAGAAAGCCCCAATGTATGTTCTTTTTTTCTTGACGCGTGCAGGTTGGAGCAAAAGGGCACTGGCGGACCGGAAGTTTCTGCTTCCTCCAGATAATACAAGTTTCTGTGCGAGAAAAGCAGGGGACTTGGAATAGAGGGCCTTGTGGGTGATGCAAGCCAGTTTGAATTGGATTCTGGCCTCGAGAGGAAGCCAGTTTAGAGCTTTAAGGTGGGGTGAGATGTGGTCAAACTTCTTGGAGCCAGTTAGGAGTCTGGCGGCGGCGTTGAGGCAGGCTTTCAAGGGTGCCAGAGAGGTCTTGGGTAGGCCTGCAAGAGTGGAGAAACCATATTCTAGTCGAGAGATGACTTAGGCCTGGATAGCTGATTTTAGATCATTAGGGTCGAGGAAAGGTTTAAAGTTTCGTAGGTAGTTCAGGTGAAATCTGGCGGTTTTGGCCATCATGTTGATATGGCCCCGCATGTTCAGGTTGCGTCATCTTATTGGAAGGCGATAGCTGAGATAATATCATAGACTACTGTTCACATTATACCAATAGTTGTTGTGCACTTTCTTTTGGGGATCACTTCCCGTACGGCAGAGCATAAGGCCCTTAATACGTTTTTAGATGTGGCAATTGTATAAGCCAATCATAGGATAGCCATGAGCTGGAAATTACCAATGGCGCCTCCCATCCAATTATGGCTCACAGACATACATGGAGGTATTTTTGCTGGGCTTGAGATATCACATGGTTCCATACCAAGTCACCCGGTCACACCAACCCCCCAGACAGGAAGACCTATCTTGCTGTAATTGAGGCCAGATTAATGGGCACTCCTACATGAGCAATGATACCTACTGGGGCTCTTAAGAGTGAAGAAGCAAGCAGTTCTCCCAGACCGCATATGGCTGAAGTGTTGTTCCACTCTTCCCTCTGCCTTGTCTTCCATGACCCCCCTCTACTGTACCACACAAAATCATTGACAATATACATTAACCCACTTGTATTGTATTGTATTGTATGTAGCTCTTGTATAGCGCAACTGCCACCCTACGGGTATCCTGGCGCTTTTAGAGAGAACCTAATCAGATGGAGATGGCCGATAGTCGGGCTGAATAGTGGGCACTGAAATCTCAGATTTTGGCAAATAGCCAGGTCTTTAGGCTCCTTCTGAAACCTATCAGGGAGTCGGCTTGCCGGATGTTCTGGGGCAGCTCATTCCACAGCCGGGATGCTACTGCGCAAAAGGCCCTACCTCCCATCCAAGCTCTCTTGAATCTGGAGGTTGTTGCTAGACTCAGACTGGAGGAGCGAAGAAGCCTAGTGGGCTTATACCATGTAAATCTTTCCTGCATTGGTAAGGGGCCCATACTGTGCAATGCTCTATAGACAATGCACAGTGATTTAAATGTGACTCTGTCCCTCATGGCCAACCTGTGGAGATCTCTCAAAGCCAGTGTGGTAGAGGAGCTGCATGGTATATTAAGTGCCAGCTTGGCCGCAAAAGTCTGGACTCTCTGCAGCCCCTGTAAGATATAAGAGGGGGCACGTAAATATAGGGAATTGCAGTAATCCAGTCTGCATAAGTTTATACTCCTTACCACCAGGGGCCTGGCCTCAGCGGGTAGAAGTGGGAGAATCTGTCTAAGTGCTTTTAGCAAACCAAAGCAGACGCTGATTGTTTTGTTAGTTTACGATACCATTTGAAGATTTTCATCAAACAGTACTCCCAGGTTACGTACTGTCTTAACTGGGACACAGAGATCGGCCCCCTGGGAAAACCTAAGCTGACACTGTGGCTGCTGATTCAATTTCGTAGTCGAGCAGTAGACTATCTCTGTTTTCCCCTCGTTACATTGTAGGGAATTTGCATCAGGCCAACCAGAAACCCGACACATGCATTCCTGGAATGTGTCCATAGACACTGCATGTTTCCCTTCAAGGGAAAACACCAATTGGGTGTCGTCAGCGTAATTGATCAGGTCGATCCCATAAGATTTTATAATGGGGATCAGAGGCCGCAAATATATATTAAAAAGGATAGGGCTGATCGCCGAGCCCTGTGGCACTCCGTGGTGAACCAGGGACTTGGAAGAAACATACGGAGTCATGGTTACTACCTGTTGTCTACCTGACAGGTACGATTGTAGCCATTTCAGAGCTTTGCCCTTCACCCCCAGTTTCTCCAGTCTGCCTAACAGGACTGCGTGGCTAACCGTGTCGAATGCGGCCGACATATCCAACAACACTAGTATTGATGAATTACCATTGTCAGCTCGCATTCGCAATGTGTCCAGCATGGTAGCCAGCGCAGTCTCTGTCCCATGGCCTGGGCGGAACCCAAACTGATCCCTATCCAATAAGCGGTTATCTTCAAGATAACTCGACAAGGATCTGCTAACAGCCTTTTCCAGGATTTTTATAGGGTAGGGCAGGAGAGATGTAGGCCTAAAATTAGCTGGGATAGTTGGGTCCAGCGAGGGTTTCTTGAGTAGGGGAGTTACCGTTGCCTGATTCCATGCCTCCGGCACTACTCCTTCCTCCAGTGACTGGCAGCAGATCAGTCGCATCCAGGGAAATAGCTCTGGACCATACTCCTTCCAGATCTTGTGGGGAAGGGGGTCCAAGGGGGAGCCAGAGGATACACTGAGAGCAAGGCTGTTAAAAAGCTCTTTTGTGAGAGGTTGAAAACTCTCAATGGATGATACTGCCCGTGGTTCCTCCTCGGCAGTCTGAAGGAATGCGTCCTGACTGCTCGCCTTATCCTGAGAAACCCCCCCCCCCACAATTTTGGCAATTTTTTCTTCAAAGAAGATAGCGATTTCGTCGCAGAGCTTTTGTGTTGCAACCACCCTGTTGCTCGTGCAATCCGGGTTGGAAAGGTCCCTTATAATATTAAAGAGAGTTTTTGTGCTGTTCGGTGATTGAATTATAGAGGTGGCATAAAAAAGAGCCTTTGATTTAACGATCTCCCCTTTATATTTAGTCTGCGCTATCTTTAGCAGTCTCTTATCTGACTCTAGATAGAGTCTTCGCCACTACCTTTCTGCCTGTCTACACTGATTACGTAATAATTTCAGCTCCTCACTTAACCAGGGGGCTGATGGTTTCCTTCTGTTCCTTATCTTTTTCAGAGGGGCAAGTTTATCAAGGGTATCAGTGATATGATTACAATAGGCAAGATAATTCTGACCCACCGAATTACCCAGAGCAAAAGGTGTCTGATTGGTGAAGGTTGGATCTGTTTTATCTTTTGATAATTTAGACCAGTCCCTTCCCTTTCGGTATGTTGCAGGACAGGCATTTTTATTCACATGATTGGATATAGTGATCTTAAAGTGAATCAAGGAGTGGTCAGTCCAACATTGGGTAGTATGCCAGTCACCTCTGTCTCAGTCTGATTAGCAAACACAAGATCCAGCACATGTCCACCTGAGTGGGTGGGTTTCAAGATCAGCTGATCAAGGCCGCAATTCTCACATATATGTTGTAGGTCCTTCAGGTGACTCCCTAGGGTCCCATTGTCCCATAGGTTGAAATCTCCTAAGAGCAACAGTCTGGAGTGGCTCAAGGTCAGGGCGGCGATAATATCAAACAACGCCTGGAACTGCGTATCTAGGCCTGGAGGCCTATAGCAAACCATACCGGTTAGCACCCTTCCTTTAGTTTCTTGCAGGGTGAAGTCCAGCAGTTCTATCCTTACAACCTCATCGATCTGAAGGGGAGCAAAGTTCCACCTCTCCTTAAATATGACCCCAACCCCCCCCCCCTCTTCCCTGGGACCTGGGTTTATGAAACATCTTGTACCCTTCAGGATAAGCAAAGCCCAACAACAGAGGAATCAGCACTAGTCCAGGTCTCTGTAATAAAGAGAGCATCCAGGTCCATGTCTTCCAACAATACCGACACCTCCTGATGGTGTTTGACCAGGGATATACTATTGATCAGGCCACAAGCTAAGGTAGCAGAGGTCAGTGGCGGGTCTTTTTGAGGCCCGGCCCTTACCTCCTTCCTATACTCAGTAAAGCCTCCTTAGAGTAATTTAATCTGGCAGGTATCAAACCGGCAGCATTCCTGGCGCTTGGCGCAGCCGGCGCGCGGACGGGCGCAGACGGGCTTATCTCTGGCACATCTCCGGCGCGTCGCTGCACGCCTGCATTGCCTTGCTTAAATAGGAAGGCAGTTGCAGGCAAGCCAGACACTAGAGCGCTAACAAAGATGGCGCAGGGGTGAGATGTATTCCCCGACTCCCGCTAAAGCGGCAGAGTGCGTTTTGTGAAATAATTTTTAATGTGCGAGTAAGAGGACGATGTTGTGAATTCTCCAGCAGCTAAAAAGGTCATTTAAAAATAGTATTTACAAATTCGATGTCCCGCTAAATCCCCCGATATGATTGTCAATTCCTTGTACCTTGTGGCAGCAACAATACTTTTTAACACCACTTACCAGAATACAGGTAAACTTAAGGTAGAGCTCAAAACAAACACCACCAGCACGCAGCGCTTTCAGCCGAGACTGAGTTCTCTAAGATGGACGTGCGCCAGCACTGCCCCACCTAAATAGGTATTAAAGACAACAAAGGTCCTTAGGACAAACAGGATAGACACAAAAATGAATTTATAGACCACAATCGGTACTACAATCAGACTTCCAAACCCAGCCGGGTGAGGAATTTTTAATTTTAGAGATAATAAGCAATAGGGTGACCAAGCGGTGGTCAGTTATACACACTTTTGATATGGTACAGTCCTGTACCTATCTTACAAGGAAGAAAGCATAATAAAGGTGAAGAAAGAAACAAAAGTTTTTCAGGCAAGAAGTTTTGGAGCCAAAAATGTCGCTTGTAGATTAGTGATCAATACACACAAGTTCCGACATACAGTATGTACAGATAAGCATACAAATGAATTTGTCTGAACTACTGTTTTAACCGTCAACGTTTCGATCCCCTGGCTCCTAATGAACCGGGATCATCATCAGGACTATTACAATCATTTGCCTGTGTTCTAAGAACGCCTGTGGAATTAAAGGAGACAAAAGAGAAGGGGTAGAGAGCATAAGAAAATCATATGCAGTTGGAGAAATTATTCACACGTGTATTTACAGTTTGCGTAGCGAGAATTACTTACATTATACATGCTTGCATTGTTGGTCTCGGGGGTGGTGTGTGGGTTCACAGTAAGAGAGCCGTGCCGTGATGTGAGGGCAGCTAAGCGGTCGATCCTGACGCGAGAATGATAAGACTACGTCAGAAAATATGAGCCAGTGAGTGGGTGCTGGCCAAGTCGTGCTATTGTGTACCAGTGTGGACACGTAGTATGTACATAACGTGCCAGTCGTTGGGGGCCAAGACTGTGTTCAGATGATGCGATGGTCCGTGAACTAGGTGACACAAAGTGTTACCAAAAAACTTGTGCCCGCGAACAGTTGAGTACATGCACGGCGGATTGTCTGGTGAAGTGAAGGTGAAATGGGCGTGCCACTATAAGCAGACTGTCTGGGATTAGGGTGCACCAACCTGCCAGGTAGTCGGATTGCTTAAGTCTGGTCAGGTACTGGATAGGGGGAAGGAAGGCAGCCGAGTTGTGCCGGTTCCTATATGGGAAAACAACCAACGTTAGCTTTGTGGCATTTGGGTGCCTTTGTCTCAAGGGACTGGGCATGTGAGTTACCTTATCTCAAGGCGCGGCTATTGAGCCTTAATAGCGCGTGCTCTGGATCCCGCGGGTTGCTGGGATTTGTTTACTCGTCCGAGTAACCTGCATCATAGGTTTGGGTCGAGGCCAATGCAACGCCCGTGCCGCTGGAAAAAGGAGGCGATACACCATAAGTATGGGCCAAGGGGAGAGTGACTTCCACCAACGAATCCACAGCGTAAAAGGAGTAGTCCTTACCTTTAGGGTCCGCGGAAGATGAGGCGGGGTGACGGCGAGACGCAGTGGTCTCTGTCCATGTCTATGGCAGCGTGGATCCGCTGACCGGGTGTAATGGGTCCCGCCAGGCTATGGCTTCACAGTAGGGTAATGGAAACCGAGAACGGACCTGTGTGGCGCGTTCACTCCGGTCGCCATCTTGGAATGGGAAGGGGCACAGTAATAGTAAAGGGACTAGTGTGCACGCTAGTCTGGGGATCCGTGAAGAGAATTGTGCATTATGGGTCAGCCATGGTACACAGGCTAAGGACTGTGAAGGGACAGGTTGAAAGTACTCGTGATAGTGCCACATGCTCCCGGTGTGACCCCTGACCAGAGATTAAAATTAAAATATACATGACGAATAATTAAATTAAAAATACCATACAATTCATATACAATACATGGGTGCAAGGGTGTTATAATTGCTTCATGGATTACTTTTAGAGAGCGATTTTACACACATTTTTGGGAACCATTTTACACTTTACATTAGCTCAGCGATAAAATTAACTCAATTGAGCTATATATTGAATATTCGTCCGTTTCATAATGTCTTAGACAAGAGTTCAGATTGCTAGAAAGTCTGGATGGTAATGAGATCAGAGAAGGGATGTCCAGTCCTCCATCCGATTTAAACCATTATGGATTGAGTCCAAAAGTATTATGCATTTCAGTTCTTCTTTGTTAAGGAGACTGGTCATACTTCCTCCTCGTGGGGGTAATTTCAATGCCTTTAGTATTGTCCAGCGAATGTCATCCTCGTTATGGTTCAACTCAACAAAGTGCTCCACCAATGGGGCATTTGCTGTCTTGCATCTAATGCGGCTTCTGTGCTGGCAGATGCGTGTCTTTATTTTTTGTGAGGTTTGGCCCACATATACTTTTTGGCATGGACATTGGATGAGGTATACAACATTACTGGTATTGCAATTTGTTAAAGTGTTACAGTGAAATTTGATGTTGTTGAACTCAAACGTTTTACCTTCAATGGTCAAATTACATACAATACATCCTCCACATTTCACATGCCCTACACAGGGGGACAGTCCCCATCTAGATTCAAGAGTGGAAGATTGTGCAGGGCAGGGGAGGGCTGCTCTTACCAAATGATCCTTTAAGTTCTTGCTTTTTTTGAAAGCAAAAAGAGGGCGTTCGATCTTTAAAACCCCCGCGTTGATGACCGGCCAGTGTTGTAAGATAATTTTTCTTAGTCTATTGGATAGAGGGGAGAAGGTTGTAACACATGCTATTCTTTCCTGATCTTTTTAGGATTTGGGACAAGCAGCGTTTCCCGTGGACGATACCATGCTCTTTTAAGGGCAGTTTTAACAGTTTTTTTGGGGTAGCCTCTATCTTTTAGTTTGTTGGCCAGAATGGCACTCTCTTTAAAGTAATCCTCCCTGTTGGAGCAATTTCTCCTGATTCGGAGGAACTGCGAGAAGGGTAGCGAATCTCTCAAGGCCCTCGGATGATTGCTAGTATATTCCAGCAGAGTATTACGCTCAGTGGGTTTTCTGAATAAACGGGTAAGCAATTCACCATCCCTGTGAAAAATCGTGAGATCCAGAAAATCAATGGAAGTTTTATCACTTGAGGACGTGAAGTTCAGACCCGAACAGTTGTTGTTCATCCAGTGCATGAAGTGGCGTAGAACATTGACGTCGAACTTCCATAACATGAAAATATCATCAATGTATCTACGCCACATGATGATACCGTTGAAGAATGGGTTCGATGGTGTCAGAATTACCTGTCTCTCTATCTCGTCCATAAACAATATGGCCAGATTTGGAGCAAAAATTGCGCCCATGGCAGTCCCCTTGATTTGTTGGTAGAAGAGGCCCTTAAATGAGAAGAAATTTCTGGTGAGACAGATTTCTAGCAATTGGCAGATGAATAGCGTTGGTATGGCATGTGGACGTGGGCGTGTATCCAGGACTCTTTGAATAACTTGGAGTGCGGTAACTTGAGGTATATTAGTGTATAAAGCCTCCACGTCCATGGTGCATAATGTATCAGTGTCTGGGTTGAAAGGGTGATGCTCGATCAAATTAATCATGGACATGGAGTCTCGTACAAAGCAGGCTGTTGAAGGGACAAAGACTTTGATGAAGTGGTCAACAAAGGCGCCTAGTGGTTCTAAAATAGAACCGCATGCAGATACAATTGGCCGCCCTGGTGGTGTAGTGATATTCTTGTGGACTTTGGGCAGCGTGTATATCACGGGGGTCCTAGGACTTTTTACATTCAGGTAATTGAATTCCTTTTACCTGAATGTAAAAAGTCCTAGGACCCCCGTGATATACACGCTGCCCAAAGTCCACAAGAATATCACTACACCACCAGGGCGGCCAATTGTATCTGCATGCGGTTCTATTTTAGAACCACTAGGCGCCTTTGTTGACCACTTCATCAAAGTCTTTGTCCCTTCAACAGCCTGCTTTGTACGAGACTCCATGTCCATGATTAATTTGATCGAGCATCACCCTTTCAACCCAGACACTGATACATTATGCACCATGGACGTGGAGGCTTTATACACTAATATACCTCAAGTTACCGCACTCCAAGTTATTCAAAGAGTCCTGGATACACGCCCACGTCCACATGCCATACCAACGCTATTCATCTGCCAATTGCTAGAAATCTGTCTCACGAGAAATTTCTTCTCATTTAAGGGCCTCTTCTACCAACAAATCAAGGGGACTGCCATGGGCGCAATTTTTGCTCCAAATCTGGCCATATTGTTTATGGACGAGATAGAGAGACAGGTAATTCTGACACCATCGAACCCATTCTTCAACGGTATCATCATGTGGCGTAGATACATTGATGACATTTTCATGTTATGGAAGTTCGACGTCAATGTTCTACGCCACTTCATGCACTGGATGAACAACAACTGTTCGGGTCTGAACTTCACGTCCTCAAGTGATAAAACTTCCATTGATTTTCTGGATCTCACGATTTTTCACAGGGATGGTGAATTGCTTACCCGTTTATTCAGAAAACCCACTGAGCGTAATACTCTGCTGGAATATACTAGCAATCATCCGAGGGCCTTGAGAGATTCGCTACCCTTCTCGCAGTTCCTCCGAATCAGGAGAAATTGCTCCAACAGGGAGGATTACTTTAAAGAGAGTGCCATTCTGGCCAACAAACTAAAAGATAGAGGCTACCCCAAAAAAACTGTTAAAACTGCCCTTAAAAGAGCATGGTATCGTCCACGGGAAACGCTGCTTGTCCCAAATCCTAAGCAAGATCAGGAAAGAATAGCATGTGTTACAACCTTCTCCCCTCTATCCAATAGACTAAGAAAAATGATCTTACAACACTGGCCGGTCATCAACGCGGGCGTTTTAAAGATCGAACGCCCTCTTTTTGCTTTCAAAAAAAGCAAGAACTTAAAGGATCATTTGGTAAGAGCAGCCCTCCCCTGCCCTGCACAATCTTCCACTCTTGAATCTAGATGGGGACTGTCCCCCTGTGTAGGGCATGTGAAATATGGAGGATGTATTGTATGTAATTTGACCATTGAAGGTAAAACGTTTGAGTTCAACAACATCAAATTTCACTGTAACACTTTAACAAATTGCAATACCAGTAATGTTGTATACCTCATCCAATGTCCATGCCAAAAAGTATATGTGGGCCAAACCTCACAAAAAAATCAAGACACGCATCTGCCAGCACAGAAGCCGCATTAGATGCAAGACAGCAAATGCCCCATTGGTGGAGCACTTTGTTGAGTTGAACCATAACGAGGATGACATTCGCTGGACAATACTAAAGGCATTGAAATTACCCCCACGAGGAGGAAGTATGACCAGTCTCCTTAACAAAGAAGAACTGAAATGCATAATACTTTTGGACTCAATCCATAATGGTTTAAATCGGATGGAGGACTGGACATCCCTTCTCTGATCTCATTACCATCCAGACTTTCTAGCAATCTGAACTCTTGTCTAAGACATTATGAAACGGACGAATATTCAATATATAGCTCAATTGAGTTAATTTTATCGCTGAGCTAATGTAAAGTGTAAAATGGTTCCCAAAAATGTGTGTAAAATCGCTCTCTAAAAGTAATCCATGAAGCAATTATAACACCCTTGCACCCATGTATTGTATATGAATTGTATGGTATTTTTAATTTAATTATTCGTCATGTATATTTTAATTTTAATCTCTGGTCAGGGGTCACACCGGGAGCATGTGGCACTATCACGAGTACTTTCAACCTGTCCCTTCACAGTCCTTAGCCTGTGTACCATGGCTGACCCATAATGCACAATTCTCTTCACGGATCCCCAGACTAGCGTGCACACTAGTCCCTTTACTATTACTGTGCCCCTTCCCATTCCAAGATGGCGACCGGAGTGAACGCGCCACACAGGTCCGTTCTCGGTTTCCATTACCCTACTGTGAAGCCATAGCCTGGCGGGACCCATTACACCCGGTCAGCGGATCCACGCTGCCATAGACACGGAGAGAGACCACTGCGTCTCGCCGTCACCCCGCCTCATCTTCCGCGGACCCTAAAGGTAAGGACTACTCCTTTTACGCTGTGGATTCGTTGGTGGAAGTCACTCTCCCCTTGGCCCATACTTATGGTTTATCGCCTCCTTTTTCCAGCGGCACGGGCGTTGCATTGGCCTCGACCCATACCTATGATGCAGGTTACTCGGACGAGTAAACAAATCCCAGCAACCCGCGGGATCCAGAGCACGCGCTATTAAGGCTCAATAGCCGCGCCTTGAGATAAGGTAACTCACATGCCCAGTCCCTTGAGACAAAGGCACCCAAATGCCACAAAGCTAACGTTGGTTGTTTTCCCATATAGGAACCGGCACAACTCGGCTGCCTTCCTTCCCCCTATCCAGTACCTGACCAGACTTAAGCAATCCGACTACCTGGCAGGTTGGTGCACCCTAATCCCAGACAGTCTGCTTATAGTGGCACGCCCATTTCACCTTCACTTCACCAGACAATCCGCCGTGCATGTACTCAACTGTTCGCGGGCACAAGTTTTTTGGTAACACTTTGTGTCACCTAGTTCACGGACCATCGCATCATCTGAACACAGTCTTTGCCCCCAACGACTGGCACGTTATGTACATACTACGTGTCCACACTGGTACACAATAGCACGACTTGGCCAGCACCCACTCACTGGCTCATATTTTCTGACGTAGTCTTATCATTCTCGCGTCAGGATCGACCGCTTAGCTGCCCTCACATCACGGCACGGCTCTCTTACTGTGAACCCACACACCACCCCCGAGACCAACAATGCAAGCATGTATAATGTAAGTAATTCTCGCTACGCAAACTGTAAATACACGTGTGAATAATTTCTCCAACTGCATATGATTTTCTTATGCTCTCTACCCCTTCTCTTTTGTCTCCTTTAATTCCACAGGCGTTCTTAGAACACAGGCAAATGATTGTAATAGTCCTGATGATGATCCCGGTTCATTAGGAGCCAGGGGATCGAAACGTTGACGGTTAAAACAGTAGTTCAGACAAATTCATTTGTATGCTTATCTGTACATACTGTATGTCGGAACTTGTGTGTATTGATCACTAATCTACAAGCGACATTTTTGGCTCCAAAACTTCTTGCCTGAAAAACTTTTGTTTCTTTCTTCACCTTTATTATGCTTTCTTCCTTGTAAGATAGGTACAGGACTGTACCCTATCAAAAGTGTGTATAACTGACCACCGCTTGGTCACCCTATTCCTTATTATCTCTAAAATTAAAAATTCCTCACCCGTCTGGGTTTGGAAGTCTGATTGTAGTACCGATTGTGGTCTATAAATTCATTTTTGTGTCTATCCTGTTTGTCCTAAGGACCTTTGTTGTCTTTAAAAGCTAGTTACCCATGGTCCATAGGTATTCTTTGGGTTCCCTTGTTTAATTACAAATGACCACCTAAATAGGTAGGCAGTTGCAGGCAAGCCAGACACTAGAGCGCTAACAAAGATGGCGCAGGGGTGAGATGTATTCCCCAAATCCCGCTAAAGCAGTGGAGTGCGTTTTGTGAAATCAGTTTTATTGTGCGAGTAAGAGGACGATTTCGTGAATTCTCCAGCAGCTAAAAAGGTAATTTAAAAATAGTATTTACAAATTCGATGTCCCGCTAAATCCCCCGATATGATTTTCAATTCCTTGTACCTTGTGGCAGTAACAATACTTTTTAACACCACTTAACAGAATACAGGTAAAATTAAGGTAGAGCTCAAAATGATCACCAGCACGCAGCGCTTTCAGCCGAGACTGAGTTCTCTAAGAAAACACAGTTCTTTCCTTCACACAGTTAATGTTTTGAGTATTCCTTGAAATGGGATTTCA